>NC_141901.1:25845404-26153782 GCF_057802395.1 Ceratotherium simum simum | reverse complement strand
CCCTTGAGATCCATCCAAGCTGTGTGTGTCAGTAGTCCATTCCTTTCCTTTGCAGGGTATTAGTCCATGATATGGATGGACCACCGTTTGTTTAATCATTCAACCGTTGGAGGACATTTCGGTTGTTTCTAGTTTTTGGCTATTATGAATAAATCTGATGTGAATTTTCGTGTACAAGTTTTCCTGTGGACATAAGTTTTAATTTCTCAGGGATAAATATCCAGGAGTTTGATTGCTGGATTGTATGATAAGCGTATGTTTAATTTTATAAAAAACTACCTAAACTGTTTTCTAGAATGACCCTACCATTTTACATTCCCACCAGCAATGTATGAGATACTCAGTTTCTCTGCATGCTTGCCAGCATCTGATATTATTAACATTTTAAATTTTAGCTGTTCTGGTAAGTGTGCAGTAATATCTCATCATGGTTTTAATTTACATTTTCCTAATGGTTAATGATGTTGAATGATGATCTTTTCATGTGCTTATCTGTCATCTGTAAATTCTCTTTTGTGAAATTTTGTTCGTCTTTTTTTTTTTTTTTTTTGTGAGGAAGATCAGCCCTGAGGTAACATCCATGCCAATCCTCCTCTTTTTGCTGAGGAAGACCGGCCCTGAGCTAACATCTATTTCCAATCCTCCTCCTTTTATTCCCCTAAGCCCCAGTAGATAGTTGTATGTCATAGTTGCACATCCTGCTAGTTGCTGTATGTGGGATGCTGCCTCAGCATGGCCAGACAAGCGGTGCGTCAGTGCGCGCCCGGGATCTGAACCCCGGGCCGCCAGTAGTGGAGCACGCGCACTTAACTGCCAAGCCACAGGGCCAGCCCCCTTGCTCATGTCTTTTGCCCGTTTTCTACTTGGATTGTTCGTTTTATTTTTACCCTTGAGTTTAGAGAGTTCTTTGTATAGTCTAGATACTAGTCCTTTGTCAGATAGGTGGTTTGCAAATATTTTTTCTCAGTCAGTAGCTTGACTTTTCATCCTCTTAGTAGGGTCTTTCACAGAAGTCCAGTTGACTGATTTTTGTTCCCTCTTATGGATTGTGCTTTTGGTGTCATGTCTAAGAACTCTTGGCCTAGTTGTATGGCCCAAAGATTTTCTCCTATTTTTTTCCCAAAAGTTTCATAGTTTTGCATTTTACATTTAAATCTATGATCCATTTTGAGTTAATTTTTGTATTAGTTTAGGTAGAGTCTTATTATTTTTTTGCTTATGGATGTCCAGTTACTACAGCGCCATTTGTTGAAAAGACTATTATGCGTTTTTGCACCTTTGTCAAAAATCAGTTGGCCAGACTTGGGTGGCTCTATTTCTGGGTCTTCATTTCTGTTCCATTGATCTATGTATCCGTCTTTTCACAAATACCAACTTCTCTTGATTACGGGTAAGTCTTAAAATCAGGTAATGTAATCTCTTTACCTTTATTCTTCTTTTTCGAAATTGTTTTAGTTCGTTTAGTTCCTTTGCCTTTCCATATAAGTTTTAGAATAAGCTTTTCGGTATCTACAAAATGTTTTGCTGGGATTTTGACAGGAATTCTGTTAAATTTGTAGATCAATTTGGGGAAAATTGATGTCTTTACTATGTTGAATCTTCCAATCCATGAATGTAATGTGTCTGTTTATTTACATCTTTTTTTGTGTGTGTGTGAGGAAGATCAGTCCTGAGCTAACATCTATGCCCATCCTCCTCTTTTTGCTGAGGAAGACCGGCCCTGAGCTAACATCCGTGCCCATCTTCCTCCACTTTATGTGGGACGCAGCCTCAGCATGGCCTGACAAGCGGTGCGTCGGTGCACGCCCGGGATCCGAACCCGGGCCGCCAGCAGCAGAGCACGCGCACTTAACCGCTACGCCACGGGGCCAGCCCCTATTTACATCTTTTTTGATTTCTTTCATTAGTGTTTTGTAGTTTTTAACATATAAATTCTATACGTGTTTTGTTAGATTTATACCTAAGTATTTTATTTTTTGAGTGATTATAAATGATCTTACATTTTTAATTTAATATTTCATGTGTTGATTGCTAGACTTATAAAATGAGTTGGGGAGTGTTTCCCCCTGTCTCTTTTCTCAAAGAGAATATGTTTAGATGTTTGGTAGAATTCTTTGGTGAAATTGCTTGGGACCGGAGATTTCGTTTTTTGAGAGTTTTGAACTATGATTTCAATTTGTTCAATGGTTAAAGTTTTATATTTTGTGTTGGGTGAGTTTTGGTAGTCTGTGCTTTTTGAGGAATTAGTCCATTTTATCTAAATTTTCAGCTTTATGCATATGGAGTTGCTCGTAGTATCCCTTATTATCCTCATAATATCTGTGGAGTTTGTGGTGATATCCTGTTTTATTCCTGGTATCGGTATTTTGAGTTTTCTCTTATATTCCTTGTCCATTTGCTAGATTTGTGAACTTTATTGATTTTTTACAAAGAGCCAGCTTTTTGTTCCATTGGTTTTCTCTATTTTTTGGTTTTCTATTTGATTAATTTCTGCTCTTATCTTTATTTCCTTCTTCCTGCTTGCTCTGGTTTATTTTGCTCCTTATTTTCTAGTTTCTTGAGGTGATAGCTTAGGGTTTTGAGATTTTTACTCTTTCTAATAAAAATATTTAGTGTTATAAATTAACAACAAATAAATATTTCTCCAGCACTGCTTTAGCTGCATCCTACACGTTTTGTTAAATTGTATTTTCATTTTATTCAGTTCTGTTTATTTTTTTAATTTCCTTTAATACTTCCTCTTTCACTCATGGGTTATTTAGAAGAACCCACTCATGGGTTATGTTGCTTAATTTCTAAATGTTTGAGGATTTTCCTGTTATCTTTCTGTTATTTATTTATTTATTCATTTATTTATTTATTTTTTTGTGAGGAAGATCAGCCCTGAGCTAACATCCATGCTAATCCTCCCTTTTTTCCTGAGGAAGACCGGCCTTGAGCTAACATCTATTGCCAATCCTCCTCCTTTTTTTCTTTTTTTTCCCTTTTTCTCCCCAAAGCCCCAGTAGATAGTTGTATGTCATAGTTGCACATCCTTCTAGTTGCTGTGTGTGGGACGCCACCTCAGCATGGCCAGACAAGCAGTGCATCGGTGCGTGCCCGGGATGTGAACTGGGACCGCCAGTAGCGGAGCATGTGTACTTAACCGCTAAGCCACGGGGCCAGCCCCCCTGATATTGATTTCTAGTTTGAGTCCATTGTGGTCAGAGAATACACTTTGAATGGTGAAATTTTCAAAAATTTGTTGAGATTTATGGCCCAGGATACAGTCTATCTTATTGATTGTTCCATGGGCACTTGAAAAGAATGTGTATTCTGCTGTGGTTGGGTAGAATGTTCTGTAAATGTTGATAAGGTCCTGTTGGTTTTTGGTGGTAAATTTTTCTGTATCCTTAAGGATTTTCTCTCTAGTAGTTTTATTAATTGTTGAGAGAGAAGTGTTCAAGTCTCCAACTATAATTGTGAATTTGTCTATTTCTCCTTTCAGGTCTATCCGTTTTTGCTTCATTATACAGCTCTTTTATTTGGTGCATATACGTTTAGGATTGTTATGTCTTCTTCGTGAATTGACCCTTTTATCATTATTTAATAATCCTTTTTGACTCTGGTGATTTTCTTTCACTGAAGTCTACTTTATCTAATATTAGTATAGCCACTACTGCTTTCTTTTGATTGATGTTTGTATAGCATATCCTTTTCCATCCTTTTACTTTCAACCTACCTATATTGTTATATTGGAAATGAATTTCTTATAGACAGCATAGAGTTGGATCATTTCTTAAAAATTTATTCTGCCAGATTTAATTATAATAAACAGATTTGTTCTGTTTTTAATTGGTATATTTAATTTGATTGGGGTTCATTCAGCTTCTTGAATCTGTAGCTTTCTGCTTTTTGCCAAATTTGTGAAATTTTTAGCCATTATTTCTCTGAATATTTTTTCAGCTTCACGTTTTTTCTCTTTACCCTCTAAGATTCCAATGCCGTGAATGTTAGATCTTTTATAATTGTACCACAGGTCCTTGAGGCTCTGTTTATTTTTCAGCCATTTTTTCTCTGTTATTCAGATTGTGTAATTTTTATTGACCTATCTTTAGGTTCAATGATTCCTTTCAATGTCATCCACTTCTGCTATTAAGCCCATCCAGTGAGTTATTTTATTTATTTTATTTTGTTTATTGTTGTTCCTCAAGTCCTTAGGTCCCTAGCCAGTCTGCCATTTTTCCATCTTTCAGAGTCTTCTTCTGTTTGTTTTATAATACATCCAGGTAATTAAAATTTAGCTGTCTTTAGTGGGAGGGTTAGGGAGAAATGTGTTTATTGTATCTTGCCTGGAACCAGAAGTCTCTGTGTTGAAGTAAGTTTCAGACATCATAAAAAAGATGTCATTTTAATAACAAACAAATAAGTTTCTGCGGAGAGATGGCTGAGGCAATGCACTGTGGGGAACAGATGGTAGAGACATGCCCTAAAGATGTGGTGAGCCTTGGCTTTTGTTCTTGTTTGTCTTTGTTCCCAGCCTTGGAGGCACCTCAGCTACTGTGATGGCTGACCATCCTAAGGGATGCTCTGGGAGAGGAGCGTATAGAAAACCTCATTTTTCTTGTGAATTTCTCCTTTTCTCTCACCAAGCAATTCAGTGACACCAGCTGAGTGTCTTACAATTTAACTCAGTTCTGACCCTATCTACCTGGAGATAGCCTCAGATCCCACAGGTTAAGGGCTTAGTCCCACAAGACTGCTTCCCCCTCCAACCTTCAGATGCCAATTGCAAGTCCAGGTTGTTGCCTGCGCTTCTGACCGACTGACTGTAAATCAGAGGTTCCCACGACGCCTTCCTCAGGTTTGATTAATTTGCTAGAGCGACTCATAGAATTTAGGAAAACAGTTTACTTACTGTTCACTGGTTTATTATAAAAGAATGTGACAAAAGATACAGATATCATCTGGATGGAAGAGATGCATAGAGCAAGGTATGTGGGAAGGGGCACGGAGTTTCCATGCTTTCTCTGAGAGCACCATTCTCCCAGCACCTCCACATGTTCACCAACCTGGAAGCTCTCTGAACCCTGTACTTTTGGGATTTCTATGGAGGCTTCATTACATAGGCGTGATCAATGATTAACTTCATTTCCAGCCCCTCTCTCCTCCCTGGAGAATAGGAGGTGGGCTGAAAAATCCCAAACTTCTAATCATGGCTTGGTTTTTCTGGTGACCAGCCCCCACTCAGGAGCCTGACAAGAGTCACCTCATTCAAACAAAAGATACTCCTATCACCCAGGAAATTCCAAGGGATTTAGGAGCTCTGTGTCAGGAATTGGGGTTGAAGACCAAATATTAGAACAAAAGATGCTCCTAGTGCTCTATGACTTAGAAAATAACGAGAGTTTTAGTAGCTCTGTGCCAGGCATCAGGGACAGAGACCAATATATATATATTCTATTATTTCACAGGAAGGTCTTTTTTGGAGCACTTGGCTACCTAATGGGCAAAGGGGACAGATTGAAAAGAAGTTTGGGAGACTCCTTCCATACTCTGTCCATTTTTCCTGGTCTTTCATGCAGTGTGTAAAATTCAAGGAGAAAAATGACATCTGGGATTGTGAGGAGTTCTCCTCTCCCCCTGGATGGGTGGCAAAAATGTTAGTTTTTCCTTTTTCTTTCTTTTATCACTCTTAGGAGAATTCATTGGCCTTCTGCCGTGGCAACCTTCAACATTTTGGGCTTCCATCTGGAGTTCCAGTTTGGTAGTGTTTGCCAATGGCAGAGATGTTATGTATTAGCTAGTTTTCTTGACTGTGCAAAGACTTCCTAAGCAGAAAGCAAATTCTCTGAATTTGAGGCCCATTTTAGGGGCTGTGGTCCCCAAAGGGCTGGGGACCATTTTTTTTCCTCCACGTTACTATGACCCACCTTGTCTTTTTGGTATCTTGGAGAAGTGACACTATTGGGATGCATGATTTATTAGCATAGTTTGTAGCTGGGGAATCTTAAGAGCTTGTGTAATTTGCTGTCTAGCCATCCCATTCTATTACATTTTTTCTTTGTCATGATCCGTAGCTTATTTATCAGCCTTATTAATTATTTACAACTCATTTCTCTATATACCTTGTAGAAAATACGGTTAATGTTTTTCCAGTTTGAGAGGTGTGGGGAAAATTACATAGTTTTTGTGCCTTTGACTTCATACTAGAATTTAATATTTTTTTTTAAAAATTTGATTCTTTCTTTGTTAGCATCAGGAAGAAAGGGAGAAATATGAAATAGACAAAGCAGTGAGATAGAATCTATACATGTTGGATCAAGTATATGCATAAGTCTTGAGTAATCTGGAGCGACTTCTAGGAAGTAGGTAGGTAGAGGTGTAGCCAGAGGATGTTACTGAGTTTAGCTTGGCAATTGGGTTGAAGAGATGCAGAGAATTTACCCACATTAATTGGGTCCTCTTGACTAATTAAGTTGTCTTGAGAGGTTTTTCTCGAAGTTCTTCTTCTGCAAAATACCTTTCCACCCCCATTATACCCTGGACCGATTTGCCAGGCTTAGATCATGATAGCCAACTGAGAGATTGGGAACAATGCACAGTAGATCAGTGCAATTTGTGCTAGTCGTGGCAATGCCATCCCTACCCTTGTGAGCATCTTCTTCATCTGTGCAGGATAGTAAAGACATTTAAGCAGAGACTTTGTTATTTACAGAAAAAAAAAGTTTTGTTAGTGAAAACATTTTATCTTTGTGAAAATGTTGGCTGGGGAAAGAGTGTTGTCTCTGGAAATTGTGAGCAGTAAAATAATGTAGTTCAAATTATTTTGGAAATAGCAAAGCATCTGTTGAAAGATAAAGAAAACTCTTCCAATAATTGCTAATGAATCATTAGCCGGAGTTCATCCAGAGAGCAGTACTTCTTCTGTGCAGAATTCTTACAATTTAATCCTGTGTTTTCTTTCTCCTTGGGAGATTTATAGGCCGTTAAGGTGAGCTTGCTGCCTTTGAATGTGCAGGGAAACATTTCCGGCTCCAAATATCTTGTAAAGGTCTTCTCTGTTCACAGATAACTTTTGCTCAGTGTGATTAGGGACTAGGTATGGTCTCAAAGTAAATAATATGCACATAATGCTATTTAGGAAATAGAAACACAAAAATGTCTAGTATTTTGGTGGTATTTCTTTTTTTGCAAAATGCTGGCTATGAGGGTAAGGATAACAGTAAATATATTCCGCTCCCCGTTGTTTTTTCCGTCTGAGGAGAAAAGAGTTATGATAATGAAAAATACAGACTGGTGAGTAAGGCAGATCATTTTCTATTTGGTTTCGAAATACACAAATAGGTGCACTTGTGAGTGTAGAACACTCCTTCATTGTCCGGTTCTAGAACACTCCTTGGACTGACCTAGTGTTTTTCTCCATTTCATTTTCTCCCACTGAGTAGACTTATTTCAGAATAGTGTTCTTCAAATTGAATTATTTTCATAATGCTTCTATTATAAAGCTAGAGCTGGATTGTAGTCAGAAGAAAAATTCCTTCCAAAGTATGCTGATCCAGGTTCCATTGCAGAAAACAGAATCTACTCTAGTCAGTTTAAGCAGAAAAGAATTTGTTGCAGGGATTTAAGGAGATTTCAGAGTAGTCAAAAGGACTGTAGGGACAGGCACTAAGTATGCTTCCAGGAGCAATTCCCAGAGCTGCTGCAAAACTCTGGCTGCTGCACAGCTCCGGGCTTGAGAACATAGTGCTGTGGTGCTTTAGCCAAGACTGCCACGCCAGGAAGCTGCAGCACCTCTGGACTGACTGGGCCCTGGAGTCTCCACGTGACTACTGCAGAAAAACAGGGGCCTCTGCCACCATTCTTCCAGAAGAGTCTCACAGCCCATGCATCTTTGTTCTTTCACCTTCAAAGTTTTCCTGTGTGTGTTTGTTCATCAGAAGCTAGGTCATCTGTAGACGTGCTAGCTGCAGGGAATTCTGGGAAATGTAGTTTTTTGCCTTCTAACCTCTAATGTGTAGGAAATTGTGCTAGAGTGGGGCTGGAGGAGTCTTGATTGAGCCAGTTGGCAGTATTGGCCGTACAGAGCAGTTTTATTTTGAGGAGAGGGTTAAGATGGTCACTTTCTCATGGCATTTTAGGTGTTGCGGCTTTTCGGATTGCTGATGTTCCCCTTTTGTTAACCATGGATTCACTGCTTTTCAGTCCAGTTTCTAGAACCTTCCTTCTTCCCTTTCTTTTGATTGGGTTTCGGGGATCTTGAGCAGGTCAACTCTCTCAGATTTTGCCTATGAGTATCTCTATCTGTTTCAGGATATCAGCTTGAAAACTCTTGGATTTATGTTTCTAGGGCTGTCAGAGTGAAATAGAGTTGTTGTTTTTTCTGTTGTTTGTATATTTATTTAACAAACACATAACATGGTACTTAATAAATACCAGGCACTATTCCAAGTGTTTTCCATATTTTAGTTTATTTAAATCTTATAATTAAATCACAAAATAGGTCTTCTGTTATAATAGTACTCTATTTTGTCCATCTCTTTAGAGTGAATAATTGATACACTAGACAGTAGGCCTTGAGTAGGTGGAGTAGATCATCCACTAGAAATATTGCATGAGTTTATGCTCTCTAACTGTGAGTATATAAGCATTCCAGGACAGATGCCAGGTTCTCCACTTTTTGTATCTCTTGTTCCCCTTTCCCAGTAGACTGTGCTTACACTAGGTTCCTAAAAATGATTTGACCCATCGTATAATCATTCAGTTAATTAACAAGCTTTTCTTGAACATCCAGTATATGCTGGTTTCTTGGGAGATACAATGCTGAATATATACGTAGTCCCTGTCAGAAAGGAGCCCAAAGTTTAGTGGAGAGGCAGCTCAGTAACCTACAATTAAAGCACCATGTGGTAAGTTGCCATGAGAAAGTTAACCATAGTGCATTGTTGGAGCATAGACGAGGGACAGTGAGACCAGACTGTTAACTTCCTGGGAGAGGGCTTACCTGAGCTGAGACCTGAAGGGTAGGTCATCGTTATCATGATGTTTGAGGGATAAGTTTCTCCAAGTAGACGGAGCAAAGGGCGGAAGTTCTAGCTGTTATGGGCACAGCATGTTTGGGTGGATGTCACAGAGGTCAGCATGGCTGTATTACAGAACTGGGGAGAAAAGTTAGGTAGGATGATGAAGGGGTGGGCAGGGCCAGATGTGTAGAGCTGCATGAATCTTGCTGAGAATGTTTCTCTGGAATGCTAAGGGGAAAACATGAAAAGTATTAAATGGGGGAGTGACATGATCAGATGTGGTCTTGAAAATATTACTTTGGTGCTATGAAGAGGGGACAGAGTGGAGGGAACAAGTCTAAATGTGCAGAGAATAGTCCTCAGGAGGAAGTAAGTCCAGCCCAGAGTACAGGGAGGAAAAAGATGTTCAGTAACCCCAGGTTTTTCCTGGATAACAAGGGCTAGTTGATATGCTGCTGCTGAGACTCTTCCATGATCTTCATAGAATCTGCTTCATGTGTAGATGTAGACCTCAGAGCTGAGAGCAAATTAGCTAAGAATGCCATCCATGTGTGTGATAAAACAATGCTCCCGGCACACTCTCACTAGGAGGTAAGTGGTGGGGCTGGGAGACGTGGTAATTCCTTAGAACAGGGGTCAGCAAACTGTGGCCTGTGGACCAAAGCTGGCCCTCCACCTGTTTTTGAAGGTAGAGTTTTGTTGGAACATGGCCACACCTGTTCGTTTGTATGTTGTCTTTGACTGCTTTCAAGCCTCACCGTCAGAGCTGAGTAGCTGCCACTGAGACTGTATGGCCCACAACGCTGAAAATATTTACCATCTAGCCCTTTTATAAAAGTTTGCTAACCCTTGTTTCAGTAGGATGATTTTTCTTTTCTTTTTTTTGTGAGGAAGACTAGCCCTGAGCTAACATCTGTTGCCAATCTTTCTCTTTTTGCTGAGGAAGACTGACCCTGGGCTAACATCTGTGCCCATCTTCCTCTACTTTACATGGGACGCCGCCACAGCATGGCTTGACAAGCAGTGTGTCAGTCCACGCCCGGGACTGCACGGGATCCGAACCCGTGAACCCTGGGCTGCTGCAGCAGAGCTCGTGAACTTAACCACTATGCCACCCGGCTGGCCCCAGCAGGATGATTTTGATAGCAATAAGCAGGATGGATTTGGAGGGATGAGTTCAATTTTAGATGCATTAACTTTTCTAACTTTAGACTTTGGGCTTCATTCATCAATCCCTTTGGCTTTCATGATCATATTTAATTCTGATTATATAAAGGAGGACTGACCAGCCCAAGATCACATAATGGTAGGTGACAGAACTGAACTCAAGCCTGGATCTCCTGAGTGTGAGCACATTCTGGTTTCTGCCACACACAGCACACCACTGGCTCTGTTGGCCACTTCAAGGATTTTCTCACTTTCTCTGCATTGTGATGGACACAAACTCGGGGTGAAAGTAGTGTCTTCTGGAAACAGACAAGTCTTCCTCTGGGGCCGTCCGTCGTAATTACTTATCTCTGTGTTCTTGGTGCCCTTTACTAGATGGAACTTAAAGCCCAAGGATCTCTGCCTTAGTGATGTTAATTCCCTCAGTTAACTCTCTGGGAATCTCCACCCATTCTCCCTTCAAGGCCCCAGAGAAGTGTAGCAATGAATGTCAGATTTAGCTCTATTGAGTCAATGGAAGTAGTTGAACATTCTAGTTTGGCTGCAGCTCTTCCTGAACCCCGAGGAATTTAATTTTGCAATTCTAAGGTCCTGAACCCTCCTTCTGGTAGGTCCTGAGCCAAGATTGGCCGCACCAAGGAGACCTCTATTAAGTTCCTTCAGTTCCTGATCGTGTTTATGGATGGTAATAAATTTGCTGGTCAGAGCAGATTTCATCATTAAGTAAATAACCATTTTGGCCTCTGTATCGATCTTAACAGAAAGATGAGTTCATACAAACGGAAAGAATTAGTGAATTAAAAAAAAATTCAGATGCCAAATCCTGCAGACTGTCAGGATTAACTTTTCAGGGAGCACTTTATATAATAAGATTCTCTCCAAAGCCAATTTTTACCCTCTTATTTCCAGCCATTGCTGACATTTGCCCCCAGGATGAAATTGGAATGCTAAAACAGCAGATTTCCTGAAGTGTCTGCTCAAGGAGGCAGGAGAGGTCGGAGTAGGGCGAGGTCTTGCTGGAGGACCAGACCCGACAGAGTTCTCTGTGATACCAGCAACACCCTGCAGACGAAGAGTTAGTTAAGGAAGGCCTTGTTTTGCCTTAAAAACTCAAGTTTGGAATGTAAAATGGTACAGCCACTGTGGAAAACAGTTTAGTGGTTGCTCAGAAGGTTAAACTGAGAACTACCCTATGACTCAACAATTCCACTCCTAGGTATATACCCAAAAGAATTGAAAATGGGTATCAAAACAAATGTTTCTAGATGTTCATAGCATTATTCAAAATAGCCAAAAGGTGGAAACTGCTCAAATGTCCATTAATTGATGAATAGATAAACAAAATGTGGCATATCCCTACAATGGAATATTATTCAGCAGTAAAAAGGAATGGCATTGTTTTGTTTTGGTGAGGAAGATTGGCTCTGAGCTAACATCTATTGCCAATCTTCCTCTTTTTGCTGAGGAATATTAGCCTGAGCTAACATCTGTGCCTATCTTCCTCTATTTTGTATGTGGGATGCTGCCACGCATGGCCTGATGAGCAGTGCATAGATCCATGCTGGTAATTGAACCTGTGAACCCTGGGCCGCTGAAGTGGAGCACGCAAACTTAACCACTACGCCCCCTAAAGGGATGGTATTGTAGTTTTGATGAACAGATTAGTGGTTACCAGAGGGGAAGGGAGTTGAGGGGTGGACAAAAGAGGTAAGGGGGCACATATGTATGGTGATGGATGAAAATTAGACTATTGGTGGTGAACACAAAGCAATCTATACAGAAACTTATAAATAATAATGTACACCTAAATTACACAATGTTATAAACCGTTATGACCTCAATAAAATAACTGGGAAAAAAAGGGATGGCATATTTATACATGTTACAATGTGGATAAACCTCAGAAACATTATGCTAAGTAAAAGAAGCCACGTCACATGTTGTATGATTCCATTTATATAAAATATATAGAATAGGTAAATCCACAGATACAGAAAGCAAATTGGTGGTTGCTAGAAGCTGGGGGAGGGGGGAGGAATAGGGAGTGATTGATTAATGGGTACAGGGTTTCCTTTGGGATGATGAAAATGTTTTGGAACTAGGTCGAGGTGGTGGTTTCACAACATTGTGAACGTACTAATAGCACTGAATTGACTTTAATATGGTTAATTCTATGTCACATTGTGAACGTACTAATAGCACTGAATTGACTTTAATATGGTTAATTCTATGTCATGTGAATTTTACCTTAAAACAACAACCCCCCCGCCCCGCAAAACTCAAGCTTTTTCAGAATCCCTAACATGTGGAATTTCAGTTCTATTAAATCCTGGCAAATAACCTTCTGAAATTTGAATTAAAGATTCAGCTGCTGGTAAGAGCCATGATTTACTGAAAGGTAGGCTAGGCCCTGAGAGACTCTGGGATGAAGAACCAGCGGTGAACTTGGTGTCACTGGTTGTAGCTGCAGGATGAATTTCTTGGCTTCACTTAGGGTGTCTTGGTGGGGACCTTAGGATTTTACTTGGCACTCGGTACTTGAACAACCTTTCAGTCCACTAGGTTGTCTTATTAGATGTGGGTTTGTGTTATCTTCAGCTGAAAAATAGGCTTTAAGCCTGTGGTTTAATTCAGCATTGTCTGAGGAATGCAAGAAAAAGTGCAGGAGGCGAGTCTTGGCCATCCCCCTGTGATAAGAGTTCAGTACCTCGCCTAGGAGGCCAAGCATGAGAGTGCTGTAATCTAGTGAGGTTTAAGGGTGATGAGAATTCAAGGCTAGAACAAGGAAAGATTTGCTCAGTGGTGAGCTAACAACATAAGATCCTCATTCGCCGGGAATCTTTTAACTTCCTGTGCTTGAATTACTAGATGATTTTGAAAAAGATTTGAGCCTCCAGATATAAGTGCACAGGATAAAAAAAAGGTCCTTTGGCAACATTAAGCAATAATTTAGAATTCAAAACATTAGAAATTGAACACTTAGTACACCCATGTTCATAGCAGCATTATTCATAACAGCCAAGAGGTAGAAGCAACCCAAGTGTCCATCGACAGGTGAATGGATAAACAAAGTGTGGTATATCCATACAGTGGAATATTATTCAGCCATACAAAGGAAGGACATTCTAACATGCTACAACACACATGTATCTTGAAGACATTATGCTAAATGAAATAAGCCAGTTATAAAAGGACAAATACTGTATGATTCCACTTATCTGAGGTACCTAGAATAGTCAAATCTATAGAGAAAAAGTAGAAGGTGGTTGCCAGGGGCTGAGATGAGGGGGGAATGGAGAGTTACTGTTTAATGAGCACAGAGTTTCAGTTTTACAAGATGGAAAGAGTTCTTAAGATGGGTGGTGGTGGTGGTTGCATAATAATGTGAATGTACTTAATGCCACTGAGCTGTACACTTAAAAATGGTTAAGATGGTAAATTTTATGTTATATGTGTTTTATCACATAAAGCACAGCCTATGCAGCCTGAGGACCTGGGCTTCCAAGTCAGGCTTTGTCATGTGTTGGCTGTGGGACTGTGGGAATGATGTTTAACCTCTCTGAGGGTAGCTTTCTTATCATGCTGTGGGCAGAATCATACCACATAGTAAATCCATACACTGTAATGGTTTCTTCCCATTCTGGGGAAGAGGGCAGGTGGGATGAGTGGGGAACTTTCTGGAACAGAGCAGGCTGATGGTGTGGGTGTGGCACCTGGAGGCCTGGATTGGTCACATGGCAGTGTGAGCAGGGAGATCACCCCCTCTCCTAATTTGTGGGCACACAGTCAGGACTCAGAGTCCGTGTGTGGATGCCCAGCACTCTTAGTATTTCTTCCCTTTAGCCTGGAAAATAACTGTTTTTTCCACTGAAAATTTTAGACATTGAAAGCACTGAAAGAAATCTCAGACATTGTGCTGGGTCAACCCTTCATTTTACACATGAGAAGCCTCAGGTCCAGGTAGTCAAGGGCCTTGTCCAAGTTCATACGGGGGTGGAAATGTGACGGGAACTTAGGCAGCCCGATTTCACTCCCCCACCACTGGAAAGGCTTCCTGAATGTTGGGCGTTCGTGATACAAATTTGTGGTTAAGTCAAGTTTCTTGCCCTCAGGAACTTACCATTATTTCCCCCCTAGCGAGAAAATACATGAATTAGCTATAATAAAAAGTACTATAGTAAATATGCTGTGGTAAAATGTGTTATAATGAAAGTGCTGGAATTGAGGTGTGAGTGAGAGAAGGAGGTGCAGTGAGGTCCACCTGGAAGGGTGGGGAGGGCTTCACACTTGAGCTGACATCTTTGTGGTTATGAGGGCATTGAGGAAGCACCTCTGGGTTGGAGACAGTTCGGTCAGATAGTGGTGTGTGTGTGTGTGTGTGTCTCTCTCTTTCTCTCTCTGGGTGTTTGGGTGTCTGTGTCTGGGTGTGTCAGGGGAGTCCATGTAGAGAGGTCAGCACAAGTAGAAACTTCTTGGAAAAGAGCTTCCTCCTTGGTATTAGACAGGGCCGGGTTTGAAACCCAGCTCTGCCCCCTGCTAGTTTTGAACAAATAGTTTGCTTACTCTGACTTTCAATGAACTCCTCTGTAACACGGAGTTTAAACAAACAAACAAAAACTCCTTTAAGGATGTTGTGAGGTTATCATTAGGGAACACATACCTGGAATGTTAATCAGCAATTTGTATGAGAAGGAAAGGTCTCAGTTACACTAATATATGTGGTTGAATTACTCCATTGTTACCTCTCCTGCTTTGCCGTTGGTTTTCAGAGTGTCTTGATTGTGGGGTGTCCGTGTGGTGCTGTGAGCTCCCAGGGTGAGGAGTTAGAGATTTTCCCACAATGCCTGGTGTAGAACTCTCCAGTTAAGAACACCAGGCCCAGACCCTTTCTTTTATTAAGAGCAGGAAACCCAGTGTTTCCCCAGGAAGGTAGAATGACTACTTAAGAGACCCAGAACTGTTGCATCCTTCAGAGTTCTCAGTATTGCCAGGTTGCAGATTGAAAGCCTCAGAATGAATAACTGTACTTGTTAATTTATTCAGCCCAGTAAATTCTTAACTCTAGGTGCTCGGAGCTTACCATGGTAACCAGGGTGATGGTTGCTCTGTTTGTGAATATCAGGTGGTCAGCTTTAGCGTGTCCCTGCCTGGGAGTGGTCTGGAGTGGGGTGAGCTGTTAAGGATTCTCTGGGCTTGTGAACATTCAGCTGTAGGGAGGCATAATGAGTGATGTAGATCTTTACTACTGGAAGTGTGGTGCCCAGGCCAGTGGCGTCACATTGCATTGCTTGGGAGCTTGTTAGAAATACAGCATCCCAGGCTTCTCTCTAGACTTTCTGAATCAGAATCTGCATTTTAGTAAGATCTGTAGGTGCTTCGTGTGCACACTGAAGTTTCAGAAGCACTGATGTCACAGATTGGATGTGGATTATTTTTCCTTGGAGCTCAGTTTCCCCTTTCTCCGTGGAGGAGCCTTCCTGGTTCTGTCTGGCTAGAATTTATCCCGAGTTTATGTCTGACTCCTTTACAGAACTGAAGAAGAGGTTTCTAGTTGACTAAGAACTGTAGTGTCAAGAAAGGAAGTGGGGAAGGAACAGAATATGAAAAAGTTGTTCACCTGAGCTAAAGTCCGTTGCCAATCTTCCTCTTTTTGTATGTGAGCCACTGCCATAGCATGGCCACTGATAGATGAGTGGTGTAGGTCCGCACCTGGGAACTGAACCCGGGCTTCCGAAGCCGAGCACGCCGAACTTAACCACTAGGCCACCGGGGCTGGCCCTGAAAAAGTTGTTCTTGTTTTGAAACTTTAACATTTACCTTGAAATGTGTGATTGAGTTCAGAGTCTAGAAAGCTTTTGCTTATGGAAGTGGGAGAGCCAACATTTTTCTTACCCAAATCATTAACCACTATTTCTTGGCCCTCTTGTTCTATTCATTGCCTCAGCTTTTCTGTCCAGTCATTTTCTTTAGGTAAATATTTTAAATGGAGAAGGATAGACATGAGAGAAATGTTTTTATTTCCTTTAAATGTATATTTTCTGAAAGAATTAGTGATGAAAGACTTGTTTGCGAATGGGATTTTACCAGCACAGAGTTTTCAGTAGTCCTAGGCCTTCTGGTGAAACATAAAGATTTTTTTTGATTTCTTATGTTTTATGAGATATTATATCATTTTTTCCCCCTAAAAAATGAAAACTGGAAACGTTTTGAAGCATAAGTAAGCCTGGGGTCATGAATTCTAAATGTAATTCTTAGTGTTCAAAAATATTATTTATATTAAAAAAGCTAAAATGTTGAAACATTTTTGAGAAGGGTATTAAAAAATTCAATCTTGGCTTTTAGTGTCTTTTTTATCTGTATCCCTTTTACAATAGTGACATTTTTCTGGCATGGCCTCATCACATGCCCTTTGAACTTGTTTGCCTTTATTCAGTTAATTGATTCTCCATTAATCTGGAATTTTTGAGATGGGGAAATGAGCTCCAGATCAGGGATCAAGAGCTAGGTTAAAGGTTTGAGTTCTCTGCTCTGCTCCTTCCTAGCTATGTTGTGTGGGCACGTCCTGGGCCCTCACATAGTCATCTCTAAATGGAAGGAATCAGACTGGATCCATGATTTCCTGGGGGTGGGGGCTCTGTGAGAAGAGAGTGTGTGTATCAGGATCTTGCATGTGGGGAGCGTGTGTTGTTTGAGAATGCAGAGTATTGTATTTCTTTATTTGAAAAATGGAAAAAAAAATCTCTCTCTTTTTTTTTTAACAAGTGGTACCATGTAAACCATGATATAATCTTGGCTGGTTAAGACAGGATGGGAAGCACATGGGACTAGCAGTTCATTGCAGATAACAATTTTTAGTGAGTATTGCATACCAGGCACTGTTTTAAACTTTTGATTTACATATGATCTCATTTAAACCTCACAATCCCTAGAAGATTGGTACTGTTATCATATGAACAGACAGAGCAGAAAAGTGAAGTATCTCGCTCAAGGTCATCACAGCCAGTATGTAGGTAGATCTGGGATCCACACCAAGCTGAGCCTGCAACGTTGGCTGCTAGTTTTGCTGCCTCTGTGTTCATAGTCTGATATAAATCAAGATCAATTTTATGTATATTTTACTTTCTGACCAAAGAATGTTTTATAATACGTGTAACTGGAATGAAATTGCCCCTTAATCCTCAGGTGCAAAAAAAAAAAAAAAAAAAATCACATATCCTTGACTCTAGGTGCTCAGAGCTTTCCATGGTGAACAGGATGGTGGTTGCTCTGTTTGTGAATATCAGGTGGTCAGCTTTAGTGTGTCCCTCCCTGGGAATGGTCTAGGGTGGGGTGAGCCACTAAATTTGGCTTAGAGTTTCACTTACAGAGACTGGTGAGTTGTTCAGTATCAATAGTCACTGGAGGATTCCTTCATTACCCATGCAATTTGGCTAGAAAATTCTGAGTGCCTCAAATCCTCACTCCATCATAGTGGTGCCGAGATGCTCATTGGCCAAGCCTGCACTGCCCATTTGAGAGTGGCCAATCACTGTGTTTATTCTCTCCATGCTCAGCTTGGCTGCCATGATCTCCCTGGGGCTCCTGAGGCCAAGGCTCTTAGGTATTAGCCCCCAGGCATCCATATGTCCAGTCTTGCCAGAGGTTTTCACATGCCCCTGCCAGGGAGCCACATAGATACAGAGCCTGGTACAGACATAGGCACGAGGTGCTAATGGACACAGAGCTTCCCGAGGGGAAGGGAAGTATACCTTTCATCCTTTCCTTATCGTCTTACAGGGAATTAATTTCTCTATCAAATTATCCTCCTGCCTGTAAATGACAGCAAGATTTAACATGACTGACCTTAAGCAATTTTATTAGTGTCCAATTTACATTTCTGTTGTTAGTGAAGGCATCTAGGTGACTAAACTGAGATAACCCCAATTCGTTATCTATGTGATGCTGGGTCAATGAATGGAATTCTTGAAGCCTCTGTTTCATCTTTTATAAAATGGGGATAATAATAGTTTTTATCCCACAGAGGGTCCTGGGGGATCAGCTTTAACAAAGACATTTGTTTGGAGAATGGCAATGAGACCAGCCAAGCTGGAGAGGAGAGATCAAGTGGGAGGGGCTCGTGGTGGGGTGAAGGCTGGAAGTGTTGTTTAACTGCCATTTTATAGAGTTTGGATTCACACTGGCCTTCTTTCCAGTTGTTTCATTAACTGGAGTTTGTGTTCTGCCTCAGACATGTACTGAAATCCCTCTGATAAGCTCCTTTTCTGGCCTGTTTTAGGACCCGACTGACTTTGAGTGGAGCTTCTGGATGGAGTGGGGGAAGCAGTGGCTGGTGTGGCTTCTCCTCGGCCATGCGGCTGTGTCTCAGATGGCCAACCTGCTTGCAAGGA
Source organism: Ceratotherium simum simum (assembly GCF_057802395.1). Taxonomy (NCBI): domain Eukaryota; kingdom Metazoa; phylum Chordata; class Mammalia; order Perissodactyla; family Rhinocerotidae; genus Ceratotherium; species Ceratotherium simum. Next base: position 26,135,223 of record NC_141901.1, on the reverse strand, counting down.
AGGTATGATTATGTGCATCATTTCCTTTTAAGCCTCTTTCTCCTTTGCTTTTTGTGAAGAAAGAGTCCTGCGCTAGGAATCAGGACACATGGATATTAGCCTTGGAAGCCTGGAAAAGATGAGAAAGATTTGTTAATGACCAATAAGACATTTAAGATAAAGGTTCCATACATTCTTATCCTGCACTTACTTCTTCCAAGTTATTTTTCAAACCAATGAATTTGAAGGTTTTAGAGTAAAACTAACTTCAGATGGTGTTCTTTAAGATCATTCCTTATCAAATGATCTTATAAAAAACCCACCTGTTGTTGAGAATCTATGTGATTTCACTTCAAGTTCAGAAGACACTAAAGTGAATGATTTCATTACAAAATGGGAATAATTTTAATGTCAAGTAACTTATGCTATGGTAGCTGTTGTAGATCTGAATTCCAGTAGTATTTCACTCTTGCCTTGGCCTGGAATAGAGAACAACAGATTCTTCCAAGTGGATGTTTGAAAAATGCTTTTGCATGAGGCAGAACTGAGCACATCTTCATGTGTTTAGCTACCAAGGGACCTGAGATACTGCAGGAGGATCTTACTGTAGTGTGGGGGCCAGGCTTTGTCCAGCATCCTCTGATACATGCTTCTTGCCTCTGTAGATTCCTAATCTGAAAAATATGTGCTTGGAAATCTATCCAGTAAAAACAAAGCACGACCAAAAACTGACTTGGAAGTCAACCCAGAAAAAATGTTTAATTCTTAGAGGTTCTTGGAGGTGAAGACACTTAAGGGACAGAAGCAGCAGGAGCCTCTGGGCAAGAGAGACCAGAATGTGAGACTGAGAACACAGGGTGTCATGTGGTTAGAGATGAGCACCCGATTCGGGCTATTTTTTGGCTGTTTCCTGAAAATTGGTACTATCTAGGTTGCTTCTCATCCTGGAATATAGCAAATCCCAACAGCACACTCACTTTCTTTGTTTTAAATATGATATTGATTATTTTTTTGTACTCAAGTGGTTTGCATCTTCTAAAGTGGCAAAAACTAGGGCCGGCCCTGTGGCTTAGCGGTTAAGCGCGCGCGCTCCGCTGCTGGCTGCCCGGGGTTCAGATCCCGGGCGCGCACCGACGCACCGCTTCTCTCGCCATGCTGAGGCCGCATCCCACATACAGCAACTAGAAGGATGTGCAGCTATGACATACAACTATTTACTGGGGCTTTGGGGGGGAAAATAAATGAACAAATAAAATCTTTAAAGTGGCAGAAACTAAAATATTAGATGCTGTCAGATCTGAATATATTTAAAAATTTCACATAACTTCCTTTTCAGTTTATTGAGATGTAATTGACATACAGCACTGTGTAAGTTTAAGGTGTACAGCATAATGACTTGACTATTATATGTTGTCAAACGATTACCACAATAAGTTTAGATAACATCCATCATCTCATATAGATACAAGGAAAAAAAGAGAAAAAAGAAAAAAATTTTTTTCCTTGTGATTAGAACCTTTAGGATCTACTCTCTTAGCAACTTTCAAATACATCACACAGCAGTGTTAACTATAGTCATCGTGTTGTACATTACATCCCCGCACTTATTTATCTTATATCTGGAAGTTTGTACTTTTTGACCCCCTTCATCCAATTTCATATAACTTTCTGAGCAGGCCTAATAATCAGTAATACATTTTTTGTGTTCCTAAACTGGTAATGAATATATCTACCTCAGCCTTCCTTAATGAATTTCTTTTCTTCCAGTTTGGTGTTTTTTTAAGATTTCAAATTTTCTAGAAATTTAACATTTTTATTTCTAACACAAAGTTTTTCTGCCCATAGGTAGATGACTTACTACCCTTAGGTCTCAATTTTCCCAACTGTAAAATGAATAGCTTAATACCTGTCTTTTCTGCCTCTGTGAGAGGAAGATGAAATACTTTGAGGTGGATCTCTGAATGCATCCAGTCTCATACCACTGCTGTGGTTAAGGGCCCATTGCGGTGTAGTGGGAGAGCACTGGACGATGTACAACTCATGCTTGGTCCTGGCCTTTCTCACTGAGTAGCTTTCTAACCTTAGGAAAGCTTTCACTACTGAATCTTTTTTTGTGTGTGTGTGAGGAAGATCAGCCCTGAGCTAACATCCCTGCTAATCTTCCTCTTTTTGCTGAGGAAGACTGGCTCTGAGCTAACATCTATTGCCAATCCTCCTCCTTTTTTCCCCCCCTTTTCTCCCCAAAGCCCCAGTAGATAGTTGTATGTCATAGTTGCACATCCTTCTAGTTGCTGTATGTGGGACGCAGCCTCAGCATGGCAAGCGGTGCATCGGTGCGCGCCCGGGATCCGAACCCGGGCCGCCAGTAGTGGAGTGTGCACAGTTAACTGCTAAGCCACGGGGCCGGCCCCTCACTACTGAATCTTAATTCATCATTTTCTGTAAAGTAAGGTTGATGAAACAGTATTATCCTTTTGTTCCTCCCTTAGAAAATGGTGAACTTCATTTGTTAGAAATTTCATTCAAAAGTAGGGATAAAACCTGGAAAAGGTAGGACAAAGAGAAAGCAAAAAAAGAAATGGCAGAAATAAATGTAAATATGTCAGTAATCACAATCAGTGTAAATGGACCCAGTTTCTACCCACACGCCTCAGAAAAAGATTGTCAGGCTGGATAGAAGAAAAACAAACAGAAATAAAGGAAAATAAAGAAATAAAACGGAGTCCAGACATGTGCTTCTTAGCAAGATAGACTTAAAACAGAAGGACAGAGAAAGTTTGAAAGTGAAGGGATGGGAAAAGATGTTCCAGGCGGATATGAGACTCTCATCTCCCCCACCATCCCAAGTACTGGTGCAGTTTTATTAACGGCCGGCAAAGAGCATTATTAGTGACAAAGAGGGTTATTGTTTAGTGATAAAGTGTTCATTTAATTAGGAAGATATTACAATACTATTTCTTTGTAAAATATATGAAGCAAAAGTTGACCAGTAAATAGATAAATAGATAAATCTATGATTGTAGGGAGAGATTTTAGCATAATTTCATCACTAATTGATATATAGAAAAAAATAAGGAACAATACAATTAATAAGCTTAATATAAAAAAATATGTAAATTATTGCATCTAACACTGGATAATTTACATTCTTTTAAAGAACACATAGAGTATTTATAAAAATTGACCACATACTGGACCATGAACTAATTTTCAACACATTTCAAAGGATGTGTTTTATATGGGTTACCTTCTGTAATCCCAGTGCAATTAAGTTGGAAACCAAGATGACCTGAAAACTCTAATTCATTTAGAAATTAAAAAAGAAAACATACTTTTTTTTTAAATAACTCATAGGTCAACAAAGAGATCATACTGGAAATTAGAAAATAGAAACGAATGAGAAATATATTACATATCAAAACTTGTAGGATGCAGCTAGACTGGTACTTAATTAGAAACCATAACCCTATATGCTCATATTAAAAATGAAGAAAGGGGCCAGCCCCGTGGCTTAGCGGTTAAGTGCGCGCGCTCCGCTACTGGCGGCCCGGGTTCAGATCCCGGGTGCGCACCGACACACTGCTTCTCCGGCCATGCTGAGGCCGCATCCCACATACAGCAACTGGAAGGATGTGCAACTATGACATACAACTACCTACTGGGACTTTGGGGAAAAAAAAGGAGGAGGATTGGCAATAGATGTTAGCTCAGGGCCGGTCTTCCTCAGCAAAAAGAGGAGGATTAGCATGGATGTTAGCTCAGGGCTGATCTTCCTCACAAAAAAAAAAAAATGAAGAAAGGCTGAAAATTAATGAACTAAGCATACAACTTCAGAAGTTAGGAAAGAACAGTGAAAAAAGGAAACAAAAAAGGAAAAGGAAAGAAAGAACAAAAATAGCAGATATTAATGAAATAATCAATGGCAAGATTGGTCAGGAAAAAAAAGAAAATGCACAAATAACCATTATTAGGTATGGAAAAGCCGATGAAAAAATATAGTAAGAGGATATTTGGCATAACTTTATGCCAATAATTTTGAAAACTTTGGCAAAGCAAATTTCTAGAAAATTTAACTTAGCAAAACTGACTCATGAAGAAATAGAAAGACCAAACAGTACTATAACAGTTAAAAGAAATTGAATCAGTAGTTAAAAATCTATTTGTAGGGCCGGCCCCGTGGCTTAGCGGTTAAGTGCATGCGCTCCGCTGCCGGCGGCCCGGGTTCGGATCCCGGGTGAGCACCGAGGCACCACTCCTCCAGCCATGCTGAGGCCGCGTCCCACATACAGCAACTAGAAGGATGTGCAGTTATGACAGACAACTATGTACTGGGGCTTTGGGGGAAAAATAAATAAATAAAATCTTAAAAAAAAAAAAAAATCTATTTGTAAAGGAAACACTAGTCTAACACACCACTTCTGCCCAACATCTGAGGCAAAAATTATTTAAATCTTTCTCAGGCTTTTTCAGAAAAGAGAAAAAAGGAACATTCATTTTCTGAAGACAGTGTAAAATTGATACCAAAATCAGAGGATATGCCCTACCAGATATTATGACTTACAAAGATATAATAATTAGGACATTGTTGTATTGGCACCAGGATAGACAAATAGACTAATGGAACAGAATAGAGTTTAGAAAATACCTGTATGTAGGTGGAAACTTGATTTATGACAGAACTGGCATTTCAGATCAGTGTGGAAAAGATGAACTAGTCAGTAAACAATGCTGATGCAATTGTTTAGTCATATTGAAAAGTGAATTGAATACTTGGCCCATACCGTATATAATCATATTCAAGGTGAATTAAGGACTTAAAACGAAAAACAAAAGTATAAAACTTTTAGAAAGCATGATATAGGAGAATATCTCTTGATGTTAGAAGGGAGCAAGATTTCTTAAACAAGACATAAAAAGTATAAATTGTAAAGGAAAAAATTGATGTTTAACTACCATTAAAAATAAGAACTTATCAATGTATGATAATATATAATAATCAATGTATATCTTTGGATGTATCCAAAGACACAATGAAGAAAGTGAAAAAGCAAGTCACTAATTGAAAAGCGATTTGCAACCTGACAAAGGATTAGCATTTGAAATAGATAAAGAAATTTCTTAAGAAAAAGACAAATCACCCAGTGGAAAAATGGTGCAAGATGTGAAAAGGAATTTTCAGAAGAGGAAACACAAATAACCAGTAAATTTATGAAAGCATGTTAAACTTCATTAGTAATCAAGAAAATGTATCTTAAAACTACAAGATATTATTTCAACTTTCTAGTTTGGCAGAGACAAAACAAAATAAAAATCCCTTGACAATATCAAGTAACCAGCCACTTGAACTCATACGGAGAGGTTGCAAATATGTGTTGGTACAGCCTCTTTGTAATACATTACCTGGTAAAGTCAAAGAGGTGCGTAGCCCACAGCTACCAGTGCTAATCCTGACATATTCCCTGGAGAAGCTCTTTCTGAATTTTTAGATCACAACATTGAGCTAATGAGGCAAGTTGCAGAGGAATCTATCAGATATGATTCTATGTATATCAAGCTCAGAAGTGTGCAAACTAAATGATACATTTACATGTGGAAAACTACAAAGAAAGATGAGATAACCATTGAAATAAAATTCAGGATAGTGGTTATGTCTGGTTGGGGAGGGAAGTGGATAGATCAGGGGTAGCTGCCCAGGGCCCCTTAAAGCACTGACTGCCTTGTCTCTCAAGCTGATGGTGGGCGTGCAGGTGCTAGTTCATTATTCTTTATACCTCACAGACTTTATCAATATTCCTGTCTCTGGCTTTGATATTTGATATATTTTTAACTGAACATGTAGAAGAATGAAGTGATGGGCAGAAGGAAAGGTGAGGTTGCCCTGGGTACACTGAGTTTTTCATCTCCTGCCCTCCCCACGACTCTGCCGTGTGCGTCAGGACCAACGTGGCCCCATCTGATTGATCTCTTTTGCCTCTCACTCTTTCTTGCTACTTCTTGTTTGCTTCCTATAGATCAGTGTTCCTCTAGCTTTTTTTCATTATTGCCCCCCCAAGCCTTTTTAGCTATTTTTTCCCCAGTTGTCACTTCCTTTCTATGAAATTTTAATATCACAGATATAGTGAATATCCTTTTATGTGCTGTATGCATGCCTGTGCTTTATGCCTAAAGACTAAGTTTTTCTTGTCTCCAAGAACCAATTCCCCCCTCCCATGGAGGAGATATAGCCCCTGTTGAGAATGCGAAATGTAGATGAACTTGCTGTTCTTAACTTGCTGTTCTTGACTTGATGCTCCTCTGTCTTTCCATACTTCCTGTTTTTGGCTCCTGTTTTTCACCTCCCACCATCAGAAATCGACCTAGGTGAGGATAGAGATGTTCCTCCACTTAATTTGCTTGTAACTTTGAGTTAAGGCTCTTTCCATCTCAGGAGGTGGTGTTCGGAGTGGTTTAGAGCACTTGGGTGAATCCCAGCTTTGCCATTTTTAAGCCATGCAGTCTTAAGCAAGTTACTTCATATCTTTGAGCCTGTTTCATTTGTGCAATACGGATGGCACCACTTGCTTCTTGGGGTAGTGGGGAGGGCCTGATGTTTTTCAAGGTTATGCTTTTGTATGATGAAAGCCGAGTCAGTAGTGGCTGCTGCTGTAGTCTGCTGGCATTTGTGGCGTGCAGCGACTGTGGTCTGCGTGTGTTCCTGGGAGCAGTCCCCTCCATGGTGTTCAAGAAAGGAGGCAACTGTCTTGGGATTCCAAAACCTCCGAGGGCAGAGACTGTCTGTTCAGCCATACCAACCTTCTTCTCATGAGTGTCTCTCTCTGACTCTATTTCAAGCTTGTGCTGGGTCCTGGGGGAAAGGATTGGGAGACACAGCCCCTTCCCTCAGGGAGTTGAGTGAGAAGTTACAGAGGAAACCAAATACTGATCTGGATCCTGGACCTGATGGTGGTGGGTTGGGTGCCTGGGATAAAGAGTGGGCCACGTCTGCCTTGGGGTATCAGGGAAGGCCCCAAAGGAGGTGGCTTTTGAGCTGCGGTTTGGGGGAAGTGGAGTTGTTGGCTTATTCCAGCTTTCTGCATCTCGTTATTGGCTTGGGTGGACAGATGAACTCGTCTTTTTATCTGCAGAGCACATCTTACCTAAAGTCAGTAGTAGGTGTTCTTCACGTTTTTCTTGGAATGAGGCAGAGCTGTGTGTCTCCCTCATCCCCTTTGTGACCACAGGTTTGATTTGTGCGACAGCTGGTGGGCAGGGCTCTGGTTGTGGCTGTGGCACAGTGCTTTCTTTGTCTGAGTCTGCTTGGCCCTTATATAAGTATGAACCACAGCTTTGGCCCCATTAGCTCCGTGCTTTCACCACCTGGACTGAGTGTTCCAGATGGCCTTAATTTGGGTGGATGTTTTTGGTTCTTATTCAGGGCAGAAGCTTTGGGCTGCAGTTGTCTTTTATTTCCCCATCCTTGGAGGCATCGTGAGCTATGGACAATGCTGTGCAGGGACAGGCATTAGCAATTCTTGCTGTTACAACCCTTTAACCTCCAAGGATGCATCCCATCTCCATCTAGTATCTAATCTCATCTTTTCCTTTGCTAGCCCCACCTCCTCCCGGAGAAAGGCAGGTTATTTTCAAAAGCGTGATTTTCTTTTTCTTTCTTTTTTCTTTTTGCCGTGACAAGTAGTAAAACTTTCCACTGAGCTCTTTGGCTGAGGTTAAACGCCTTTTCTCTGGGTAGGCCTCTCTCCTTGGGTTTTGGCGGGACTGTGTCAGGGGCCAGCGCCCTGGGAAAGGAGGTTGAGTAACACCTCTGAGCTTTGGCTGTGGGTTTGTTATGATTGGATTGTGTGTGTGGTGGGTCAGACAGTTGCCTCCTTTCTTGAACACCCCTGTGGCCTCACCACCACCTGAGACATTGTGTTCTCTGCCCTCAGAACTAAAAATACCCCTGCATGAACTTTTTGAGAAGGCTGGCCTGGTGTGGGGGCAGAGGGTGGGTGCTGTTGTAACCGCAGAGCAGTTTCCATTGTGCCTCTGACTGGGAGAACCCACACTGTTAGCACCAGGCCTGACCAGGTGAGGTCATTGGCCACAGGACTGAAAAGCACGGTCCCATGGCATTGACTGAGATGAGTAAACTGACCTCTGGAAAGCTGTGGTGAACAGGCGCTCCCTTCCAGCATATTATCGAAACCACACACCTAATAGGAATCTCATACACTAATGGTTTTCCTGGAACCAGACTCTTGTACCTCCATCAGTGCCTATCTAAGGAGGGATGAAATTTGCTTTGTATAGTCCCAGTGGCCTTTGCTCCCAGGAAAAGCAGGCTAGAATGAGTTGTTTGGACTCTGGGATAGTTTTGTTTTTTCCTTGTTTGGGAAGATATATATGTATTTTTTCAGTAGCAGCTGCAATTGATTATGTACTATGTAATAAATTATGCCATGCATAAGGATTATTAATTGACTCCTTTTATTTATTTCTTAAACAATGCCCCCTCTGAGTGGTTTCTGGGAAGATGTGCAAAAAGAATTAATACACAACAAAGTCTGGTGCTGTTGCCAACAGGAGTCCTCACCAAGGCTTTACACTTTTGCTCTTCCCTGCAGAGGTAAGCTAATGAGGGAAACCACTCAGGCACATCCTATCATCACTCAGTGCCCACAGCACAGAGCGAGCTAAACTAGAAAAGTAGAGATGGTGTGAGCAGGGGTGTTGTCAGCCAGCTCTTCCTGTGGCTGGGTCCTGACTCCCTATGAAGAAGATTTGAAGAATACAGACTTGCAAAAGAAAAGAGAGCAGATTTTCTCAGGGGTGCTAATTTCAGCCTTGGAAAAATGCCAGCTCAAGTGGTTAGTCTCTCTACAGACTTCACTGGGGTGATAGGCAGCAGGTTCTATCACAGATGTCCACTTTCGTAGGTTGGTGCCTATGTCCTATCAGTTGTGAACTCTTGGAGATTTCTCCCAACACAAGCACAGTTGTCAGAGACCCCTGTGGGTAGAAAACAGGCAGCAGGCAGTGAGATGTGAAATGATTCCCTTCTATTCCATCTGCATTGGCAAATCAGCCTTTGTTTATAAGGGGTTAAATAGTATACGTAGAGACATTGGAAGACAGCAGGTTTTCACATTAGTGGACTAAAAAGCCCCAAATTTTGGTGCCAATTTCTTGTTATTTCTTAGTCATAACTACCAGGTTAAATCCCAAGACTTGGGGATGCGTATCTGTCTACCCACCTACCCATCTGTCCACCCACCCATCCACCCATCCCTGATGCAACTTGTACTGCTAGGCAGTGTCGCTCTTCCGTTCCTAGCCTTCTTTCTGTACTGCTTCTTCCAGTTCTAGGTGTGTGTGTGGGAGGGGCAGTGGTTGGAGGAGATGTGCCTCAAGGGCTGCATTGGCAGTGGGGACTGTCCTGCTCTCACGCCAGTCAGAAAACATGGCTTAGAAGGCTAGTCATACTATATCAGGATTTTAGTGGTGTTTTAGGGATGGAATTTCAATTGCATTTTTATAGACAAAGTATGAAAATCAGTATCTTAGTGGGGTTCAAATTTATACAACCATTTTTTTAATAGGTGATTCTTTTTTTCATCATTCACGTCTTTTCCGTTTTATCACCTGTCCACTGTGAATGTATGTATACAGTTGCCTTTACCCACTGGGGAGAATGAGTGGGTAATATGAGGATCAGTAGAGAAGATGAGGTTAACGTGAGCTGTCTTAGAGGTGATGTCTTAGAGAGTACGGTATTAAGTTTGTCTGTCTGTACAGTTTGGCAGGAGAAAGATGGTGGAGGATGAGAATATGGGACAAACTTGTCTGCCTCCAGGGTGGCTTTCATGAGCACCGTTAAATTCATTAGAGAATCTCTCAAGCAGATGGGGTTTGCACAGCCCTGTTAAGTATTTCCTGAAGTTTCGCTCAGCTTTTTCCAAGGTGAAGCAGCTTCAGTCTGTGGTTAAGTTCCCAGATGAATCCCAGCAGGCAGGCTTTTTCCAAATGGATCAAATAGCACTTAATAAAATTGTAGCTGTGTGTATGTATGTATATGTGTAGCCATGCGTGCACGGAAAAGAATTCTAAGTGGTAAATGCTGTAGGTCATATTGAAAAAGAACCTTTTTTTCTCATTTGTTAAAACTACTCCTTAAAATAGTCTTTGGCAAACTTGTTCCTTATAATTGGACTCTGCCCAGAGGTAAGTGTGGGGGAAGTTTGAAGCAAATTTATGTGGCTGTTTTCTGTGGGTAGTAGAATGGAAAAATAGTAAAAATGAACTGCAGATTTCTCCAATTTTCTTGGAACTTAAAAGTGACGGACCTAGTCTCTCACTTAAAATGTTCTCTCTTGGGCTGGAGAATAGGTTTGGGAAAGAATTGTACTTCAGCCATATTAGAAGAGTTAGCATGTGTGGGTGGGATTTACAATTTACACTCCACGTGTCTTTCCTTGAAAGAAGTCTTTTTGTTTTCACAGGCAGTACCCACTTTTCAACTTGGTGTCTTCCTGGAAACCATATTTTTAAATGCATCCCTAAAAGACACATCATATTTCCCTATAAAAATAACAATTAGTATTTGTAGAGTCCTAACCATGTATGCAGACACTATTGTAAGTATTTTACTCCTATTAATGACTAATCTTCACAACAACCTCACAAAGTAGATACTGTTATTATCCCAATTTTATATATGAAAAAACCGAGGCACAGAGAGATTACATAACTTACCTGGGATCACATAGCTAGTTAATAGGGACACCAGGATTTATTTAGGCTGTTGGGCTTCAAAGCTTGGGTGATTAAACCACTGTATATTGTCTCAAACAACGTTGAAACATTATTGTGGTTTTTAAGTAAGGATTTAGCAGCCAGATATGACCAAGAATATATCATAAAAGCAAAGACATAGTTAATTTATCTATTTGGTTATTCAGTGTCAATAACTATAAAACTTGATAATTAAATAGAAAAATATTCTCTGATTCTCCTAAAATGGGAATAAATATATCAATCCAATTGGCTTTGCAAAGGCCTCAATATCACATGAAGCAGGTAAGATACACTTTTTTTATGACATAAATTTGACTGTAAATAATATGCCAACAAAATAAAAACAAAACTAGACATTTAATTTTAAATCTCTGGCTTAGACTTTAGAAAGCCTTTTGTGGTTTGGATGGCCCAGTTTTCTCAATAAGACTCCATAGAAGTGTGTATCAATACTTCCTTTCGCCTCCACTTTTGCAGGATAGTGTATGCAGGGGGTGGTGTTCTAGGTTGCCAAGTTTTTCCAGCTGTCTTCTGGCTTCCATAGTGTCTGTTGAAAAGTCGTCTTAATATCTTGTTGTTGTGGGATCTGGTGGTCTGGGTGGCTTTGCCAGAAGGCAGGGAAGTGGCTCCTTGCATCAGAGTAGACCTGGTGGAGTTCTGAGGGCCCCAGGGTAGCCAGCCATCACTCTGGGGTTAATGTGAAAGGTCCCTCTGAATCCTGTTTGTCTGTGTTGCACTAAATCCCCAGGGCAGTGAGAATAGTTTGGTTGATGGATCACTAAGCATTATCCTCTTATATGTAGAACCTTCGGTAGCAATGCCCATCAGCTCACTCTCTCTCTTTTCCTCCCTCCTGCCTCCCTCTGTGTCTCTCTCTCTGGGTCCCTCCCTGTTTGCAGCACAGACCCTGGATCCTCACAGCCTATGGAATGTGGGCCTGCTGGTGTGTGCTGGGAGCCCCAGGTGTGGCCATGGTTTTTCTCCACACCATCATCTCCTTCTGTGTAGCCCAGTTCCGGTCACTGCTCCTGTCATGGCTCTGTTCTCTTCTCCTGCTCTCCACACTGAGGCTGCAAGACATGGAGGAAGTTAAGGTAAGTGTCTCTGTCTTACCCTGGGGAAGGAGAAGGTCCCTTTGGCAGTGCCCTCATCTGGGTGGATGCCTTGGTTTTCAGACGCGAGTCCGTTGAGGAACCATGGTGGGGCTCCTCCTAGTGGCCATATGGGGTTGATGCATGTGAACTCTGGTGCTGAATTCTCCACTCTTGTCTTTTGTACCTATGTTTTAGCCCTCTGAGGTTGCACAGGGCTGACCCTGTATCTTTTCTCGCAGTTTGGGTAGACATGGATGGTACCAGATGTCATAGGAATGGAGGGTCAGGAACAAAGGGAAAAGAAAGCAGTAGTCCCCTATGCATTTAATAAAAACCGTCTGTAGAATGCTCTACAAGTTTTAGGAAACTCACATTCCTTATTTTCATCAGATGCCCATGATAGCTCTTGGGATGGGTAATTGTGTTGGGGGGGCCTGAGCTGGTTATTAAATCAAGAATATGCAGATTATGACCTGCTAAATGCGGAGGCACAAGCCATCCACATGGGGTGGGCAGGTAGCTCCCTCAGCATCCGAGCTCCCACTTTGGGGAAGTGAAAACCCCGGGGTCATTTTGATTGAAGGCGTAGTTTCAATACACTCACACAAAGGAAGTAAAGTCACAAGATTTATTACTTACAGATTCCAGAAATGGGGGGAGGGTACGCACAATGAGCCAGGGGAAGGGCAGTCCTCTGTCCCAGGTCACCAGCGGGCAGGAGATAGAGAGCATGTAGCAAGCACCTATTACTGATAAGGTGGTTGGGGTGGAGGCCACTAACTCTTCGCAGGCTCAACTCTAAGTGGTTATTTTAAAAGGTGCCCCGGGAAAAGCGAGGTGGGAACTTGGGGCGGGAATCCTAGGCTCAGGTCCTTATCTAACTGTCCAGGCTCTGGGTGTGAGCAGGGTTGTCATACTGTAAAATGCCTGGGCAGCAACTCAAAATAGCTATTTTCTCAACACAGTAAGGCAGGTATTTTACTTCTTCTTAGTTGATGAAATGGATGTATTTAGTATCTATTCATGTACCGCACTGGAAGCTCTATGAATTTAGAAAGTTAAAATGATGTATTTTCTCCCTTTTGACCAAACCTTCATTTTTGGAAACCCAAAGGCATCCTAACAGACACAACTACCTAGTAATTGTTTGTGCTAATGAAGGAGGACATTCCGCCCAAACCCCACTTCTGTATGGCCCTTGTTTGCATTGGTAAATTTTTCTTATACAGGCGTTTACCTTCTTAGCTTTATTTTTTTCTTGGTCACAATAATAGTGCATTTATATTTTGTCAGCAGACACCAGATTTGGCCGAGGGGATGATGGATGACAGTTTAGGATGTCCTGAGTTTAGGAGTTTGGTGTGCATGGCTGAGCTGATTGACCCATCCGTGAACCCTTCCTGCACCGAGTTTTCTGGTTCCTGTTCCGTGTTCTCTGAGCATCTCCTGGGTAGTTCACAGCATCCCCTGGACAGCTCCGGACCACCTGGTTCTGTCTTTGGTAACTTGGATGACTTAGCCCTGTTTGTGCAGACCAAGCTTAAGTCTGGGTAGCTTCCCTCTTTTCCCTACCTGTTGAATGTACTCTTTACCTTTTCAGGTCAGAGAATCAGGCTTGTCATCAAAGACAGCTGACAGGGAAGCCACCAGATCTGTGGTTGCAGGGAAGAGGAGTGTTAGTCTGCGGGGAACTCTCAACCGTTCAGAAGTGGGAGCTTGCCTCCGGGGGGTGGAATACACAGCATGAAGAAGGCAAGTTCAGGACCCAGCTCGAGGGTCTGTGGTCCTGGGCTCCCGGCACTAGAGCCCTTCAGCTTCAGGCTCGTTTGTTTTGGAAGCAGCCAGCCTGAGAGACTCACAGCTCTGAAAACATCAGGGGCCATGTGCCCAGGGCAGGACCTCTGCTGTTCTCCATCTTCATCCGCTTCTTCCATTGAGTTGTTTGAGCCAGGTAATCTGCTTACCTTTCCAATTAGACACTTTTATCCTGTCTCTCCAAGCCAACCTCCCCCTCAGCCCCGCCCACCCGGTTCTCTTGTCTCCTTCAGAGTCCACTGAGACCTTGGTCTCTAGAGCTGTTCCTATCTCTATGTAAAACCCTCTCCGACTCCCAGTTTGGCTTCCTTTTCTGTGAGTCCTCAGATGAAATTAATAAATAGTTATTGACTGCTTCATTGGTGCTGGGCTCTGTGCTAGCTGAGCATTTCTCCTGTTAATACAATGTGACACGGATATGCACTTGGCATGATTTAGAAATCCGTGTGTCCAGTCTCGCAGACTAGAGGGTAAGGGCAGTGTTTCCCTGCACTCGAGCTCAGGGCTCCATCCAGGCAGATGCTGCCCACAGAGTGACTGTGCCTGCGGGGGTTGTAAGGGGTTAGAGGCAGGGACAGGTGTGTGCGTGTCCCACAGAGCTCCATGTGACGCCTGTCACCCAGGTGCTGCTGCTCCTGTCTCCCAGTTTGTAAGAGCCAGCAGCCCTCTGAATAGTGTATGACACCTTTGGGTTTTCATGCTTTTGAACATGCAGTTCTCTGATCTGTCTCTCCAGATCCCTCTTTTATTTCTTATCTTTACCCCAGAAACATTCTTTGCACAGAAAATCTTGGGAAGTTTTTGCTCTTCTTTATTCAGTCAAGGTGGAACAGGAACTCCTGTGATGTCGTCATTTTTGTCCATTTGTTGATTCATTCATTCACTCATTCATTGATTTGAGGGACGGCACTTGGAATTGGTGTGCCCTGGGTTGGCAGAGTGATGAGAAGGAACATGATGGGAAAGATGAGCTAGCGGAAACCTGGTTTCAGTCTCTTCTCTTCACTGTCTTTCCAACTCTTAAGGCCAAAGGCAGTGATTTCACCTCTGAGCCCCAATTAAATCCTTTGGAAAATGGAAGTTATAGGTTCTCTGCCTTCCTTTGGGGTTGTTCTGAGGAGCTAACAAAATAATATATGTTAAGCGATTTTGTAAAAATTGTAGTATTTTGAAAATTCAAGTATTTTTTCTGTTGTTAGGCTACCTTAATTTTTCTTCACTCTCACCAGTGGACTGTGGCTAATACTTTAAGCAGATATATCAAAATCTGGACTTATGCAGGTACATAGGGTAACAAAAGATACTTAACTTCCCAGAATGATGAACTAGGCGATCATTTAAATAACTGTGCTTAGACATAGACTTGCAATAAAAAGTAAAAACGAATTCACACCTAACTTTTTGGGGATCTGGCAAATGTACCAAACAGACTCCATTTATATTTATCATTTGTTTGGGGACAATTAGCATCAGTTATGGATGTTGGTGGTGAATAAATATTCCACTTATTATGCAGACTGGAGGTTTGAAAAATATTCCCGAAGGGGAGCAAATGACCAGACACTAGTTGCTTTGGGTTTTCATGCTTTTGAACATGCAGTTCTCTTGATCTTTCTTGGTGGCTCTGAAATCCTGGACAAGGAGTAGAAAATCTTCAGTGCTTACTTTTTCTGTGTAAAGCCTTAAAGACTTGCATGGATCAAATTAACTTCTCCTTCCTTTGTCCCAATTCTATATCTTGTATTTATACCCATAAATTATTTTCTC
Organism: Ceratotherium simum simum; assembly: GCF_057802395.1. Classification (NCBI taxonomy): domain Eukaryota; kingdom Metazoa; phylum Chordata; class Mammalia; order Perissodactyla; family Rhinocerotidae; genus Ceratotherium; species Ceratotherium simum. The sequence continues at coordinate 26,119,795 of NC_141901.1, read as the reverse complement.
ATTAAAAAAGCAATACATATGGATTATAGAAAGTATGGAAAAATATAAAGATTATAAAATGATCCATAGTTTTACTCCCTCCAATATTAAGATTTTACCATATTTGATTCTCGTCTTTTGTTCCATACATATTTTTGTACGTGCTTGTTATTTCTTATTTCATGCTGCATTGAATTACATTTTTTACAAACCTGTATCCTGTATGAGCATTTAGACACATGAAGGGCAGAGACTATTTCTTTTGACTGTGTGTCTCGAAAGCTTATTTGGCAAATAGTACTCAACTATATGTGGAATCAAATTAATAACAGAAGAGCAAAAGGAAAAATATGTTGAAGACAGAAATCCCATATGACATTTAGAAGCCTCTGTTTATCTTTAGAATTGTTGAAGAAGCTGTCAAGGTGTCCATTGAATGTAGCTAATCTTCATGTTATCCACTGGCTGTATCTGACAGATGCATATCCAGGAAAACCTTCATTATGTTGCATCAGGCCTAACGCTAAGTTGATGGTTGATATCGGAGACAGTCTTTTGCCCACTGCTCATTAACTGCTTGTTTTGATTACCAATAACATTTACCTGTTCAGGGCCGGCCCCGTGGCTTGGCGGTTGAGTGCGCGCGCTCCGCTGCTGGCGGCCTGGGTTCGGATCCCGGGCGCGCACCGACGCACCGCTTCTCCGGCCATGCTGGGGCCGTGTCCCACGTGCAGCAACTGGAAGGATGTGCAGCTATGGCATGCAGCTGTCTACTGGGGCTTTGGGGGGAAAATAAATAAATAAATAAAATCTTAAAAAAATAAATAAATAAAAAACATTTACCTGTTCAGGGGTTCTCGGGTCCCTTTATGGTATAGCTGCTCCACCCGTGGAAGAGATCTCCTTCCCAGGAGACTGGATGGTGTCCCTCCTTGCCACTCACGGGTTGTTCTCTCCTTGTGACTTTGCAGAGAGGATGGTACCAGACAGAAAATGAGTACTACTTGCTGCAGTTCACGCTGACCGTGCGCTGCCTGTACTACACCAGCTTCAGCCTCGAGTTCTGCTGGCAGCAGCGGCCCGCTGGGCGCACCTCCTACTCCTTTCCCTGGCTGGTGGCCTATGTCTTCTATTACCCCGTCTTCCACAATGGGCCCATCCTCAGCCTCCCGGAGTTCATCCGACAGGTAGAGGCCGGTGGGGGTTGGACTGATCTTCTGTAGATCAAGCTTCTGTCCTTGTTGCCATGGCCACCCATGTGACTCCTGAGTCTTTTCATTCAAGGGTCCTCACAAATTGAAAACACATATTATCGTCTTGATTTTTTTACATAATAAATCAAATACTTCGGGGAAATAAACTTCAAAATAAACGTCGACCTGTCTCTTGTACATGTTGACTCTAGGAGTCCCCACCCTGATTCTCGGTGGATTGTGGCAACCAGGATTGATAGCTGGGCACAGCAAGGAACTTGGGGCTGGGTATCCACTGCTGGGCAGTCCCAGGGAAAGAAAAAAATGGATTCTCATGGTAATACTTGAAAAGTAGAAAGAGAAACTGTCTAAGCTGTTGGTTGGCAAGTTGTATGTTCTCTTTTATTTTCACAGACTCTTTATGAAATAGCTCTGCCATAGCCTGGGAATTGTTCAGGGTGACCTAGATGAGAAAACAGGGTGGAGTTGAAGAGAGTTTGAAGGCAATAGTCTGTTTTCGGGTCTGGCTGCCTGTTTCTGCCCAGGACCCTGCCTGACTTCTGTGGACAGCAGCCTTGTCTGAAGCTCATGTCAAGCTACCTTCATCATTCCCTCCTCACTTTTCCTCCTACTTAGAGTTTTTTTCTTCTAGTTTCACAGTTAGCTTCATGGAACATATTTATGAAGTTAATTCACCTAAGGTGTTGGTAATTGATAATATCTAAAGCAGTGCTTCTCAAGGGACATTCAACACCTAACCCCCCAAACAAACAATCCTGATGGAGGTGAGAATAATAACATGAATGCTCACACAGTGCACACACGTACACATAGCACACATATGTACACACAGAACACACAGCACATACACCTATACACACACACATACAGAGGCCTGGAAGCGTAGTTCAAAGTGCAGGGCCAGCAGCGGTGTTGCACATTTCCAGAGGGCAACGTGAAAGGTACCCCTGGAAGAGTAGGAGGGTTCTTAGAAATCCCTTATTCTGTCTTAAAAATTCTGCTGAGTTATGCATTGTACTCAAAAGTATATTTCTGCATTATAACAATAATGTGGCCAGTTAAATTATTTAGCTTTTTTCCCTACACAAATCTTTAAGTGAAATTGATATTCTGGGCAGATATATGTTTGGCATGTGTTTTCTCGTACTTTAGTTTGAGTTACATAGGATCATTCTTTTGTCATGAAGTTATTTAAAAATCTGTTTGCAAATTATGTTTAAAATTATTGTGTAAGAGACAGAGGTAGTTAGTATTGGCAGCTGATCTAACTCGGTGGTTCTCAAAGTGTGGTCCCTGGACCAGCAGCAGCAGCATCACCTGAGAATGAGTCAGAAATGCAAATTCTGAGGCCCTACCTCAGACCTGCTGGATCAGACACTCGGGGGGCTGGGGCCCATCAATGGTGTAGTGGTGTTTAACAGGCTGTCCAGGTGATTCTGATGCGCACTAGAGGTTGAGAACCACTACCCTAAGTTCCTCAGAAGAGTCGGGGATGGGGTTGGGTGGGGTGGGGGGAAGGATGAGGTGGGGTAGGCACAGTGTAGGGTGGGTTCAGGCCCTCCTAGTTTGGTCTCTTTTACAATCTCCTTGCTATTGTGAGTTTTTCATTCTTCCAACATTCCAGCCGATAACTTTTGGACTAAACATCCACACACACTTGCCTTCCCCTCTCTTGAAGACAGAGAGTAATTCTCAGAGAAACATAGACTAAATCCATTAAGAGGAAACAAGTTATTTTCCTGACTGCCTCTTATCCATAAGGAGCTTTGCCCTATGGGATCTGTACTTTGTTATTAGGCAAATCATCATTCTTTTTTATTTCTCACGTCTCCTCCTTTTGTATTGTGCCCGGTAAGGTCTAGTGGAAATATTAGGGGCCCATTGTGGGGTCCTGTATCTGTTACACAGAGGCAAGCTTTGAGATCATTGCTCACCTGAATTCTCAGCCAAGGGCTCTCATTCTCTTAAGTCTCAGTCTGGGGAAGAGAAGGGCTGGTTTCTTCCTACAGGGGCTCGGGGATGGAAACTCTGAGTTGCAACTACGTCTTATCCCTCTCTCTCTTTCTTTTTTTTGCTGAGGGAGATTCGCTCTGAGCTAACACCTGTGCCAGTCTTCCTTTATTTTGTATACGGGTTGCCACCCATGGCTGATGAGTGGTGTAGGGCCGTGTCTGGGATCCAAACCCACGAACCCAGGCCACTGAAGCAGAATGCAAGGAACTTTAACCACTCAGCCATGGGGCCTGCCCCTTATCCCTCTCTTTTTTACCCCTTTCAAAATGGTAGCAGTTGCTGAGAGCAGGGAACTCAGAAAGGCAAATTGAAACCTTTCTCTGTGGTATGGAAAGATTCATAGAAAAGTCAGTCTAGAAAGGGCAAAATCTTTAGTAAGCTACAGGGCAAATAAAAACAGCCAGAAGCTTTCTGCAGTTGCTGAAGGTGTCTATGGGGCCCTTAGTCCCGTGAGAAAAATGAGTCTGAAAGGGGGAGCAGTTAAGTTAGAAAGCTAATTGAGTAGTGAAAGCATTCTTTCAGAGAAGCCAAGAAGGGCAAGGCTGGGAGGGGGAGGAAGAAAGCTGACTGGAAGAGCTTGTAAACAAGGTTTTCTCTGAACTAGGCTTGAGGGAATGAATAAATGTAAAATGAAATGGTAATATTGAAATTCATGGTTCTTAGATTCTCTGGTCAATGCTCAGGAACTATGCAGGGCAGGAGAATGAAGCTGTGCCACCAGGGGGCAGCAGAGCCTCATCGTGGAAACCAGCCCAGCAGGATGAACTCAAGTTGATAAAATGACAGTATTAGGCACACCCCTGGGAGAATGTATTGTTTACCTAATTTTTTTAGCATGTAAATTGACATACACAAGATGAAGGAGGTATAGAAGAGGTGTCTTCTGTAATGTAAGGCATGTGAAATTTGCATACATCAGTCATGAACAGGTAAAAGTGTACCTGTTAAAAGGCCTCAGTGCTTTAACTTGAAGGCTATCTCTGATGGCATTTGGAGTCTCAGGAACCTGGACCCTGTTTATTTTTCTCCCATGATTCTGGAACTCAGATACTGAGCCAGGGATGGTGGGGGGGAACAGGATGGGAGGGTGTTCTAGGGAAAGGCAGGACATACTGTTTATTTGCTTGGCTTGGAGCCTGGGGCCACCACATCTTACTCTGAACAGGTTGAGTTGTGCAATGCGGGGGCTGGTGTGGGAGAATGGTGAGCCTGAGTGTGGTAGGACCAGGGGGCTTTTCCTTGCTGAGGGCTGTGTTCCTACCCCAAGCAGAAGAGCCAGTGTTAGAATAGGGAACTTGCATGGTGGTTAAGAGCAAAGACTCTGGAGCCCAACCCTATTGTCATAGGGTTTCAGTTCCTGCTCTGCTTTGGCTGGAGAGCACTTGGTGAGTTACTTACCTTATTTGTGACTCAGCTTCCTTATCAGTGAATAATAGTGCGTCCCTCACAGGATTGTTAAAGAGATTAAATGATTTTATGTAGGTAATGTGGCTTGACACACACTATGAAGTGTTAACTATTACTATTGCTGTTGTTATGGTTAGCCAAAAGTGTGTGGCAATTCTGGTGTAAGTTAGAGGAGGTCATTGAGAAGACGTGACCACCAGTTGACCCACGACCTGGACCTGGGCAGTCGGAGGCTCCTCACCCTCTCCCCTGTCCTTGGAATGTATGTTTCGCCCATGCCCACCATTCCCACACTAGAAGCTGTTTCAAGGACACAGCCTTGAGAGAGTAAGGTGTTGTTGAGACCATCTGGACTGAATATGTGACCAAACCCAGTTAAGGCCTCTATATAAACTTTTAAGATTCTAGTAGGTGGGTGCAGAGATCCACTCATCTTCTGGCCGTGCAAGACAAGCCTTGTATGTAACTCCCCTTGCTTATTAAAACCACCGCCTACCAATCTGGAGTGATCTCCCCCTTTCTTCGGTCTCTCCTTGCCCTCTGTGTATGGGGGCCAGTTTCTGATTTCACCAGGGAAGTTCCTGAGGATGCGAACTAACTTAAGTTTAGGCCAGCACTGAGTCCCTGGGTGTCCAGTCTGGTAGGTGGGCACAGCTGTAGGGGATTCTGGGCAGTAGCCATCCTTGGCCTCAGAAGAGAGCCGTGTGCTGGTTTCATCTCCTCAGAAGAGAGACCCAGGCAGTTGTGGCAGGTACAGGGGTGGGCCCAGCCCCTGAGAGGCAGAGCTGGGCAGGCAGGCAGTGTCCCAGACAAACCGTTCAGGATTTGGGCTGGGCTCTGGTTCTAGAGGGCACCTGGAATTATACTAATTGTAGTAAATAATACTGACTGAGCACTTAGTCTGAATCAGGCTTTACATGTTCTAACTCATTTCATCCTCAAAACAACCTGGGAGAGAGATACCATGATTACGACCACTTTACAGACAGTAATACGGAGGCAAAGAGAGGTGATACAGATTGGGGTGGAAGGAATAAAGACTTGAGCCTTGTTGCACTGACTTGGTGAACCCCACAGGCGGTAGAGAGAAGATGCAGTGTGGTCTGGGGACATGCCAGTCTGGAGGCTCAAGCTGGCCAGACCAGGTCCCAGTCCTGTGGCAGCAGCACCAAATGCAGACGCCAGTGCTGTTCTGGCAGAGACCACTGTGTACCACCGGCCTTGGCCTGGATGCCTGGGGAGCGGGGAGTGAGGGTCTGATTAGGGAATGATCTGTTGGGAGTAGGGGTGACCACAGACTAGAGAGAAGCTCCCCCACCACAAAGGAGTAAGGCTCCTGCTACAATGCCCTTGACCTGAGCGTGGAGGTTGGAGCACGGGTGGCAGAGTTGAACAGTTGGCTCTGGGAAGCCTTTTGTTTGGTGCTCTCAGACATATGTATTATTAGTGTGTGAAGGAAAAGAACCTTTCGTCTTTGAGAACTGTCATCTTCTATCATCAGAATATCTTTGAAAGGCTTCGATATTCCTTTTTATGCAATTTGCATGAAATGAGGTTTTAAAATATAATGTGTTTTAAAATGCACTTTGCAGATGAGTTAATGCGTATCTTTTAGTGGAGGCTTAACTAAAAATTCCCATTGATGGCAGTTTCCAATGATCTTCAGGTTGGCACTCTCCTAGGTTTGAAATATCTCAGATGAAATGCTTTGCATGCAGACAAGAGAGCCTCCTTGCTCATTAGGTGAGCTGTGTACAGCATGTCTTTTCTTCCTGCTGGATCAACAAGGGACAAATGCTGAATTTTTTAAATAAAAGGGAGTCAACTAAATTGAAGGTATAAATGGACTGTAATAATGACTCAACTCTAAAGAAAGATGAATAACCATTTTTTAAAGTAAAAGCAAATAGAACGAAAAATTGGATTGTTTTCCTTCTGCTGTGTTTGCTTGTACAATTAAGGAATAGACATTTCTGTTACTCTGAGTGAGGAGGCAGCCTGCATCAAAAAGGGGGCATTGCAGAGAAAAGTCCAGCCCTTCTGGTCCAGGGGTGACATAATTATGCCTTACTCAATGTGGTAGGGCAGTTTCGCCCTGGGGAGAGTAGGTAAGTCATTATTGGGAAGCCAGTCAGCCACACAATGGCAGCTCCTGTTTCTTCTTAATTACAGATATTTGTGTCATTTTAGACTGCACATTGTTTGGGAAGGAAAGGCTGACCTTGTAGTGTGATTGCCTGGAGCTGGAAGGTGATTGGATAGACATATTTTCCTGATTGCCTGGCAGGGCTCCCCTCCCATCCAGCTGCTTCTCTGCTCCCTGGGATGGGGCTGCACACCCAGTGATGCTCCAAGGCCTCAGGTACAGGTCTAGTCCTCACGGGACCTGAAAGGCTTGTCCATTGGTCTGGGTTGTTTTGGTGCCTCTTCACGTCAGTCTCGCTGATTGCCTTGATGTGAACTCTTCCAGCCTGCACAGACCGATGGACACTATGTTCATAATGGTTTCCTCATTTGCTGATGGTCATTGGGTCAAAAAGAATTTGCTTTAGAGAGCTGGAAAAGGGTTGAGAATTAGCAAAGAGGAACTCAGTACATAGCAAAGGAAACCAATCTACGAGTGCTGTGGGAAGGTAAGGAGAAATAAAGATGGGGCTTGCATAAAAGAGAGAGATGAGGGGCTGGCCCGGTGGCTTAGTGGTTAAGGGCGCGCGCTCTGCTACTGGCGGCCGGGGTTTGGATCCGGGCGCGCACCGATGCACTGCTTGTCCGGCCATGCTGTGGCAGCATCCCACGTACAGCAACTAGAGGGATGTGCAGCTATGACGTACAACTATCTACTGGGGCTGTGTGGAGAAAAGGGGAAAAAAAGGGAGGAGGACTGGCAATAGATGTTAGCTCAGGGCCGGTCTTCCTCAGCAAAAAGAGGAGGATTGGCATGGATGTTAACTCAGGGCTGATCTTCCTGACAAAAAAAAAAAGAGAGAGAGAGAGGAATACTTGCCAGAGAGGATGTTGGGCTTCCCAGGGCAGATCCTGAGCTAGGCATTTTTTTTAGAAGAAGGGTGAAGAAATGGAAGGTTTTGCCTCACTAGCAGAGAGGACCAATGTCTTCACAGTATTGTAAAGTTGCATTACTTTTTTCCCTGATTACAAAAATAATCAATTGTTAAAAATAACCTAAAAGTCTTACCATCCAAAGATTACAGTCACTGTTGCCAACTTGGTGTATATCTTTCCAGCCTTTAATTATTTATGCACATTGATCAAAAATAGTTTTCATGGGGCCGCCCAGTGGCATAGTGGTTGGGTTCACATGCTCTGCTTTTGCGGCCTGGGGTTCACAGGTTCGGAACCCCAGGCATGGACCTACACACTGCTCATTGGGCCATGCTGTGGCAGCATCCCATATACAAAATAGAGGAAGATTGGCACAGATGTTAGCTCGAGGACAATCTTCCTCACCAAAAAAAAAAAAGTTTTCATGGCTACATAATATTGAGGTGCACTCGTGCATTTAACCAACCCACTATTGTTGAACATTTGGGTTATTTCCTTTTTCTTCTCGGTGAAATAACATAGACATAAATGATCAGGCAGGTAGGTGTCTCTGCACTGAGGATTTAGCCATCCACTGGCTTGTAGATCCGCTGCTGTAGACTTTGTAGGGTCTTGCAGAGCATGTGCACTTGAGATAAGGATTCAAATGAAAACCATGCTCAGTTGATGCTTGGAAAGGGGTCTGCTTTGGGTCCTGTGTTGCCGCTGTGATGGTAGTTAGCTGTGATCCATGAAAGTCTGCAAATGCCCATATTTCCAGTCTTCCTTCCTGGATAACCCTTCCCAGCTAGTGCTTCCCTTGTGAAAACTTACCTGGTGAATCCTTCAAAGCAATCATTGCTGCTTCACAACAATGCAGGCTGGTGTGGCTGGGTGAAATATCTTCCTGAGGTGAACTGCAGAAAACTAAAGGAAAAAGGAAGTTTCCGTTAGTTTGATCGATGTACATTAAAAAAATTAAACCAACGAGCTTTCCTTGGTGTAGCTAACCAAGCAGACTGCAAAAGGGGAAAGCCATTTGTGCAGAGTGTTGTAACGTCACTGAGCCAGCCAGAATTTCTTAGCCTGGCTTCTTGCTATAAGAGAATGGTTTGAGAAAGTGGTAGGATATATGGTCAAAAATGTAATAAACATAAATCCCCGGGTGTGCACATCTCCCTTCTCCTCTAAGGGCAGTGCCTGCCACTCCTCCTGGCTGCGGTGGGACCCACTGTGCCTTGATGGCAGAGGAGAGTGGAAGATAAAGGATCACCCTCCCCTAGGAGTGAGCCTTTCTGGTTTACGTAAGTATGAGCCCTAACTGTCAAGAGCTAAATCAAGGCCATTTCCTATGCCAGCTAATGTTTGCAGTTTCAACTTCATTATTTATGCGTTAGCTTCACCTCTGCATTTCAAGGCTACCTTCAGTCTAATAAAATCTTGTCCATGTAAGATCCGGAAAACTTACCCGCTCTCCCTTGTTTTTCTCTGTTTGTCTGGTGGTGTAAGGCTGAAATTGAATTCACTTCAAATTTTATAGCATGCTTGTGCGTTTCAGAATCGATGGGTTTTAAACTGTGCATCCGTAAACAGCAGGCGATGAGGCGAGACCACAGAACCAGGCTACCCTGGTAGAACTTTTTATCTTTTTGGTCTGTATTGTCCACACGTTTTGAGTATATTCTGGGTAGTTTGTCTATATATGTGAATAATCAAAACATCCCTCTCTCACCTTTGGTGTTTGGCTCTGAACCGTCTCCTAATTCTGCCCTGTAGCTGTTAGTCTGCGATGCCACGAGGGAAGAATGTGAAAAAGGTGCAATAGGAGGCATGTAATTATCGGATATTTACCACCAATTATCCAGTGCTTTTTATATGCCAGGAATATACTTAGTACTTCATATACTTCATTATATTTAATCATCACGACATTTTTCTTCATGTTGTATATGAGGAAACCAAGCCTCAGAGAGGTTAAGTAACTTGCTCAGGATCACACAGCTGTGGTTTGTGCTAGAATCCTGATTCTGTCTGACTCTAATGTCTGTTCTTAGCTATTGCATGATACCACTTGCTAAGCAAGAGACTTGTCCCATCTACTGTCCCTGTTTGTGTTTACTCTGCCTTATTTCAAAAACAACGTAAAGTAAGATGACACACCCACACCGAATTTTTCCCTTGTTCTCAGGCTCTGTTTCTCATTCTCCCTTTCTCTTACTGGTCCTGTGCCCCTTCTTGACTTGGTGCTACTTATACCGGCCTCAGATGTGAGTAGATGATGGATGAAGGCAGGTAGGGTGAGATCTGAGCCCAAAGTGACCCCAGAGTCCCAAGGGAGAATATGCCAGGTATTGCCCTCCACCCCAGGGTTTTGCAGGGCTGTTTCTGGGGTGAAGCAGTGTCTTGGTTCTTGGCTGTAGGCCAGCTTGTTGACCGCACCCTATTCTTACTCTGGGACAGAGTTTTTAACCTCGGACATGACTTTTTCACCCAAGAACATTGAGTGTTCTTAAGGCAAACCAAACCAACCCTCTTTTAGTAGATGCAGCCATAATATTTGTGGGAAGTTCATTAAAAACATTTTCTAGGGGACTGTTTGAAAGATTTTAAACATCAAGGCACAACCTATTGACTTCTTTTGTTTCTACTTTAGATGCAGCAGCAAGAGCGCCGCTCGATGAAGGCCAGCCTTTCCGTCCTTGTGCTGGGGCTGGGCCGCCTCCTCTGCTCTTGGTGGTTGGCGGAGCTGATGGTCCACCTTATGTACATGCATGCCATCTACAGCAGCACCCCCCTCCTGGGGGCCGTCTCCTCCTGGACCTTAGGTAATTGTGGAAATGACTGTCAGTACAACAAGCAGCAAGAGGCAGCTTCAGAGTGAAGCTGGACTGGGGGCAGACAGGTGCAGTTGGCTTGAGCAAACCCTCTTCTTTTCAGCCTTGTTCCTCTTATGGCCAAGATGATGCGTGTGTGAGGTGGCTGACGGAGGTGAATGCTGGGCTTTGTGGTCTGGGAACCAAGGATGGTGGCAATCTTTTTTCTTAATGGAATCCTACTAAGCTTAGCTGGGTCTGCATCTTCCTGGTGTGGCCAGCACTGCACTGGACAGGAGAGGGCAAGAGATGCTGGGAGCAGCCTCTGAGTCCCTGGTAAGAGGTCATGCCACAAGACTGAGTTGTTATGCAGTCTTCCTTGTTCTGGTGTACAATATAAAGAAAATGAATGTGAGCTTTACAGTCAGACAGACATAGGTTTGAATCTGAGTGCCACCAACCACTAGTGGGCAACCTTTGGCAGCTTGATAAAACTCTGCATCTTCATCTGTGAAATGGGCAGCCTTTGCAGCATTGTTTTGAGGATTCATTGAAACCACGCAGGTGAAGAACTTACCTCATAAAGTGGTAGATAGAATAAGTGGTGTGTGCATGTGTATGTCCCTCTGTTGGCCCCTTCTTGTTCTCTACCCATTTTTTTATATCTGCAAGTAGGTGGGATGGAAGTCATTTCCTGAGCAGGACACAGTCTGCAGTATAGGATTTGTCTGTGGAAAACCATTGTTCTTTATTCCTCTGGCCAAAGCAGCGGAGACCAGGCCCCTTTGTGAAGTAAATCTGCTCATTTCCTTGTTTGCACTCCTTTCAAGAGCTCCTGTGGTAGCTGAATTCAGCCCTGTGGTCTGACCTCCAGCTTGGAGCTCCAATGGGAAATGTGTGATCTCCCGGCCAGATTAAGCTGCTCCCTGCCAAGGGCAAGAGTGCAAGCCTGTCTCCTTATCTGTGTGGTGATTTATAGATTTAAGAAAAATCTTGATTGTCCTTGGTATCACACATGCTTAATCAGAATGTTTTCAAGGAAGATGCCTTTTAGGATTGAAAAAATGCTGAGCTGTTTTAATGACAGTCTCTTTCCAAATAAATCTTTTTTATAGTTGGGATAACTAATATTCTAAGGTTTTAATGATGCGGTCAGACAAAATAGAATAAGATTAAATGATGGCTTATGCTAAATCAAATCCCAGTTGTACTGCGTCCGAGTTAAGAGACTGTATCAGCTGGAGTGATTTTAACTATGAGTAATGGAAAACACAACTCAAAATGGGGCCTAAACAATAAGGAAAAGCTGTTACTTCTAAAGCAGCACAAGGGGTGATAAATCCAGTGACTCAGAAAAGTCATCAATGATCCATTTGTCTATCTACATTCAGATTAAACACTAGCCAGAATCCGAGAAGCTCTCTGTTTGCACCTCCGCTCCCAACACCTTTTCTCACCCTGTCCACAAAGGTAACCTGACTTTTGGGTTTATGATCCTCCCCCGCCCTTTTTTTTAAATAGACTTCATTTGTAGAGCATTGTTAGGTTTACAGTAATGTTGAGAGGAAGGTACAGAGAATTCCCATGTATCCCCTGACCCACACACGCATAGCTTCCCCCACTATCAACATCCTCACCAGAGTGGTACATTTGTTGCAATCGATGAACCTACACTGACACGTCATTATCACCCAAAGTCCATGGTTTACATTAGGATTCACTCTTAGTGTTGTACAGTCTATGGGTTTTGACAGATGTGTGATGACGTGTATCTGCCATTATAATATACAGAATAGTTTCACAGCCCTAAAAATCTTCTGTGCTCTGTCTATTCATCCTCTCTCCCTGATCTTTTTGCCCTAACCCCTGGCAACCACTGAACATTTCACTGTCTCCATGGTTTTGCCTTTTCCAGAATGTCATATAGTGGGAATCGTACAATATATAGCCTTTTCAGATTGGCATCTTTCACTTAGTAATATGCATTTAGGTTTCCCCCATGTCTTTTTATGGCTTGGTAGCTCATTTCTTTTTAGCACTGGATACTATTCCATGGTCTGGGTGTACCACAGTTCATTTTTCCATTCACCTATTGAAGGACATCTTAGTTGATTCTAAGTTTTGCAATTGTGAAGAAGAATGCTACAAGGATTCATGTGCTGTTTTTTGTGTGGACATAAATTTTCAACTCCTTTGAGTAAGTACCAAGGAGTGCAATTGCTGGATTATATGGTAAGAATATGTTTATTTTTGTAAAAAACTGTCAAACTGTTTTCCAATCATTTGGCATTCCCACTAGCGATGAATGAGTTACTGTTGCTCCATATCTTTGCTAGCATTTGGTGTTGTCAGTGTTCTGGATTTTGGCCATTTTAATAGGTGTGTGGTAGTATATCATTGTTGTTTCAGTTTGCAGTTCCCTGATGACACATGATGTGGAGCATCTTTTCATATGCTTATCTGCCATCTATATATCTTCTTTGGTGAGGTGTTTGTTCAGGTCTCTTCCTTGTTTTTCAATTGGATTATTAGTTTTCCTATTGTTGAGTTTTGATGGTTCTTTGTATGTTTTGGATAACAGTCTTTTATCAGATGTGTCTTTTGCAAGTATTTTCTCCCAGTCTGTGGCTTGTCTTCTCATTCTCTTGACAGTGTCTTTCACAGAGCAGAAGTTTTAAATTTTAATAAGTCCACCTTATCAATTCTTTCTTTCATGTATTATGCCTTTGGTGTTGTATTGTAAAAAGTCACTGCCACATCAAGGTCATCTAGATTTTCTCCTATGTTGTCTTCCAGGAGTTTTATAGTTTTGTGTTTTACATTTAGATCTAAGATCATTTTGAGTTAATTTTCAAGAAGGATGTAAAGTCTGTGTCTGGATTCCTTTTTCTGCATGTGGATATCCAGTTGTTGCCACACCATTTGTTCAAGAGATTGTATTTGCTCCATTATGTTACCTTTGCTACTTTGTCAAAGATCGGTTGACTATATTTATGGGGGTCTATTTCTGGGCTCTCTGTTCTGTTCCATTGATCTTTTTTGTCTGTTCTTTTGCCAGTATCCACTGTCTTGGTCACTGTAGCTGTCTAGTAAGTCTTGAAGTCGAATAGTGTCAGTCCTCCAACTTTGTTCTTCTCCTTCAGTATTATCATGTTGCCTCTTCTGGATCTTTTGCCTTTCCATATAAACTTCAGAATCAGTTTGTCGATATCCGAAAAATAACTTGTTAGGCTTTTGCTTTGGATTGCATTGAATCTATAGATCAAGTTGGGAAGAACTGATGTCTTTACAATATTGAATCTTCCTATCCATGAGCATGGAATATCTCTCCATTTATTTAGTTCTCCTTTGATTCCTTTCATTAGAGTTTTGTGGTTTTCCTCATATCTAACTTGTACGTATTTTGTTAGGTTTATACTTAAATATTTATTTTTTAGAGAACCGAACCCGGGCCGCCGAAGCAGAGCAAGCCAAACTTAACCACAAGGACGCCAGGCTGGCCCAATATAGTTTGGTCTTGTTTTCTGAACCACTCTTACAATCTCTGTCTTTTAATTGGTGTATTTAGATCATTGATGTTTAAAGTGATTATTGATATAATTGGATTAATATATACCATGTTTGTTATTTTCTATTCATTGCCCTTATTTTTGTTCCTATTTTTGTCTTTCATTCTTTGTCTGCCTTTTGTGGTTTTAATTGGGCATCTTATATCATTCCATTTTCTCTTTGTCTTAGCATTTCAAGTATATATCTTTTTTAACTTTTTTAGTAGTTGCCCTAGAGTTTGCAGTATATGTTTGCAACTAATCCAAGTCCACTTTCAGATAATATCATACCACTTCACAGGTAGTGCAAATACCTTATAACAAATATTCCTAATTCCTCCTTATAACAAAATATTCCTAATTCCTCTCTCTGATCACTTGTATAATTGCTGTCATTCATTTCACTTATATATAAACTGTAGTTATAAATATATTGTTGCTTTTATTATTTTGAACAAACTGTAATCTGTTAGATCAAGTAAGAATAATAAAATATTTTATTTTACTTTTACTTATTCCTTCTCTGATGCTCTTCTTTTCTTTATGTAGATCCGACCGGGTTTCTGACCTATATTATTTCCTTCTCTCTGAGAAAGTTTGTTTTTATTTTTAATTGATGTTTTAATGGTTTATAACATTGTGAAATTTTGGGTTGTACATTTTTGTTTGTCCGTCACCATATATATGACTCCGTTCACCCCTTCTGCCCACCCCCCACCCCCATTGCCCCTGATAACCACGATACAGTTTTCTCTGTCCATGTGTTGGTTTATATTCCACATATGAGTGAGATCATACAGTGTTTGTCTTTCTCTTTCTGGCTTACTTCACTTAACATAATACCCTCCAGGCCCATCCATGTTGTTGCAAACGGGACGATTTTGTCTTTTTTATGGCCGAGTACTATTCCATTGTATGTATATACCACATTTTCTTGATCCAGTCATCAGTCTAGGGACACTTAGGTTGCTTCCACTTCTTGGCTATAGTGAATAATGCTGCAGTAATCACAGGGGTGCATAAGCCTCTTTGGATTGTTGATTTCAGGTTCGTTGGATAGATTCGCAGTAGTGGGATGGCTGGATCATAGGGCATCTCTATTTTTAATTCTTTGAGAAATCTCCATACCGTTTTCCATAGAGACTGCACCAGTTTGCATTCCCACCAGCTGTGTATGAGGGTTCCTGTTTCTCCACATCCTCTCCAACATTTGTTGTTTTTTGTCTTGGTGATTATAGCCATTCTAACGGGCATGAGGTGATATCTTAGTGTTGTTTTGATTTGCATTTCCCTGATGATTAATGATGTTGAACATCTTTTCATGTGCCTATTGGCCATCTGTATATCTTCTTTGGAGAAGTGTCTGTTTATTTCCTCTGCCCATTTTTTGATCGGGTTGTTTGTTTTTTTGTTGTTCAGTTGTGTGAGTTCTTTATATATTATGGAGATCAACCCCTTGTCAGATGTATGTTTTGCAAATATTCTCTCCCAGCTGGTGGGTTGTCTGTTCATCTTGATTCTGGTTTCGTTTGTCTTATAGAAGCTCTTTAATCTGATAAAGTCCCACTTGTTTATTTTTTCTTTAGTTTCCCTAGTCTGGGTAGGCATGTCATCCGAAAAGATTCCTTTATGACCAATGTCAAATAGTGTGTTGCCTATATTTTCTTCTATGAGTTTTATAGTTTCAGGTCTCACCTTCAGGTCTTTGATCCATTTTGAGTTAATTTTTGTGAATGGCAATAGCACATGGTCCACTTTCATTCTTTTGCATGTGGCTGTCCAGTTTTCCCAACACCATTTATTGAAGAGACTTTCCTTTCTCCATTGTATGTTCTTAGCTCCTTTGTCGAAAATTAGCTGTCCGTATATGTGTGGTTTTATTTCTGGGCTTTCAGTTCTGTTCCATTGATCTGTGTGTCTGTTTTTTTGTACCAGTACCATGCTGTTTTGATTACTATTGCTTTGTAGTATGTTTCGAAGTCAGGGATTGTGATGCCTCCTGCTTTGTTCTTTTTTCTTAGGATTGCTTTAGCTATTCGGGGTCTTTTGTTGCCCCGTATAAATTTTACTATTCTTTTTTCTATTTCCGTGAAGAATGTCATTGGGATTCTGATTGGGATTACATTGAATTTGTAGATTGCTTTAGGTAATATAGACATTTTAACTATGTTTATTCCTGAAGAAGTTTTTTTTAACATTTACTGGAAACAAATTCCACCATTTTTATTGTTGGAGGAAGTATTTATTTCTCATTCACTTGTGAAGGATAATTTTGCAGAATATAGAATTCCAGGTTTTTTTTTCTCTGAACACTTTAAATATTTTACTCTACTCTCTTCTTAAGATAGAAGAGAGTTGGGGTGTCTAAGGAAAAGTTGGATGTAATTCTTATCTTTGTTTCTCTATATGTTAACTATTTTTTTTTTTCCCCTTTTGGCATAATTATTAATAGCAACCCTTTTCATTCTCAAAGTGTCATTTTACAGTCACCTTAGCAGTAGCCTTTTTTTTGGTCAGACTATATCCTTACTCTACTCTTATTCAAATCCTGACTTAAAACAAGAAACCTTTCATATTAACCCTTTCCAGACTTGAAAGTTCCTTTACTCTGAATTCCCTCAACACTTGAGTGTTTAGCATTTGAGTTATGTCATGTCATATTCATTGCTCCTTTCAGTAGGCATTTATTGAGTGCCAGGCACTGGACTGGGCCCAAGGGATGTAAACATGAATGAGAAACAGTCTTTGTTCTCAAGAAGCTCATTCTAGAGAAGTCATACATGAAGAACATTAATTTTCTTACTTCCTATATAGTTTTATAATACTGAGATAGATGTCTGTATAGATTTAGTGGGCAGAGGGCACAAAAGAGGATGGCGTTACTCCTCACCTTCCTGCTAATTCTGGAAAGAGGAGTGGGTCACAAAGGTTTTATAGAGGAGTTAATGCTTCAGTTGATTCTTGAAATAGGTGGACAGGGCTTGGTGGGGGCAGTTTGAGGCTGTAGCATGAGCAAAGGTCCTGCTTGGTATGGGTTACTCTGGTGCATTCAGGAAACTGTGAGTTGTAAATAGGGCTGGATGCAGAGTCTAAGATATAGTGACAGATTCTGCCAGGAAAAACTGGAAGGGGTTTTATTATGGAGAGCTTCTGGATCATGCTAAGGAGGATTTACTCTAGCTTTTAGGTGATAGGGACCCATGGAGGTAGGTAAGCAGAGAGGAAATAAGATTAGATTTGGGGTTTAGAGATATCATTCTAATTGCAGTGCAGAATGTGAATCAGAGTAGGGTGAGACTGGAAATAGGAAAATCTGTTAAGAAATGGTTCATCTCTTCATTCAACAAATGTTAAAGAGCCAGATGGTTTTTACATGATCCACTGTTTGAGTAAATCAGGAGCAAGATGACGACGACTGGAAGGACGTAGAGGGGGTTGGAGAAGAAGGGAGTGATGACAGAGATGGAGGTACAGTCAATAGGACCTGCTCACCAATGAGATTTAGAGTTTAGGTGACGACAGACACTTCCATTCACCAAGAGTGGGGAATATGGGAGGACTAGGAGTAGGTTTTAGGGAAGAAAAAGAGTCCAGTTTTTGACAAGTTAAGTTTAAAATTGAACATTGGGTGGAGAATCTCTGCTACAGTTAGGTAGATGGGACTGGAGCTCAGGAGAGGGATTGGGGGTGGAGACAAACATTTGAAAGCCATCGCATACATGTGATAGTCGAGGCCATGGAAGTGAAGAGATTTCCTAGAAAAATGTGGAGAGTGAGAATAAAGAAGGGCCAAGTGTAGAACTTCAGGGAATGTGAACATTTAAGAGGCAGGCAGGAGAGGAGGAGCCAGCAATAAATGAGATGGAATGTTAATAAATGAAAGAGGAAGCAAAAGGTTTTGTGAAAGTTTCAAGAAGAAAGAAATGCTCAATTTATCAGAAGTTGAAGAGAGGCCAAGTAAGAGGGGACTGAAGAAAGTCTGTTTCAATTTGGAAGTCATGGTTGACTTTGGCCATGGTTGACTTTGGTCATTTTGGGGAGCATAAACCAGGGTTGTAGAATAATCAGAAGTGAGAAAACGGAGGCAGCAGCTGATATGCTGCATCAGTTGTGTTAACTGGTAATGCCTGGAGTGTTCTGTCTCCCTGTCCGGGAAGCTCAGATGGTCTTGCTGTGGCACATCTCGATGAGTCTCACCTACTTCTTTCTTCCCTTGTGGCAGACCTGCCATCCCCATGCCTTCCTCAGGGTTTCCCTTCATCCAGGCTGCCACGGGATTGGGGTACAGCCTGTCAAGCATCCCCTTTTCTTTCCAGGGCACAGGCTTTCCCTAGCTTTAGGGTTTTGGGCTAATCCCTCTTGGGACATTCATAGAGATAAAGAAGATAAGTATCAGGGAGTTATAAGGCTTGCAAAGGCCATGTGGGCCTTGGATCCTGCTCTCTGGTTTCTGATTTCCTTCTGAAGTGGTAAAGAGATAGTTTTATTTTTTTATTCTGCCACTTTAATTCTCTCAGTGGTAGAGTTCTCTCTTCTTCTGTGATGGTCTTTTTTTCCACGCTAAAGTTGCAGTGGAATGTGAGGCAGCAGCATAGACAGGATAAAAGATGCCTCTTTGTCTTACACACAAGAGGATGTACAACTGGGCTTTCATCTCCAAGCATCTCAGGACTGAGTAACATTCTACCCTGCCCAGAAATGACCCCTTCTGAACACACCCAAGTAGAGTGAAAGCTGCTTTTGAGAAGGAGCTATGCCACTGTCTTTGGTGTCTGTCTCCCTCAGAGCTCACTACACAATAGTGCCCTGCAGAGGTGCTTAATGAATACTTCATGTACACGTTCAGGTGAAGAAAATAAATTTTATAGGGACTCTGCCTATCAAATGACATTAGACTGGTGTTAATGTGAGTGACCAGACATCCAAGCCCATGATTGAGCCAAGATTTTGCATAGGGTGCCAAAGGGAAATCATATCCTTTAGGTTATTTTTCCAAAAAGTGATGAGTGCAAAGTTAACAGGCATAGGGATGTAAATAGAGGTTATTTATCTTGGGATTCATTTGATGTGGTTAATCAAACAATGAAGACATTCACAAACTCTGTGGAAGGTATTGAATCCTCTCCTGGTGGGGATGGAAAAAGCAGTGGTGGCTGGTTTGGCTGTCAGAGCTCAAGTGCTACTCACTGTAATTAAGAGGACATTAGGAGCTCCATGGCAACGGGATGACATTTGGTTTTCTTTCAGTTCCTTTAATACTCTCCTGGAGATGTCAAAATAAAATTTCCTTCCCGCTTATTTTATCCCTTCTCAGGGAGATGTTGATTTCTTTTCCCTTCTACTTCAATTTCCAGTGAGGCTTAGAGCTGCTATAATCAGCTTCTCAGATGGAGGCCAGGCTCCAGGAAGGTTTGCTACGTGAGCGTGAGTGGACAGAGCTTGAGGGACTGTGGGTACTGCTCATGCCAGGTTGTGCCGGCCCTAAATGGGGCTACCTCTGCCCCCTGTGGAACTGTTTCAGCAGCTCCATTAGACATAGCTCACTGGGAGGATAGAACTCTAGAGAACACCAACGTTTAAGAGGCAGAAAAGGAGGAGCCAGCAACCAATGAGAAGGAATATTAATAAATGAAGGAGGAACCAAGTGGTTTTGTGACAGTTTCAAGAAGAAAGCAGTGCTCAATTTATCAGAATTAGAAGAGAGGCCAAGTAAGAAGAGATTAAAGACACTATTTCATTTGGCAAAGGAGAAGTCATTGTTGACTTTGGTCATTTTGGAGGCGTATAAACCAGTGTGATGCTATTAATGTACCAAACGAGCTTCAGGTCTTCTGTGAGGGTGAGACAAACTTGTTTCCTGTAGATGAATTAGGGACACAGAACTGGAGAGGTAATTTTACCCTAAGCCAACACTATAGGGGTGTACTTCTGTCTCAACCAAGTTAAAGTGTACTACTTTTGATATTCTCTGGTTATTAGGAAAGAAAAAAAATTTTCCAGGTTAAGAGCTAAAAATCAGGTGCCAGATGATGTGTGAATTTGCCCCAATATATCACATCTAGAAGAACATCTGTCATTAGAGTCACTAACTGTATTGTGTATACAATAATCCATAGTCATTCTGCAAGGCCCATTCATCTCCTGCACCTGCCAGGTTGGCAAGTTAAATGGGGATGTGATTAGAGTCATTTTACCTGCATCTTTTGGGTCTTTTGATGTTAGTCTTTATCTCCGTAATTTCACCAGAGATGCCATGTTGCTCTTGGGGTACTATTTGGATAGGGGAAGCAGTGCCTGTGGCTTCTACTTCCTGCAATAATAGCCTTTAGTTCACAGATCTGGGAGCAAGGGTGGGGATTCTTCTAGTTCTTTCCTCAAGGACTCAGAAAATAACCAAAGATGGATTTGGGGTCCTACTAGGCCTACTGTGAAACAAACTCAGGTCAAAAGTCTATTTACCACTTGCCCCCATTTGTTCCAACTCTGACTCATGGACCAGAGTGGCATTTGGTGTTCCTACATATTAGTAATAACTTAGAGACAATATTCAATGACCTTCCAAGTTCTGGATATATTACTTTATCTGGGAACACAGTTATCCTAGTAAATGACCTAAGTCTCTTTGGGGAGCGTTAGGAAGAAAAGGAGTCATATTGTGTACTGTGGTATTGTTGTAGAGTTTTTCTCATAGTAAGTTGGCCTCTCCCTCATTCAAGGGGCTTTAGATCTGTGAATTGACTCAGCTCTTGGATTTGAGTGAAGGGCTATAACTATTGTGATCGCTTATGTTGGGTCTTGGATCACTAAGGCCTGATTTTTTTCCAACTATACATATAATAATAACAGTAGTGGTAATACTGTTATTAGTAGTAGTAGTAATGATAGTTAACGTTTATTGAGCACTTCTTCTCTACCAGACACTACCTTAAGACCTTTACATATATCAACATATAACCCTCACAGCAACTCTATGAGTAGGTAGTAGTTTTTTCCCTATGTTACAGATGAGGAAACAGACAGAGAAGTTCAGAAACTTATCTAAGGTAAGTGATGTGAGTCGCCATCTACCTAAGATCTCAGGACTTCACGATCAGTTACCCTTCATCAGAGATTCCTGTGGATCAGAGCATTGTGACTATCGAGCTGGCCACATGGCTTACCATGGTAATCATGCCCACTTTGCCTTGGGGGTAAGTGCCACTATTTAGTCTTTATCACTGCAGGGGTCTGGTCTCCACATTGAAATGAAGAATCTCATTGTCTCCTAACGGCATCCCCAGCTCACAGAGAATGGCCCTGGCAGCACATTGCAGAGATGCTTGCACACTCCCCTCACTAATGTATTTCTCAAAGTCTTGGTGAAAGGAGTGTCTTCTGGGCTTTCTTGGGGACATAGTTGGGGGTGGGTTAGCAGGTCATATGTGATAAATCTACCCTGATGTTCTTATCTTCTGAAATGCTTCTGTTACTTCCTTTATGATTTCCTGAAGAATTTCTGGCATCTCAGCCCCGTAACTATAGGCAGTTGCAGTGGCTGGGTTTCCCAGTTCTCAAACAATTAGCACCATTCCCAAGCTGCTACAGCTGGCATATGGAATCCTGAATTGCTGGTAAGTGCACCCATATCGATAATTCCACCCAATGAAGCATTTTTTCTTTTCTCCTCCGTCTAGAATCCTCAGAATCCATTTCCACACATAGTGGTCAGATTTCTGTCAATATAAAGTAGCAAAATCTTGTAGTTCTTTTAGAGTGAAGGCCTTGTAATAGGCTCCTTGGGGCATACTGGGGTCTGTCTTAGATAGTGAGGAGTAGTAGGCAGAAGGGATGAGGAAAATTGTCTTCTTTTGGATAGTAATTCCCTCAAGTGACTTCATTAAAAGAGTCTTCTGGCAAGGGCAAATCAGCTTTATCTCACAGGGAAAGAGGGGCTGTTTCTGCTGGCAAGGGATGCTCACTAAGGTTGGGGGGTTCAGAATAGTCTGAGTCATCACAAATCTCTATTTTAGTTCTTAGGAGTCTCTTTATAGATTGGTGCCCTAAGTTTTGCACTGGATACCTTGCAAGGATGAGAATTCAAATTATAATTTGATAAACCTAAGGATCAAACTTTCGGTTGGTTTTAGCTTTCTCAGCCCCATAACTGCAGGAGATAAGAGAGATTTTTTAGCAGAGTAGGAGAAAGTCCCTGGATTTCAGTGCATTGCTTGAGATGAGAATTGAGGCATGTGAGCCTGTCATTCTCTTCTTACTCTCCTGTTAAAGGTCTCCATGGCAGTTGGAAGCAAGCAGCCCACACCATATTTCTTGGAATTAAAGGACACCATAATTTTAATCATTGTAGTTTGAGTTCCCTAGGGATGCTAGCTTGCAGGTGTTTATTAGGGAGTTCTCTTGGGATTAACACCCAAGAAAGGGGAAAGAAAAGGAAGGAAGCAGGATTGGGCAGAGGGAGAGTTGAGCTGTGATGCAGTCTTAATGGAAGTTTCAATCGATCCTGTAGAGAGTTCTGAAGGTAGGATGATCCTTCAGCGTTGTCTCAAGTAGAGTGAGGGGGACAAGCTTTTATACCCACATGCCAATTAGTCATTGGATTCGGGCTGCCCCAGAAAGAGGTGTGACCTTGGGCAAGGCAGCTTTCTTGAGCCGAGGCAATCCCCAAAGAGGCTAGCAGCTGAGGGTTTCTGCTGGTCTCCCTCGCATCAGTTGGGATAATAAACCTTTCATTCCTGGAGGAAGATCTGAGCAGTATATCATAGTATCCACCACAACAGTGTTCTATGGAAGTGTCCACTAGGTCACTCAGAGCCTTGCCTTTAATGGCTGCTTCTTTCCAGGTGACCACAGGCAATAATGATTTGATTAACAGTTTCAACACTGTGTGCTTGTAGCTTCCAGTCTCACTGTTTATTACTAGCCTTAAGCCCCAAAGAATACGGATAAACAAATCTCGATTCCTGAGATTTCCCCGAGGGTGTGATGCCTACAGCTACTCTAATATCAGTTTCTTAACCAGTCAGTTTCTTTCTTGGAAGTAGCAGAAACCAATTTTTGATGATTTATGCAGAAAACCAAATGCATTAAAAAGAAAATGGGCAGCTCAGAGAATCATGGGGAGGGCTGGGGACCTGAGCTATGCAGTCAGGAATGAAGCTCCAAATTGTGCCACAGAACTGGCTCTATGAGGATGCCACTGCAGCCAGTGTTGGCACCGGTCTCTGTAGCCTACACTGTCAACACCACTACTGGCCACTGGGTGCCACCATTAACACCACTGCCACCAGAGTGTCCCTATCTGATTGGCAGAGTCTAGATAAAGTACAAGCGAGTCTGGGGAAGCAAGTGTCTGGTATTTCCTGCTTCTGTGGTAGGAGGAAGCCTGAACCAACTATAGAGACTCATAAAATGGGGAATTCTCTGAACATAGGAGGGAAGTTTAGATGCTGGGCAGCCAAGAGTAATTACAAATATTGATTGTATCATTAAAAAAAACAGAAACAAAAGGAAAAAACCGACTTGACCACTCGCTCCTTACCTAGTCACTATCCTATTTCTTTTTTCCCCAATCCAACAGTACTAAGCTATTGCTTACATTTTCACTGTAGAAGATGATAATTCAACTTTTTTACATCCCACCTCCACTATACATATGCATACTTCTCATCCTCCCATCCTTCCAATATTTTCAGTTCTGGTTAGATTAGTATGTAATGCTTACATTATATGACAGTCTGAGTTATGTATTTACCATGATTACTCTTCTTTTAGCGCACAATTTTTTAGTTTCCGTGAAGTTAATAGTTGACTTTTTTTGTTTGGTTTTTCTATATATTCATCATTAATTAATCCCCACATTTCCCCCAGCTGTGTACATCTCCTTTGAATGTGTTCACAGAGACTGGATATTCTGTCAATTTTATCTTTAAGTCTTGTCTGGAGCCTTCTATCCTGTTTCCCTCTGGATTTGTTGATCTCTAGGCCTTGCTGCATAACTGTTGTCTAGGAAAATTCCTATCTCCATTATCCTGAGGATTCTCTTTGCTTCTTCCTTGTGTTGGAAGCTTGTTTCCTAGAACAAATGTGTTCTTTGAGTAACTCCCCTATTGTAGCAAAGCGCATCCTCCAGTAGCTTTCTGAAAAAGGATGCGTGGGAGGTCAATTATTGATACCCTATATGTCTGAAGTTCTTTATTCTGCCCTCGTGATGCTCTATAGCTATAGCCGTAGAATTCATAGTTGGGAATCATTTTTCCTTAACAGATTTTTGAGAACATTGCTCCGTTGTCTTCTAGCTTGTTGTGTTGCTGTTGAGTCTGGCGTCATTCTTTTTCTTGATCTTGTATGAAACTTTATTTTTGATTCTTTTAAGGTCTTCTCTTTGTCCAGAATGTTCTAAAATTTCATAATGATATACCTTGGTTTGGGACTATTTTCATCCATTGAACTGGACACTCAGAGGTCCTTTCAAAAAAGGAAGTAATTTTCTTTAATTTTGAGTTAATATTCTTGAATTATTTTGCTAATAATTTCTTCACCTCCATTGTTTTTTTTTTTTTTTTAAGTTCTCTGTCTCTGATGCCTTTCATTGAGTTGTTGGATATCCTGGACAGGGTTTTTAATTTTCTAATGCTTTCTCTCCTATTTTTCATCTCTTTGTTTTTTTTTCTGTTTGGGTTACATCTGTTTTCTGGACTAATTTTTCAACTTGCTTTTCTAACCTATTTATGTATTTTTAAAATTTTGGCTTTATAGGTTTAATTTTCATGAGCTCTTTTTTGTTCTTCAAATGCTGATCTTTTATAGTGTGTTATCATGGATCGTGGTATCTTCTCTTATTTCACTGATGATGTTAATTACATGTTTGGAGGGAAGATTTCTTCTCTTTGCTTTGCCTTTTTCTCCTTTGTTTCATTGGTCTCTGTCTTTCATCTGAATAAGGACTGGTGACCCTTGGTCATTCATTTTTGAGAGTGAGGCTCTTAAAGAGTGGAGTAGAGTTTCTCTCTGCTGACTGTTGTATCCCTGGTTAAGCTGCATATAATAGAAGCCTGACTCAGTAGCACAACCACATAAACATTTATTTTTCTCACAGAGCAAGAAGTGAAAGGGTGAGCAAGTCAGTGTTGGTGTAGCTGCTCTAGCAAGTTATCAGTCACCCAGGCTCCTTCCAGCTTTCTGTAGCTTGTGGTCTCAAGATGGCTTCACGTTTAGACATCACATATACATTCCAGGAAGGAAAAAGTAGGAAGACAAAAAGGTTAAAGATGAGTTTCAAATCATTCTTTACCTTTCATTGGAAAAACGATAGTTTTCTCAGAAGCCCCATGAAATAGAAGATTGCTTACATTCTTACTTGACAAAAATGGCTCATGGCCACATTTAGGTGCAAGGCATTCTGGGAAGGTGACTATTTTTAAGAGGGCACATTGCTACTTGAGCAAAATCAAGATTTTGTTAGTCAGGATGAAAGGACAAA
Organism: Ceratotherium simum simum; assembly: GCF_057802395.1. NCBI lineage: Eukaryota > Metazoa > Chordata > Mammalia > Perissodactyla > Rhinocerotidae > Ceratotherium > Ceratotherium simum. Next base: position 26,094,306 of record NC_141901.1, on the reverse strand, counting down.
TGGATAGGCAAGTGACAGTGTCTGCCACATCAAGCATAATATCTGGCACATAAATATCTGTTAAATGGACAAATGGAGAATGAGACCAATTTGCAGAGCATGGATATTCATATGCCAAGAAACAGACATTTAAAAGTAAACATGTGGTGCTTGACATCACTAATCATCGGGGAAATGCAAATCAAAACCACGATGAGATATCACCTCATACCTGTTAGAATGGCTATCATCAAAAAGAAGAGATAACGTGTTGGCGAGGGTGTGGAGAAAAGGGAAGCCTTGTGCACTGTTGGTGGGAATGTAAATTGGTGCAGCTACTATGAAAAACAGTATAAAAGTTCCTGAAAAAATTAAAAATAGAACTATCATGTGTTCCAATAATCCCACTTCTGGGTGTATATCCAAAGGAAATGAAAACAGGATCTCAAAGAGATATCTGCACCCCATGTTCATCGCAGCATTATTCACAATAGCCAAGACATGGAAAAAACCTACATGTCCTCCAAAAGATGAATGGATAAAGAAAATGTGATATACATACACACACACACACACACACACACACACATACACCCCTACACACACACACACACAGTGGGTTATTTTCAGCCATGAGAAAGAAGGAAATCCTGCAGTTTGCTACAACTTAGATGAAACTTGAGGGCATTATGCTAAGTGAAATCAGTCAGACAGAGAAAGACAAATACTGTATGATATCACTCATGTGGAATCTAAAAAAGCCAAACTTGGAGAAACAGAGTAGAGTGGTGGTTACTAGTGGGTGGGGGAATGGGCAGATATTGGTCAAACATTATACACTTCCAGTTATAAAATTAACAAGTTCTGGGAATCTATTGTATATTATAGTGATTATCGGTAATAGTACTGTATTATATACTTGAAAAGTTGCTAAGAAAGTAGATCTTAAATGTTCTTACCACAAAAAAGAAATGGTAATTATGTGACAGGCTAGACATGTTAGCTGATGCTATGGTGGTAATCATGTTGCAATATGTAAATCTATCAAATTAATATGTTGTACATCTTAAAGTTACATAGTGTTATATGTCAATTATATCTCAGTAAGGCTGGAAAAAATAAACATGGGGTTAATCATGAGACAAGACTGTGGGAAATTAAAAATTCTTTGTATTTTTGCAACTATAAATATAAATTAGAGTATATTCTCTTGGAAAAGGCCATAGACTGAAGAAAAATAAATCAAGGGCCAGTTTTGTCCTTTAGATCAGAAGTCTCTAACTCTTAGTCAGGTAATCTGGCATTGCTAGGATACTCAGTTCTGTCCCAGTAACTAAAATGAGAGAACTATTGACTTTCTCTGGACTAAGAGCCTGTCCTTATGTGACTCTCTTGTTCTCATTTTCCCAAATCTTCATTCCCAGTTATGTGCTTTCTTGCCCATTCTCCACTGCCAGACCTAACTTATCCATGACGTCATGGTCCATTGCTTTCTCATAAGACGGGGTGTGTGTATATGTGTTTTATTTGTATGTATGTGTGTGTATATGGGCTGTTGGAATATCTCATACTTGTATGCTTGTCCCAGTGTATCTATTGTGAGCAAACTTGTCAGAAGCTGAGAATATCTTCTCTATGTCCTGAATGTAGTGCCATGTGAACTGGATGTCTGCCTGAGACTTCCTATCAGGGACAGGAGAGATGACAGTAGAGGTACTTGTGTAAGGAAAAGATCCTCTCTCATTTTCTGAGGCTATTTCTTTGTGGTATCCCCTCTGCTCTAAGCTGTACATTCTTTTAGGTCCCAGACATTTAAGAAAAGGAAAGTGAGTGCCTACTGAAAAATGGAGGCCAGATGTTGATTGTCAAGTTATGGCTGGGGATCTTTTTCCTCGGATAGACACTATGCACAGCACCTGAGAATTTTCCCTCGGCAGCAAACACTTCTGTGCATATATTTGTTGGATGTTAACGCTTCTGAAGCCAGAGGAAGATGTGAAGATTAGAGTACCTTGTTCTGCAACAGGCTATTATGTAGCATTGAGGACAGGCAGATAGAACCACTCAAATTAACAGGCCTCACTTGCCTCTGATAATCCCATCTCCTGTGGCATTCTCTTCAGATTCTTGATCATTCCCCCTAGGCCTGAATTGTGGGTTAAAGCCTGGACTTGGGTTAATAGGGGAAAAATTATTAGTTAGGGTATGTTAACACTTCTTATCTGCTGCACTATTTGTGTGAAGTGAGACCTCATTTTTGGATCATTACAACTTCAGTAAGAAAATGTATTTGGCCTTCAGAAGCATGTGTGAATTATTTCCTTCCAGCATTTCTTAGTAGGATTTTAGGCTCAGTCAATGTCACAACAAATAACTTAAAAGAAATCTCTTTATGCTAACAAATCTCTTTCCTTTTTTTTTCTAGGTCTTTCTTTTCTTTCCTTTTCTAGGTCTACAAACAAGACCATAAATGCCATTTGCTGCTGTGCTCATTGTCCTAGATTCTATCTCCAGCGACATTAGTGTAAGCTCTGTTGCAAATGGTCTAAACCATGGAATCTTAGGGATAGAATCTAGAAATTTCATAGAGCACTCAGTTCAAGACCCTCTTCTTACAGCATCAATGGATAAAGTTATAGCTCAGGGCTGTTTGCCAGGAATGTGGGCTAGACATATGGATTGAGACTGACAAAGACAGTGCCCCAAATTGGTGTCCAAGTCAGGAGAATAGGGGCTAGAGCTTGGAAGTCCAATCAGATCAATAAGATTTGAGAGGGGTAGCCAGGGTCAGGAGGGCTAGGAGGCCATCCTGAATTGTTGGAACAGGACCATGCAGGTGAAGATTAGGTTTTAGATGCAATACTGACTAAGACAGATGATAAATTTAAAGCTAAGGTTACAAGACAGATTAAAAGTTATCAAACTGGGAGACTACACAGAAATTATCAATACACAGAATTCCCCAGATTCCTGCCTGTAGGGGGTTGGAGTGATTCCATGGCTGATCATTGAAAAAGACAAGAGCACAAGGTCACAGGAGCACACACAAGCTTTGTTTGAGTGATGTGCTGACAGGTTTGTGTTTGGGGGAAGGCCCTCACAATATGAGTCCCTCCACAGGCTACACTGGGGGACCCCTGCTCAGAAGGGGAGGAGGCCAAGGGCACTCCCTAGGGAGAATGGGATCAGAGAGGAGGAGGGGGGTGCCCAGGTGACATCACTGGGCAGCAAGGTGGAGAGTCTCTGGGTCAGAGATCTCTGAGGGCAGGAATGACTTGGAGTCTTTATAGCCCTGAGTTTTGTCTTATCTATGACTAGCAGATAGTGGGCATAGTATCACAGGGTATGCAAAGGAGGCAGGCTCTAGATGGCAAAAAGTCTGCTTAGTTGGGCTATATTTAAAACAATTGGATAAATAAAAATTTGAGTTTTGGCACTGGCAGGCTTTTGAACTAATGGATCTCAGCCTGGTGTGAAGAAATAAATAACTTAGGAGCCAATATCCAGAGGTGATCTTTGTCTCATTTATGTAATACTGCCTCCTCTCAAGGTAGTGCCTATCAGGGCATTGGTCCTCTGGATAGATCTAGTCTAGGAGACTGAAAGAAAGCAGGTCACAGCCTGCCTTGGGTCAGAGAGTCTGGCCAGCAAGTGGAACCTAGTGGCAAAGTGGGACGTCCAGAAAGACACTGACAGTTAAAGAACTGTGCTCTATTCATGAATGAACTTACTGATTTGAATAAACTATTTGGTTTAGATGACAAGGATGTAAAGGTGAACAAGGCAAGGCCAGACTTTGTCCTTGCAGAATGCATGGTCTAAAGCATTATTTAGACAAAAAAACAAAAAACCAGTTACAACACAGGGTAGGAGGTTCTGTGACGGCAGAAGTCCAGGGTGCTGTGGGAGCATGGAAGAAAAGGACCTCGTTCAGTCAAGGGGAGTTTGGAAAGGCTTCTCAGGGGAATTAATGTCTAAGAAGAAACCTGAAAGATGATTAGGAATGAAACTGGTAATAGATAGATGAGGGAATAAGGAGAGGGGGGAAGAGTGCCCTAGGATGAGAGATCTAAGGCATATTTGGTGAAATGAAAGAAATTCAGCATGGTTAGACACTACTGTGATGTGTGTGTGTGTGTTTGTTTTGGTGGAAAGCAAGACTGAAGTAAAGAAAGGCAGACAAGAGGTGATGGAGACCCGAACCAGGGTAATTTGTGTTTCAAGATCTGTGGTGATAGACAGAAAAGCAAGTTTGGGATATTCATGAGGTAGAATTGACTGGCATTGCTCAACAGTTGGCTGTGGAGGTTGGGGGGGAGAGGGTGGAGTCAGAGACGAAGGCTGGGGGTCTGCCTTGGGCACCTGGTGGGTGAGCTTTCTAATCCACGCTTTTTAAGGCTCTCTGCCCAGGCATCCTTGCAACTAAACATGTCCTCCCAACACTCCTGGGACCAGTTGATGATGGAAAGCAACCATTGTCAACTTCTCTTGAGCTGCTGCAATACGTGAATGTAAGTGCTAGTTTCTAAAGACTTATTAAAGTCTTAGAATTATTAAGTGTAATGTCCTAAGACTAAATTAGCCATTGCCTCTGTCATCCTTTTTCTCTTGAGTATGTAGAGAACTTCTAAAAATTAAGCACAGGACACTTAGTTTTCTTTTGCTGCTTGCTCTGAGATTTCTCTGCACTTGAGATTGGGATGTGAGCTCTCAGTTACCGCAGTGCTTCTGGGTTCTGGCACACCGATTCTAAGGGGTGACTGGGTACAATTAATTAATCACGAGCAGTGGAACAGCTTCCTTTCTGTTTTCTTGCTTTGAACATTCTCATCCTTTGCTCTTTGACTCCTCTTTTAGAAATTTTCAGGTCAATTTCATAAATTTTCTTAGGTGCTCTAAACAGTTACAAAAAAATAAGACACAATGTCTATCTTCTATGAATATGCAGTGTTTTAGAAGGGACAAACAGGTGGATATTCTGTTAATACTCCTGTTTTTCAGGGATCTTAAGGGTGAAATAATTAATGTTTTAACTTTTATTGTAGGTAACCAGAATGGAGCCGGTTTGGGAAATGTGCTTGTTAAATGCTTTGATTAGTATCTATTGATGATTGTAAACTCCATGTGACTGTGTCTCTCTTTCATCATTGTTTGCCTGGCACAGAATCAGTGCCCTGGACATATTTGTCAAAAGAATCCACAAATGAATAAATGGATTCTTTTCTTGACTCTCCTATTGTCAGCCATATGTTTTCTTTGTTTTTTAGTTGCTGTTTTCTTTAGAGCATTAGCAATGCAGTGAACTAATGTATGGTGATGGTTCCATGCTGAAATAAGGGATTTTCTTATTCATATGATTTTTGTTGAACATTTACAAAAGTTCCTTTGTGTTATTTTCTTTTATTGGTTAGAAAAAACCCTACCAATCCAAGAGCAGCTAATGGATGGAGATGAAGGAAGGCACTCTTACCTGAGGACAGAAGTGTCCTCGTGGCAACCCAGGGAAGCCTTTGTTGATGATCTGCAGATGGTGTTAATCTGAGCAGCAATGTGTGTACTGATCAAAAAGTGTTATATTTTGTCTTGACGTGGAGTGTGGAGGGTGTTTTGGGAGAAGCAAATGGAAGTGGTGCTTTTGCAAGATCAAGTTAATGCTTAAGAGAAGTGTTATGAAGAATGGCTTCCCCAAGAGGCCCATGGATCAGGCACCTAAATTGTTTTGCAGGGTCCAGACTTGTACAGTGAAAGTTATTGTAGAATGAAAACAGTTTGAGAAGATCCTCTGGGCTCCAGGTACATTGAGCCATCTCCCCAGAGTCCAGGGATTTCTTTGGAGGTGAGATATTTGGGAGATTTTGAACTCTGGAATTTTAGAGCCAAATTAGACCTCACAGATTGTCTAACACTCTCATTTTACAGATTAAGAAGTGGAGGCTCAAGAGTCTCAGTGGCCTTTCCAGGGTCATAGCTGGTTGGTGGCCAAGCCTAGGTGAGAGCCAAGTGTGTCAATTTCCAGGCCCTTGTTCTTTCTTCTGCCTTCGCTCTCTCTCATTTGGCTGTAGTGCATCACCAGCGTGCATGAGTGTTGCCAGTCAGGGCTGATGTGGGCTTCCTCCTGTGAAATGGGTAAAAATGAAAACCATTGATATCTCTGGGGGCAGGGAATGTGCGTGATGTGGATGGACGGTAAGGAATGAGGACTAGGAGGGGGACTGTAGTCACGTTTTACAAGTGCGGTGTTGATTTTCAACAACAGCAGCTTGTTGTTGAAAGGGCTTGAGAATCTAAGAGTTGCAAAGGAGGCCTCTTGGGGGTTAAATAGGAAATCTGAAGGCTGCTGCACCCTCCACAGACAGGAAGCTCAGTGATTGTTTTTATAGAGGTGCAGCCCAATGTCGTTGCCAAAAGGGACCTTGCTCACTTTTCTGATGGGTCTTTTTCTATACCCTCCTGATACCAAACCATTACCCAAATGAGATTTAATAACAGTCACATGCTCACCAGTGAGCATAGTAGCAGTGCAGAGAATTAAAATAAAACTATGAAAGTCTCCTCAGCCCTCCACCTTTCTCATTTGCCTTTTGTTTCTTGTCCACATTATTTACAAGGATTTGCTCATTGCCCTATTTTCCTTGTAACTTACTTTTTAAGCTTAATATGTAATGAACTTTTCCTCATGTGATGAAATATTCTTTAGATTCTATTCTTTTAGAGTATGATTTTTACTAGTTTTATGGTGTTCCTTCCTATGGCTTTACTGTAATTTAGTTAACTGATTCTCTGTTGTTGATTATTTAAAATTTTGCCCTGTTATAAATAATGCTTCGGCAAACATATTTGCATAAGCCTTTTTTAACTCATCCCTGATGATTTCCTGAGAGTGATTTCCTGGGTCAAGGGCTTTGGCTACTTTTTGCCAAACCAGTCTTTAGAAAGATAGGGCCATTTTTCTTTCCCAGTGTCAGCAGTCTTTGGGTGTGTGTGGAAGACTGTGGTTTTTTTATGCAATGAATTTCTATTTAGTAGGCATACATCCTCCTCCCTTCTCTCTCTCTCTTTTTTCCTGATTCTCCTTCCCTGCCCCCTCTTGGGGTGTTTTTGAACATCCCTTTGCTATAGACAGTTACAGGTTTTGTCTTGGAGTTCCGGAGAAAGCAGCTGTCATGCTGCCATCTGAGCAGTGAACTGTGGGAGAGCAGGATGGACTTGAGCCTGAGGGAGATGCTGCTGTCAGGGTGGGTAAGGCGTGGTGTCTGGCTGTTTCTGCCAGTGTTTCTGAACCGAGCTCTTCTAAAAGACAGCCAGTGCCTTATGGGAGCCTGGCTGGGCTTCCTGGAGCTTGATTTGCCTGAATGTTGAGATTATGGACCCTGTACTTTATTTTATGGGTTTTCGCAGGGGACAAACCTTTCTCCATCTCGCAAGATAAATTGTGTTCTGAGTTTTTTGAATACCTGTTACCTGTTTATGGAAAGCATTGTATATTCATAAAAGGCTTGAGTCATTGTGCATTAGAAATAGTGGGCTGACTGAGACTTTGGAATTTTGGGGTGTAAAACCTGTTCTAGAATGATGTGACTTCATTGAGAAGCAGCACATTTCTGTAGTAGTATGATGGCTTTCCATTGTGCTCTGAATAAAACCAGACTGATCCTCCTTAATAACGCCGTGGGGTTTGGCTCCTACCCACCTCCCTGACTTGTCTCATACCACCTTCTGTTTGCCCTCTGCTCTCCACCTCACTAGCTTCTTCCCCTTCAGACACAGCAAGCATGGTCCCACCTTGGGACATTTTATTAGCTCTCCCTTCAGGTTGGAATGCTCTTCCCCCCCATCATAGTATGACTTCTTCTTGTCATTCCCGTCTCAGCTTAAATGTCCTAAGAGAAGCTTCCCCTGGTGACCCAAACAGAAATAGCCAACTGGCATTTTACATTACCCTATTTTATTCTCATCACCATCTGAATTTTTCCTTGTTTGTCTCTCACCACTGAATGAGTGTATGTTCCATGGAAGTAGGAACCATATTCAAATTGGTCATCGTGGTGTGTTCAGTGCCTAGAACAGTAGACAGCTAATAATTGACACTCCATAAATATTTGTAATATATGAATAATGTAGTTGGCCGGCAAAGTTCCTTTATGTTTACTGTTAAGAGCAATGTTTACTTTTACAAGCAGGTGTCCTCAATAGACTCGGGGTCAGAAGATCTGAGTTTTAATCTTAACCTTACATTCACTAATTCTATGACCTTGGAAAAACCATTTACCATCTCTAAATCTCAGTGTCCTTACCTGTAAAATAAGAATCATAATTCTTACCCAAGAACCCCAGAGAGTGCTTGAGAGGAATAGCTGTGATAATGAACGTACAAGCTCTTTGTAAACTTCGAATCATTCAACAAATGGAAATTGTTACCTGTTCATTGGAAGTAATGGGACTACCATTGGGTGCCTCCAAAAGCTTGGAAATAGGGAAAATACCGCCCATTACTGAGAGCAGACTATTACAGATAGTCTGCTCAATGGACTATCTGTAATAGTAGATAGATACGACGGATAGAGGTGTGGGTCGTAGTCAGCACTTGACTGATGAAAGCTTCATTGGAAGCTTTATCATACTCATGGAAAGACTCTGCCGACCAGAAAGGGAGGTGGGTTGGTCAGAACTAGACAGGGAAACATCCAAAAGGCAAGTCATGTCCAGTGACAGAACATCCCTGTTGTGAGGCAAATGCCTCCATCTCTCAGAGCTGGGTGTCATTAAATGTTTGTTTTCTCTGGCCAATGCCCTGGCCCTGATTTCTTCCTCACTAAGCAACTCTCTGAGTCCGTAGTTTGATTTCCTATGTGGCTGACCTGGAAAGGAAGGGGCTCTTGTAGGAAAATATGAGGCCCCAGTTACCTTGGAGGTGATAATTCTCATTCTAAGTTGGTGAATTGGCATTCTGGTCTTATAGATCTGGCTCTGTGAGCTTGGTTAATATGCATCTGTCCCCAGACACAGATCTGCCCTCTGGGTGTTGACAGATCAGCCTGGGGAAGAGCAGCCTGGCTGGGGTGACTTTATGGCTGTGCAGCTGCCTGTCCAGGGACTCCTGCTTGGTGTCACAGCTTTCCATTTGCAGGTGATCACAGTTTAATTTGATGCTCTATCTGGCTGGGGATCTTGAATGTAGTAATTGATTTTGTGTGTTTGCCGTTATCAGTATCAGTAGTTCAGGGTGGACATACCAGAGAGGACCAGGGGGTGGCAGTAAACTCTTGGTAGTCATTTGAGCAATTCAAATTAGACAAAATTTTATTAGCCTAATATTCAGGCTCTCCTGGGCAATTTACAAAGTATTGAGGTGGAGGTGAGGTGGTGGTGGTGTTGCTCTTTGACCAGAGAGAGGTGGTCTACCAAAGTGGCCATTCTCATCCCAATTTGCACGACGTCTCTAAGTCTTATCACTTTAAGTTCTTTTCATGAAATTCTCCTGCAAAATTAAAAAAAATTTTTCTTCATTTACTCTAGTTTTCAGATTTTATGTGGAACGTGTTTTTATATATTGGCTGCAGATCAGATCGTCACTGGATTTCAGCCGTGAGCGTCTCCCAGCTCCTTAATTTCTAGATAAGGTGGACTTGACTCCTCGTTGCCTGGACTGAGCAGAGCCCAGTGCTCTCCTGAGACTTCCAGTTCATGGCCTCCTGTCTCTCGTCTCCTGTTTCTGTGGAATTAGTTCTGTTTAGGGACCATCTTGCATCGCCAGTGTGCATTGCCCTGATTAGCACATGGTACTTGGTTCTTTTTCTTGATTTGTACACACACACACACACACCTGTTCAGATAAAGCATTCATGTGTGTTAGAGGACTTTTGTAAAGGTTTGGAAGACAGCCACACAAACAACTTAAAATTGACGATTGGAGCTCTCTATTTGATACTCAGGCTCTGGTCTCCGGCCATGCTGCTCTGTCCTCTCCTCTGTCCTCCTCTTTCTGCCCTTCTCTCAGGAACAAAATCCACCCTCTGTTTTCTTACAGACCAGTCTTTCTAATCTCACTTTCTTGCTTGGTTTCTCAGGTCTTTTACTATAAAATTGTGCCCAGCTAACCAGCATGACCCTCTCTGCTCATGCCTCTCTTGCATTTGAAGCTGCATCACCATTGCTGCAAATGCTTCTCCCCTCAGCGTCCTGGGCTTTGTACATATCCTCATGCTTTGTACAAATCATCGCCGGAGGGTTCCTTTATCTAGCTAACTCCTCCTTCAAAACAGCTCACCTGTGGGCTACTTCCCCGATCCCTCAGATCAAGATGATGCTTCCCTCGACCCCTGTGACTTTAATGAATTACTTTTGATTAGGAGACAGAAGTTGAGTGTTATACTCTGAAATTGTCATCAACTTTGTAACACTGGGCATATTAAGGGAGTTTAGAGGGGCTCAGTGGTTGTAAAGTGTTATTTAAGTGCGAACGTTCCTCAAATCTAATTGTGATCTATGAAAAAGTGATGGTCATTTAATTCAAATCAATTCAACAAAGTTTTATTAAGCCTCCAGAAGGAAGTCACTATCCACTCATTCATTCTCCACACCTTCATTGGGCACATGTTGGGTGCCAGATGCTGTGTGGAGGCCAGAGGTACAGAGATGAAGTGGAGATGCCCAGGGTGATTGCATCTACAGTTTTGGAATTCAGGAGAAATATCGGCATTAGCCATATGTATTTGGGATTCATAGTGAATGGGTGGCCATTAAAGCTATTGGAGCAGATGATACTAAGTGGGGAAAATGTGGAGAAGAACCATGTAGATTGCTGGGGCGTTGGACATATCTTGCTTTTCAAACATTTCTCCTCCTGTGAGACAGAAGGTGCTCAGAGTGCAGCTTTCCTATTCTGAAGGATTGAGAGAAATCATTTATATCTTTTATAATTGGTACAGCTTAAATCATTTTCACATATTTCAAGGAGTATCACAGTAGCGGAGGGAACATATTGTAATGAATCTAGAGATTAAATAAGTACATAGATAAAATCTATCAACGTAGCCTGGTTACTGTGACTTTTTTTTTTTTCCCTGAGATGCTAGCAGCTTGGAGAATTACCTGAGGATTTACCCTCAGAGGTGTTTTGATAACTGGCAGTGGCTTTGGTTTTTTCTTTTATAGCACTCTTCCATTATGGAATAGAGTGGGGTTAAGTTTTGCTAAAAGTCGTGTGTGGCATGACTTTTTGTGGAGGTATTTTAGCAGAACTCTTTGCAGAGAGGCCTGGGTTTTCATTTTTCTAACGCAGAGCCTTCAGTTGGGCCTGGGAGACTGCTGATCTTCCCTCTCAAGCCAGCAACATGTTGTTTCTTCACAATTAAGTTGTGATAGTCAAAATTATAGCAGTCTTTAGCTAATAAAATTAAAGGTCAATCCTGTGGCACAGGACTTTCCTTTGAAATTCTCTGTATCCTCTTTTTGGAAAACTCAGTGATGAGTATCAGAATGGGTTTGGAATGTTGCCTTTGGAGTTCTGTCATATAACCAACAGATTGAGTGAGAGAGGTGTCTTTTTTCTTTTCTGTCCATGAAAATCAGAAAATACAAATGAACAGCAGCAGAAAGGTAACCTCATTTTCCCCCAGGAAATTGCTATTTACACTTTGTATATTTTTATTTAGTTTTGTTTATTGCAGTAACATTGGTTTATAACATTGTAAAAATTTCAGGTGTACATCATTGTACTTCTATTTCTGCATGGACTACATCATGTTCACCACCAAAATACTAATTACAACCCATCACCACACACATGTACCCAATTATCCCTTTCACCCTCCTCCCCCCCCCCTTCCCCTCTGGTAACCACCAATCCAATCTCTGTCCCTATGTGTTTGTTTATTGTTGTTATTATCTACTACTTAATGAAGGAAATCATACGGTATTTGACCTTCTCCCTCTGACTTATTTCACTTTGCATTATACCCTCAATGTCCATCCATGTTGTCACAAATGGCTGGATTTCGTCGTTTCTTATGGCTGAGTAGTATTCCATTGTGTATATATACCACAGCTTCTTTATCCATTCGTCCCTTGATGGGCACTTAGGTTGCTTCAAGTCTTGGCTATTGTGAATAAGGCTGCAATGAACACAGGGGTGCATGTACCTTTGCAAATTGGTGTTTTCAAGTTCTTTGGATAAATACCCAACAGTGGAATAGCTGGATCATATGGTAGTTCTATCGTTGATTTTTTGAGGAATCTCCATACTGTTTTCCATAGTGGCTGCACCAGTTTGCACTCCCACCAGCAGTGTATGAGAGTTCCCTTCTCTCCACAACCTCTCCAACACATGTTGTTTCCTGTCTTGTTAATTATAGCCATTCTGACAGGCGTGAGGTGATATCTCATTGTAGTTTTGATTTGCATTTCCCTGATAGTTAGTGATTTTGAACATCTTTTCATGTGTCTGTTGGCCATCTGTATATCTTCTTTGGAGAAATGTCTGTTCAGGTCTTTTGCCCATTTTTTAATTGGGTTGGTAGGATTTTTGTTGTTGAGATGCATGAGTTCTTTATATATTTTGGAGATTAAGCCCTTATCAGATGTATGGTTTGCAAATATCTTCTCCCAATTGTTAGGTTCTCTTTTCGTTTTGTTGATGGTTTCCTTTGCTGTGCAGAAGCTTTTTAGTTTGATGTAGTCCCATTTGTTTATTTTTTCTATTGTTTCTCTTGCCCGGTCAGATGTGGTGTTTGAAAAGATGTTGCTAAGACCGATGTCGAAGAGTGTACTGCCTATGTTTTCTTCTAGAACTTTCACAGTTTCAGGTCTTACATTCAAGTCTTTAATCCATTTGGAGTTAATTTTTGTGTATGGTGTAAGGTAAGGGTCTACTTTCATTTTTTTGCATGTGGCTATCCAGTTTTCCCAACACCATTTGTTGAAGAGACTTTCTTTTCCCCATTGTATGTTCTTGGCTCCTTTGTCGAAGATTAGCTGTCCATAGATGTGTGGGTTTATTTCTGGGCTTTCGATTCTATTCCATTGATCTGTGTGTCTGTTTTTGTGCCAGTACCATGCTGTTTTGGTGACTATAGCTTTGTAGTATATTTTGAAAGCAGGGAGTGTGATACCTCCAGCTTTGTTCTTTTTTCTCAGGATTCCTTTAGCTATTCGGGGTCTTTTGTTGTTCCATATAAATTTTAGGATTCTTTGTTCTATTTCTGTGAAAAATGTTGTTGGAACTTTGATAGGGATTGCATTGAATCTATAGATGGCTTTAGGAAGTATGGACATCTTAACTATGTTAATTCTTCCAATCCAAGAGCACGGAATATCTTTCCATTTCTTTGTGTCCTCTTCAATTTCTTTCAGCAATGTTTTATAGTTTTCGGTGTACAGATCTTTCACCTCTTTGGTTAAGTTTATTCCTAGGTATTTTATTCTTTTTGTTGCAATTGTAAATGGGATGGTATTCTTAATTTCTCTTTCTGCTACTTCGTTGTTAGTGTACAGAAATGCAACTGATTTTTGTATGTTGATTTTGTATCCTGCAACTTTACCATAGTCGTTTATTACTTCTAAAAGTTTTCTGGTGGATTCTTTAGGGTTTTCTATATATAAAATCATGTCATCTGCAAATAGTGACAGTTTCACTTCTTCCTTTCCAATTTGGATCCCTTTTATTTCTTTCTCTTGCCTGATTGCTCTGGCTAGGACTTCCAATACTATGTTAAATAGGAGTGGTGACAGTGGGCATCCTTGTCTGGTTCCTGTTCTTAGAGGGATAGCTTTCAGTTTTTCACCATTGAGGATGATATTAGCTGTGGGTTTCTCATATATGGTCTTTATTATGTTGAGGTACTTTCCTTCTATACCCATTTTATTCAGAGTTTTTATCATAAATGGATGCTGTATCTTGTCAAATGCTTTCTCTGCATCTATTGAGATGATCATGTGATTTTTATTCTTCATTTTATTAATGTGGTGTATTACGTTGATTGATTTGCGAATGTTAAACCATCCCTGCATACCTGGAATAAATCCCACTTGATCATGGTGTATAATCTTTTAACGTATTGTTGTATGCGATTTGCTAGTATTTTGTTGAGGATTTTCGCATCGATGTTCATCAGTGATATTGGCCTGTAATTTTCTTTTTTGTGTTGTCCTTGTCTGGTTTTGGTATCAGGGTAATGTCAGCTTCAGAGAATGAGTTAGGAGCTTCCCCCTCCTCAATTGTTTGGAAGAGTTTGAGAAGGATAGGTATTAACTCTTCTTTGAATGTTTGGTAGAATTCACCAGGGAAGCCATCTGGTCCTGGACTTTTATTTTTGGGGAGGTTTTTGATTACTGTTTCGATCTCCTTACTGGTGATTGGTCTATTCAAATTCTCTACTTCTTCTTGATCCAGTTTTGGAAGGTTGTATGATTCTAAGAATTTATCCATTTCTTCCAGATTGTCGAATTGGTTGGCATATAGTTTTTCATAGTATTCTCTTATAATCTTTTGTATTTCTGAGGTGTCTGTTGTAACCTCTCCTCTTTCATTTCTGATTTTACTTATTTGTGCCTTCTCTCTTTTTTTCTTGGTGAGTCTAGCTAAAGGTTTGTCAATTTTGTTTATCTTTTCAAAGAACCAGCTCTTGGTTTTATTAATTTTTTCTATTGTTTTTTTGGTCTCTATTTCATTTATTTCTGCTCTGATTTTTATTATTTCCCTTCTTCTACTGATTTTGGGCTTTGTTTGTTCTTCTTTTTCCAATTCCTTTAGGTGCATTGTTAGATTGTTTATTTGAGATTTTTCTTGTTTGTTGAGATAGGCCTGTATTGCTATAAACTTCCCTCTTAGAACCGCTTTTGCTGTATCCCATAAATTCTGGCATGTCGTATTTTCATTTTCATTTGTCTCCAGGTATTTTTGATTTCTTCTTTGATTTCTTCGTTAACCCAATCGTTGTTCAGTAGCATTTTGTTTAATCTCCATGTATTTGTGGCTTTTCTGATTTTCTTCCTATAGTTGATTTCTAGTTTCATACCGTTGTGGTCAGAAAAAGATGGTTGGTATTATTTCAATCTTCTTAAATTTATGGAGACTTGTTTTGTGGCCTAATATGTGATCAATCCTGGAGAATGTTCCATGTGCATTTGAAAAGAACGTGTATTCTTCGGTTTTTGGATGGAATGCTCTGTATATATCTACTAGGTCCATCTGTTCTAGTGTGTCGTTTAAGGCCAATGTTTCCTTATTGATCTTCTGTTTGGATGATCTATCCGTTGGTGTAAGTGGAGTGTTAAAGTCCCCTACTATTATTGTGTTACTGTCTATTTCTGTTTTTATGTCTGTTAATAATTGCTTTATATATTTAGGTGCACCTACATTGGAGTGCGTAGATATTTACAAGTGTTATATCCTCTTGTTGGATTGTTCCCTTGATCATTATGTAATGCCCTTCTTTGTCTCGTTTTACAGTTTTTGTTTTAAAGTCTATTTTGTCTGATATGAGTACTGCTACCCCTGCTTTCTTTTCATTGCCATTTGCGTGGAGTATCTTTTTCCATCCCTTCACTTTCAGTTTGTGAGTGTCTTTAGGTCTGAAGTGTGTCTCTTGTATGCAGCATATATATGGGTCTTGTTTTTATCCAGTCAGCCACCCTATGCCTTTTAATTGGAGCATTTAGTCCATTGACGTTTAAAGTAGCTATTGATAAGTATGTACTTACTGCCATTTTTAACTTTTTTTTTCCTCAGTGTTTTAGTAGTCCTTCTCTGTTCCTTACTTCTTCTATACAGAATTGATGGTCACTTTAGTTTGACCTCTGTCTGAAAGCTGTACTCTTTAACTACCCTCCTCCCTCCTTTTATGTTTTTGATATCATATCCAACTTCTTTTTGTGCATTTGTATCCATTACGTTCTAATCGTGGAAATAGATAATTTTTCCTATTTGTGGTCTTCTCTTTTCCCCTTAAATCAGTCCCTTTAACATTTCTTGTAACACTGGTTTCTTGGTGACAAACTCCTTTAATTTTTGCTTCTCTGGGAAATTTTTGATCTCTCCTTCCATTTTGAACGATAACCTTGCTGGGTAGAGTATTCTTGGCTGTAAGTTTTTTCCTTTTAGCACTTTAAATATATCATGCCATTCTCTTCTAGCCTGTAAGGTTTCTGCTGAGAAGTCAGCTGATAGCCTTATGGGGTTTCCTTTGTATGTAACTTGACATTCTCTTGCGGCTTTTAGGATTCTCTCTTTATCTTTAATTCTGGACATTTTGATTATGATGTGTCTTGGTGTGGGCCTCTTTGGGTTTATCTTGTTTGGGGCTCTCTGTGCCTCCTGTACCTGGATGTCTGTTTCCTTCCTTAGGTTAGGGAAGTTTTCATCTATTATTTCTTGAAATAGATTCTCTGCCCCCTTGTCTCGCTCTTCTCCTTCCGGGACACCTATAACACGGATGTTAGTGCGCTTTGATGTTGTGCCAGAGAGCCCTTAGACTGTCCTCACTCTTTTTAATTCTTTTCTCTTTTACCTGTTCACCTTGGGTAATTTCTTCTAGTCTTTCTTCCAGCTCACAGATCCGTTCTTCTGTATCCTCTACTCTGCTTTTGAGTCCCTCTAATGAATTTTTCATTTCCAGTTTTTTATTTTTCATTTCTGATTGGTTCTTTTTATATCTTCCATTTCTTTGTTGACATTCTCACTGAGTTCATCTATTCTTCTCCCCAGTTCAGTGAGCATCCTTAACACTCTTAGTTTGAACTCTCTGTCAGGTAGGTTGCTCATTTCTGTTTCACTTAGTTCCTTTTCTGGGGTTTTGTCCTGTTCCCTTACTTGGAATGTATTCTTTTGCCTCCTCATTTTGCCTCTTTCCCTGTGCTTGTGTCTATGTATTAGGTAGGTCAGCTACGTCTCCTGCTCTTGGATAGGTGACCTTATGTAAGTGATGGCTTAGGAGGCTTCCAGTGTGCTTCCCTCAGTTCTCAATGTTCCAGGGTGGCCCCTATGTGGGCTACGTGTGTCCTTCTATTGTGGCCTGTTAGCTCTCCCTATAGGCGCCCAGGAGGCTGAGTTATGCTCCTGGCCAGCTGTTGTAATGCTCAGCTGCTTGTAGTTGTTGTGGGCCCTTCAGTCTCTTTATCAGGTGTGAGGAGCCCCAGCACAGTTGGCTGCAAGTTCTAATACCACATCTGTGTTGCAGTATTTCTTTTAAGTGAGTAGGCCCCCAGCGTGGCAGGTTGTTAGGCTCAGGGCCTTAGAATTGCTGTAAACCTCTAGCCTATTAGGTCTCTTGTCAGCTCTCTGAGGATTGCAGCTGGGTGGGGCTGGCCTCAGGCACAGGAGCACCCAATTGTTTCAGGCTTTGGAAGGTGGGGCAAACCTCCTATGTGGGTCTTTGAGAAGCACAAGTCTTCTGCAGCTGACAAGCCCTGCCGCCCACAGGTCCACACACACAGTCAACACAGTCCTGCCCCGTGTGAGTGCCCCGACCTCCCCAAGCGGACCCAGTCTCTCCACGGCAGGAGCCCCACACACTCCGCCACCACCCCACACTCTCCACCCGCTCCTTGTGCACACCCTGCCCCGCTCAAGTCAGCTCAGTTGCCAGGCTGCAGAAAATCCAGTCACCAATCTATGCAGGCCCACACGTTGCCTGAGGGTTTGTTGTTAGGTGGGGCCAGTCTCTAGGGTGGGCTGCCTGCCCTGGCTGAGCTGGATTAAATAGGTGCTCTAGCGGGTGGAGCAGACCCTGGGCTAGCAGGTCTCAGGGAAAACTCCAATGGCGTCTGTGTCAGCACGCTCACACCAGGCCACAACAATGGCCGCCGCCAATGTCCCAGTCCCTGGAGAGGTCTCACCCCTCACCGAGATGCACTCAGGGCCTATTAGGTGAGTCTCTTGTCACCAAAGCACTGTGCACCTTTCTTTCTGGTGATTTTAGGATGCTTTCTGGAACGGGTGAGTTTGTGCGTGGGCCCTTTAAGAGCCAGTTTTAGTTTCTTTGTGAGCCGGGTTTTCTGGGGGTGCTACCCAATGCTTTAGTAGCAGCAAAGTCAGATATTATGCCGCTGGTCCCGATTGTGCTGGGTCCACACAATGCCCACAGCGGGGGCGCTCCCCGGCTCAGGGCCCCGCGCCTCCAGGGAGGCTGCGTACCTGTGAGCTGCTCCCGGTGGCCGTGACGCTGGCGGCTTGTGAAGGCGGCGTTTTTCCTCTCCGGAAGGGAGTCTCTGCCTCTTCCACCCCTGTTAGGACTGTCCGTTGTTGCAGGAGTTCCTCTTATCCAGTTTTCAGCTCTGTCTCAGGGGTAATTTTTCCACGAGTAGTTGTAAATTGGCTGTGTCCACGGGAGGAGGTGAGTTCAGAGTCTGCCTACGCCGCCATCTTGACTCCCTCCTACACTTTGTATATTTTTAAACATGGGGAAAGGGAGTAGAGTATGGATTGTCTAACTCAGAATTTCTCAGACTTGACTGAACATAACTTCCCTGTACTTGTTTTGCATTCAGATTTCAGGACTCTGACCCAAACCTACTAAATCAGAATCTGTCAAGGAGAGGCCTGGGAATCTCTGTGATTAACTATTATCCCAGGTGATTCTTAGAACCAGATAAACTTGAGAAGCACTGTTGTAATTGATGAAGGTCGTGGTGGGGCATCTTCCTATGGGAAGATATACTTCTTCATAGGCTGCCAATTCCCAGGAATCCAAGGACTGATAAACAAGTTCATTATTCTGCCTCAGGGCATTCTCCCCCTTCTCCTTCCCATAATTTGCCTCTGCATTTTACCCTTTTCAGACTTTCTGTGCTCACAGGGTAAGCAAGGAGTTGGAATTGTGCTGACATAAGTCCCTTTTGCTCATTGTCCCCTGCAAATTTGTTAGTGGGTGAGGAGGAAGTTGAATATTCCTGGCTAAAATTCAGGTGGGGGCTCTTAATGCCTCTCCTTATAAAACTTTGTATTTTGGAAAATTAATAGCATAAATATATAATTAACCACCAAGTATTCATCACCCAGATTCAATAGTTATCAACTCATGGCTGATTTTCTTTCATCTGTACTCTCTCCCATATTGTTTTGAAGCAAATTCCAGACATCTTATCATTATCCATAAATATTTCAGTAGTATTTCTAGAAAGGTAATAACTCTCATTTTCTTTTCTTTCTTTTTAAGACTTTAGTTTTTTTAGAGCAGTTTAAGAGGTTCACAGCAAAATTGAGAGGAAGGTACAGAAAACTTCCCATACAACCCCTTCCCCCACACATGCACAACCTCCCCCACTATCAACATCCCCCTTCAGAGAGGCTACATTAGTTACAATTGATGAACTCACATTGATACATCATTGTCACCCAAAGTCCATAGTTTATAATAGTGTTCACTCTTGGTGTTGTACGTTCTATGAGTTTGGACAAATGTATGATGACATGTATCCACTCATTTTCTTTTGAACTTCAGAATCTTATAAGAAGACAAAATATGGCAGACCGGAACTATACCCCAACTTGACAGAGCCTAGGATTAAGGGGGGCAAAGGCGGTGTCGACAAAAATAATCCATAACCAATCTATAAATCAAAATTGGAGTGAGTTTATTATGAGCCAGATCTGAGGACCATATAGCTTGGGAGAGTCCTTTCACAAAGGAATGGAGCACTCCAAAGAAATAGGGGTATACAGAATGGTTATATACTGTCAAAGAGCATGTCTCACGTATGATTGGAATGTCTCTTTTACAGTAGTCAGGAGATTGCTTTGCTGGCACAGGATTTCACATAGCAATTGACGGACACAGCAGGTAGCAGATCTGTGGTCTTGAGCTGGATGGTCATAGCAGGTCAGCAATCAATCCCTAGCCTAGGGGGAGATGCTTATTCTTGAGGAAATGCCAATGTGGGGGAAGTTACTTTATCTTTAAGGGCACTGTTCTTGTCTTTGGGACATAGTAAATACTTAAAGCAGATATACAATGCATGCTCAACAGCCATGTCAGCCCCTTTTTGATAAACAGGGTCAAGCGGAATTAGTTTTATACCAAATGGCTTCCTCATATATTCCATTATATCCTATTGCTTATCATTTATTTATCAGCAGTAATTTATGATTTTTCTTTAAAGGAGCTCAAAAAGATTACATTTCTTGAGTTCATTATTGAATGGTGTTTCATCATGGTAAATCCAGGTATATGAGATTATGGAGATAAAAGAAAGCTCTGGCAAGGGATTTGAGAGTGAGTGAAGAGGTTGGGAGGTGAAAGTGGTTGAAAGTTAGTTGCTCTTACAATAGATTGTAAGATACAATACAGTTCTGTGGAATGTACATTAGAGGTTTTTTTGAAATTTTATTTGCTCACTGCTTGGAGTTTAGAGACCCATCTCCTAAATGCATGTAGTCAGAGGGTTTTTTAGCTGTGTCTCAGCACCAGCTGTTGTTGAAATAATATCTGTGCACCTATCTAAATGGTAATGAAATGCTAACAAAGTCATCCATTTGCTTTTTCTCATTCTACAACATCACAATGAGGGGAGAGGGATAAGACATTTGGCATCTGATGTTTCATCGTTTTGAAAACTGGGGACACAAATGTATGTCAGATAGCATAAGATTCTCTTCTTTTTCCACCCTTTAGAGACATTGAACATTCTAAGGTTTGTTAAGATACAGACAAAAGTTAATTTTTATAAATTCTCTCCTTGGATTAGAGTCCTGAGGTTATTTAAAATTAATGCAGTGTGAACTGGAAGCTTCTCTGGGATTTCCTACTGTGGAACTTGACTGTTCAATTACAGATACTCCATGTGGTGTGAGGATAATTTCATGGTGCGTGCTTGCAGAATGAAAGAGATGCCTGCTTGATGTGAAGTTATAAAGGGTAGCAAGTTGCACCACAGTTATTTAAAACACCAGCTATTCCCTGCCCAACCCCAATATCTCTCAGAATACTGCAATCTTTGTTGATCCCTGTCTAACTCATGATTGTGCCCAGGTAACTCAGTGTGCAAATAACTTCTTAGATCACATAAAATAGATGTATCTTTTAAGCAAAGTTGGTGTATGGAAATCTGAATTTCTTGAATACCTTAGGGAGTCAATTATTTGCTTTCTAAAGGAATTCTTTGCTCGTTGAAGGATGTGCAATAGAACACTTTAATTAGTGGTTAATTTTCAATTCTTTTTGCACAGAGACTTGACAGAGCATTTCTAGCGGGTGAAGTGAGTCACACTGAAGCATCAAAATTCAAACAGTAACCTGCACCTGGTCTCTACCTGAAAATTTGTTTTTCAGAATTTTCAGGTCGTTGGCCCTGGGTAAAGCTCCCTTTTTTCCCCACGTTATTTCACTGTCTTATATAGCTGTACGTGTGTAGTAGTACTTTGCTTCTGTTGTGTGAGGTGTTCTTCCTTCACAGTTTTTGGTTGGGGAAAGGCCTTTGTAGGCTTAAATGAACTCTCATTTCAGCATGTGTGTTCTGTTCTACTACTATAACCAGTTGTGTTTTTTAAGATTTTAAATTCATTTTGCCATATAAAAATGCTTCTGGAACACCTTGATTTTACTTTAAGATATGTTTTGTAAAGTGTTCAATATTTTTATTAGACAATTATAATTTTTATCTTAAGTGTGATTTATTGTGACTTATAGCCTTTTCCCCCAGGACATTAACAATTTATGATTTAAGAAGATGGGCAAATAGGATTTAATAGTCTATCCAGGTAACTTTTTTTTCCCTAGCAGCATACTCTTTCTTTGAAGAGAGGCATTTTGGTGATTTAAACCCTAATAAGAAGAAAGTTTTCAAATATTTCAAATCAGATTTTCCAATAACTAATATGTCCAAAGATTAAGCAAAGAAGGTAAACTCTCCTTTGGGTTTCTGAGTTAATGACTGTTTTTTTTTTTTTCCCTGAGGAAGATTCGCCCCAAGCTAACATCTGTCGCCAATCTTCCTCTTTTTGCTTGAGGAAATTTGTCCCTGAGCTAACAACTGTGCCAGTCTTCCTCTATTTTGTATGTGGGCCACTGCCATAGCCTGGCCACTGACAAGTAGTGTAGGTCAATGCCTGGGAACCGAACCCAGGCTGCTGAAGCGGAGCTTGCTGAACTTAACCACTAGGTCACGGGACTGGCCCCAATAACGACTCATTTTGATGCTGAGAGGATCAGAATTCTCAAATCTGTGAACCTAAGGTAGCTCACTCAGTGCACCACTATTCTGTGTTTGTTTCTTGGATATCTTTGCTTACAATCTGTTCCTTGAGGCTGGCTTTCCTGAGGATCTTTAGAGCTCTGTCTCTGCATTTTTTTTTTTCTGCTTGGACTACCTCCTTCAGTTCTCTTTAACAGCTCCCTGGTTGTCCTGTCATCTGGTCTGCTTCACGGTGACTGTTCTGAGTGGTCTCAGAGTTGTATGTGAATCTAGCAAACGTGGTGACTTGGGGGCGGCAGACCCAGATTCAAGTCCCAACTCTACTACTTATTAGTGCAAGATCTTAAGCAAGTTCTGCAACTTTTCTGTGCCCAGATTCCTATCTTTGAAATGTGAGTAATAGTAATATCCATAGAGAGGTGTTGTGAGAACTAAATATGATGCATAGTGCTTAGCTAGAGAGATAGTAAGTGCTTCATAATCAGTAGCTATTATTATCATGCCATCCTGTACCCTCAGAAACTAGGTTGTTGGTGAACTTTCCCTGGCAGTCAAGGCTATATATTTTACACACCACACATTTGAGACATTTAAAAAATCATAAAGAAAATATAGTGAACATATGTTTGTTCATCTCTTAATTTAAGAAATAAAATATTACCAACATAGTTGAAGCCCCCTTGGATACTCTCCTGATTGCATTTCTCACCCTCCCGGTAAATGGTAGCCTCTATCTTGAGTTGGGTGATTTTTTTCTCTCGTGTGTTTCTTTACACTTTTACTATGTGTGTGACTATTGCTCTAAATGGCTGTTGGTAATTAATAAGACACATGGGAGATGACATAGAACTGTTTGAGAAGCCATGTGTGAAGGATGTGGGAGATCCTACCCTCACAATCATAAGGTGAGAGGAAAGGGCAAAGCTCTGATGTACCTCCTGTCAAGAGAGCCCAGGGCTTCATCCCCATGGTTGGCTGCTGCCCCTCCTGGAATGAGACCCACCTGAAGACTACAGCCTGGCCTCTGTCCTCCCCTTTACTGTCACTCAGAAAGAAATTGTGTAGCCAGAATTTTACATGCCTGAGATCATTTTCTGGACCAACCTGAGTCTGTTCTTGCTTCGTTTACTATCCTCCCTCTTTGCTCGTCTCCATTTGGGGGATTTGGGGACTTTGATTACCGTTCCTTCAGCCTCTCTGACTCATTGCCTTTTTTTTCTCCTTGTCTCTCCCTACTCCTTGGTTTGGCATCACTTGCACTGAATACTCAGTATTTGCTTTTCTTAGAAGCAGCCTTGGAACCTTCTGCTGTGAACTGCTCCTGGGGCAGATGCAGCCTGGGTTCCTGGGACCATCTTCTTTTTTGATCCCTGGAGGGTCATCTGCTGGGTGTGGGTGGCCTTGTCATCAACATGTACAGCCAGTTGTTTAGAGCATATTATTACTGTAGTATGAGTAGGGAATCTTGTGATACAAACCATGATACAAACCAGGTAGGTAAATTACAGATGTTCACCTTACAGAGATTCAGCTTGGGATGGTGTGGTAGATGAATCTGAGCTAACTACTGGGTTTCTCCTTCAGCAGGTTACTTATCCTGCTGAGACCGGTAGGTAGGGATGCCAGCTCCTACCTGGTGGGGCTATAGTTCAACTTCCAAATTCTTAGGTTTAGGTTGAAATTACAGCATCTGCTGTGGTTGTTTATTCCCAGAACTCAGTGACTAGAAATTACTGACTTCCTTTTACCTCCTTGGCCTCTGCAGGCTGGGCAGGCTTTGCAAAAACCATTGCCTGCATCTTTCGCCAGCACACCTGTCCTCCCTTCTCGACTCAATGCTTGTTCTTCTGGAC
Source organism: Ceratotherium simum simum (assembly GCF_057802395.1). Classification (NCBI taxonomy): domain Eukaryota; kingdom Metazoa; phylum Chordata; class Mammalia; order Perissodactyla; family Rhinocerotidae; genus Ceratotherium; species Ceratotherium simum. The sequence goes on along the minus strand of NC_141901.1, from coordinate 26,070,349 downwards.
GCCTGGCAGCAGTTTCTCAGTTCTGCCCATTACCTCGCTCCCTTCACCCGTCAGTCACATTTACTGGCTTGGTTTTCTTGGCACTGATCCATCTCCTCATCCTGACAAAGAACATTACATAACTACTGCAAGGCAATAGCCATCTTCTCTTCAGTGTCTCTGCCGGAACCTGTGAGCATCTCTGGTGTAGACCTTCCTAGCTTGTGAGCTTCCCTTCCTCCTGTTACCACAGCTGTAAAGGAACATCTCCAAGTCTATCATGGCTCTTCTTCTACCTTGTGTTGTGCTTCCTGGTCTGTATTTTTCTTGATTAATTTTTGTACTTCTAGTACTAGTACTTTGGGGCCTTGTCTCAGTCCACTTCCTCCTAGAACTCTTTGTAAAATTAACCTTCCTCCTGTCTTGAAAGCTCTGTTTCTAGTGTTGAGAGGGAGAAAGCCAATTCTCTTTTGGACGAGTTGAGTTTGAAGCCCTTCCAATTGGAGGTGGCCTGCGGATAGGTGAAATTCACCACCCATTCAGTAACTGCAAGGCTAGTAGCAAGCATAGAGCTAGGACTTCTCTTTTTTCACCTTCTCACCTTTGTTCTTGATGCTGGGAATGTGAGGTCCCAAACCCACAGAGGATTCTTTTATTTGGTGGCAGGTCTGAACTTCAGTAGTGACTTAACAGTCCTCAGAGTTGATGATAGAATATCAGTATACCTCCCAGAAGAACCATGATACAAGTAGTCTTGATCCTACAAGGTGAATTATTAATTTAGTTACTTTTTAAGGAAACATTTATTAAGCATCAACTATAGTCCCAGAGAATACAAGTGGTGGAAGATGCTGTTCCTGATCTTAAGGAGCTTGTGATCTCTTAGGATAGGTACATGTGTGGACAGCTATGGTCTGGTGTGATAACCACAGCACAAACCATAAGAACAAAGTATGATGAGATCTCTAGAGAGAGCAGGGTGCCTGCATAGCTCACTCCCTCACCTCCTTCAAGTTTTTGCTCAAATGACTCTTTTCAATGAGGACCGCCCTGATTTCCCTTTTAAAAATAGCAGTACCCGCCACCTTGGCATTTCTGGGTTCCCTTACCCTGCTCAACAATTTTTATTTTTCCATTGCATTTATTGCCCTCTTTCTCAGTTGGCTGTTGCTGAATAATAAGCTATCCCGAAACTTAGTAGTGTAAAACAATGATTTCCTCCCTTTCACTGTTCTGTTGGTTAGCTGGTCTTGGTTGGATAGTTCTTGCTTGGGGTCTCTCCTGCGGTCGCAGTCAGACGTTGGCTGGGGCTGTGGTCATCCACAGGTTTGACTGGACATGACATCCAAGGAGGCTCCTCTCTTGACTGGCAGTTGAGGCTGGCTGTAGGCTGGGAGCTCAGCTGGTGCTGTCCCCCAGAGCATCTTTGTGTGGTCTCTCTATGTGGTTTGCACATCTCATAGCATAGCAGCTGGATCCAAGAGGGAGTGTCCCAAGAGTGAGCATTATAGGAGGCAGGAAGCGGAAGCTGCCGGGCCAATGACAAGCTACACTTGGAAGTGGAACAGCATCACTTCTTCAGTATCTGTTGGTCCTAGGACCTGCCCAGATTTACTTTTGTTGGGGGAGTGGCAAGATTATATTGCAAAAGAGGATGTGGGATGGAAAATATTGTTGCAGCCATTGTTGGGAAATACATTCTGCCATACTTTCTTTTTTTTTTAAAGATTTTATTTATTTATTTTTTTCCCCCCCAAAGCCCCAGTAGATAGTTGTATGTCATAGCTGCACATCCTTCTAGTTGCTGTTTGTGGGACGTGGCCTCAGCATGGCCGGAGAAGCGGTACGTCGGTGCGCGCCCGGGATCTGAACCTGGGCCGCCAGCAGCGGAGTGAGCGCACTTAACTGCTAAGCCACGGGGCCGGCCCCTGCCATACTTTCTTAGTATCCATATAGAATTTGTTTTTATGTCTATTTTTTGTTGACTTCTGCTAGGATATAAGCCCCATGAAAGCAGGAGTATCCACTGATGTATACCAAGCACCTACAACCATGTTTGGCACGTGATGAGTACACAGTGAATATTTATTACATGTTCTAACAAATGTGTCTAGGCCACTGTGTTCAGACTGTTGCCTGTCCTAGTGGTGTGGGTTTTAATCCCACTCCTCATTTATATTCCTTTCTATCTCTTTTAACAGACTGTATATTCTGTAAGGGCAGGGATCATGCCTCTTGATTCACCACCGTATTGCTCAGTATCTGACAAGCAGTCAGTGCTCAATAACTATATATTAAATGAATGCAAAAATAAGTTATTAATTCTGCTTAGAGCATAGAGAAGTTATGAAGAAGAGACTATATTTGAACTGAGATCTGGATAAGTGGGATTTTGCCACGAGGAGAAGGAGCGATAGGACATAAAGGCAGAAGAAAACACCATGAGCCAAAAGGGAAGGATAAATGGGACTGTAATGAAGCTGACCTGTGAGCCTCTTGAAGGCTAAGTTCCCACCTGATTTGACCGCTAGTCTATTTCTCATTGCACATAACTGATGATTCAGTAGTCAGGCACTCAGTCCATGCTTGTTGGATGAATGAATGTCAAGGGAGAGTATAATATATGAACTCATCTCTGACTTTTTTGGGAGGAAGGGGTTAGGTTAGGTAACCAATTATAATCCTTGCTAATAAGAGAATCTTTTAAATACAAACCCAGCAAAAATTTTTTGAAGTATTGAAAAATAGCTAAATTATTTATTTTTGAATATAATGAAAGCTAGTTCAATTTATGCATGTCAAGTAACTTTTAATCAATCTAGAGCCATTTATATTCTTATGTTGCCTTCTAGCATATTGTTTGCCTAGTGAGAGAATGTGGGAAAATTCTGTGGTTAACCCTGCAACCTTAAACTGAATCTTACAAGGGAAAGACTAATCTTTAGGTCAAGGGGAAACAAGAATGAGCCACGCATCTTTCATAAGGATGATGAAAATCAACAGCAAGACAGCAGAATTGTTAAACTTGTGAATATAAACACAATTTTCTGAAAAATTAAACAATATAGAAATACAATGATAATATTTTAAAAACCATTATGCATAATTTTTTCACATAAGCTTGTAAACCAGTTATTAAAATATCAAGAAAAAAATAAATTTAGGACTTTTGTATCTTAATCCATAAGAAACATTCAATAACAGATAAATAGAGCACTTGTGTATTAATAAATGTGTGGCTTCTTGGGCTTTCCATCCATATTGGGGTAAAAATGCCCAATTACTTTATCTTCAGTTAGATCTAACCATAGAGTTATGTTAAGCATCTGCACAAAATCAATCCTTTCTTTAGCCCAGTTCCATATGAAAAAATAGTGAAGATTGTGTCCAAAGGGTGCAAAAATGTAGACTCAGCTATGGATTTTAATTCATATGCTTCATATATGACAACTGCGCAAAAATAGTGTCAAATTAAAGACAGTATTTGAGACAGGAAGCAATTCATTCTCCCTGATCTTGTGTCCTGTTAACAGGGAAAAGAAGTCTCTGATGCTTCATATACAAAAGAGTTCTGGATGCCTTAACCATGCACGGTCTTCCATACATCCTTTGATGCCTTCAGTTCTTCAGGCTGATCATTTTCAGTTCTGGAAGATTTGTGCCCTTTAATTAGTCATCCTTACTTATGCTCTACCTTTTCTATCTCTGGGATTTTTCTGATCAGAACCTCGTGGTTCATTTTGGAGTATTTTAGAGTCCCCCTCATTGCCATCTCCGCCAGTGTAACTGATTTCTTCACCGTTCAGGGTAGTCATATGCCCCCCAAATGCTTTCAAGATGGTATTGCTTGCACATATGTCCCACTTCTTGATGAACGTGTATGTATAGACATACACACAGACATACCTACATATATATTCATACACACGCACACACATGTCAGCTTTCTTTCTTGACTGTTATTACACAAATCTAAGAATGCTGCAATTTTATACCCAGCCCTTCCAGCAGGTATGACTGTAGTCTGATCCCAAAAGTCTGAGGAACCTGTTTGACTACTGAATGGGAGTGAGGTACAATGATTCCTGGGGTTTTCTCCTTGTAGGACATATGGCTTTCAAATTTGAACCACCACTTGCCTTTGCTGAAACTGTATATTCAGAAAATGGCTTATGTGTGTCTTCTGGTGGAGTGACCATGTACAGGCACATACTCCATAGTAGTGACATTCTTTAAAAGACCCTCCTGTGATGTCAAGAGCCCCAGACAGTAATGTTTTCTGGCAGTACTTCTTTAAGGCTTAATCATTTCCTTCAAAATATCCTACAGATAATGTGATCGGCGGCACCAACCTGACCTGTAGTATTTGTATGCTGGGGAAGGTGGACAGCATATGGCCACTGGTCATCTTCTCCAGGGCTTCCTCCAGGGCCCTGCTGTGGTGGACTCGTCTCACCTCCTCACCCCACTGCCGAGGCCAGTGCAGACGGGGCCAGCAGCTGGCTCAGGTCGGTGGTACTGTATTGACCTGTAGCCCAGGTCCCCGACCCTCCTCTGGGAGTGAAGAGGTTGAAGCAGCCAGACCAGGAGCCCAAGGGGAGGTGGTAGTTGGTAGAGCATCCTGAGCCCCAGCTGGAGAGGTGGGTCATTCTGAGTGGGGCCATGCAGAGGCCTGTGGGGGCCATAGTGTGTGTTTCAGGTCTCATGTCTTGCTCAGCACCTGCACCCTGCATTCCTCTTGCCCCAGAAGTCATAATTTGGGCTAAGAAGCTGATAATTGTTGCAGCTTGGGGCCTTCATGTTTTTAAGAAAATATCCTTATCATGATATAGTTCACATACCATACAATTCCCCCGTTTAAAGTGTGCGATTCAATGGCTTTTAGTATATTCACAGATATGACATACCACTGCCAAATTTTGGAAGCTTTTCATCACTTCAAAAAGAAACTCTACCCTTTAGCTCTCACTCCCATAATCTGACCCCCCATGCCATGCTAGAGAACTACTAATTAACTTTCTGTTTCTGTTTCTGTCTATTCTATTTATTCCCTATTCTGGACTTTCATATATAATATGTGGTCTTTTGTGACTGGCTTATTTTACTTAGCATGATGTTTTCAAGATTCATCCGTGTTGTAGTATGTATCAGTACTTCATTCCTTTTTATGGCAGAATAATATCCCATTGTATGGATATACTATGTTTTGTTTATCCATTCATCTGTCGATGGACATTTGGGTTGTTTCCATCTTTTGGTTATTGTGAATAATGCTACGAACACTCGGGTATAAGTTTCTGTGTGGATATCTGTTTTCATTTCTCCTGGGTATGTATGAAAGAGTGGAATTGCTGGGTCATGGGGTAACTTTATGTTTAACTGTTTGAGGAACTGCCAAACTGTTTTCCAAAGTGGCTACACCATTTTACATTCCCACTAATGGTGTATGATGGTTCCAATTTCTCCACATCTCCACCAGCCTTTGTTGATCCGACCTTTTGATTCTATGCATCCTGGTGGGTGTGAACTCACGTGAGATTTTGAAAGGATTTGGGAAAGATTTTCCCTTTCTAATAGTTTTTTAACATAATATATGTATATTTTTAAGTGTACCCTTTCCTAGTATCCATAAAAGCGTGACTGCTAAGAGGTCCTGTTGTCTGTCAATAACAGAGGAGATTTCAATATTTGTTAATCCAAAAATTTTATTGGTTGAAACCAATGTGGGAGACTCAGTGTGAGTTGAGGGGACGAAGGGGAGTGAGTAGAGAAGCAAGACCAGGTGCCATATTTCCTGGAATGTTGCATCTTTTGCAGGAGGTTGCTCCACTTCCCGTCGCTGTGTCTAACAGTCCCTCTGTCTTTCAGGAGGACTGGCGTTGGCTCAAGTGCTCTTTTTCTATGTGAAGTACTTGGTGCTCTTCGGCGTCCCAGCTCTGCTCATGCGCCTGGATGGACTCACCCCGCCGCCCCTCCCTCGCTGTGTGAGCACCATGTTCAGTTTCACGGGGATGTGGAGGTTAGTGGCTTGGTTTGTTAAAGCCCTTCAGGGGTGTCCAGTGGGAGGAGCCATGGCTTGGCCAGCTTCAAAGGGCTTGGGCCACCATCCTTTTTCCGCCCCTCACTCAAGCTGCATTTGGCACGTCAGTTTCTTCATCTGTCTAACAAGATGACAATCCATGCTTTCCGAACCCCTCAAAAATATTGTCAGGCTATGAAGATATGTGAGATAAGAAAGTTTCTCATTGAGTCTGTGTACAAATTCATAAAAGGTTATGTCTAAAGTGGTTTCTTACTAATTTGAGACATGCTACTACATATTGATTATTTTATTACTGTCTGCTTTTCTTGAAAATGACATCTGTATGTGTGGGACTGTCAATTAAAACAACAGACTTAGGATAATACCATAGGCCAGTGTTGGCATTTATTAGCTCTCAGATCTGGGGCAATTTACTAAATCTCTCCAAGTTTCAGGTTTCTTATCTCCTAAATGGTGATAATAATAATAATACCCACCTCTAAGTGTTGTTTTGAAGATTAAATAAGCTATTGCATTTAAAGCATCTGGCACATAGTAGATGTTTACAAATGTTAGCTTTTTTGCTTATGTTATTCCTATACTTGGTGCATACGGATAGGCAGATGCTTTTTCTTTTTCTTGCTCTTCTTAATTTTGCCCCATAAGCGTATGGTTGGCCTGAAGTCTTAGCTCCAAAAGATCTCTCAGCCCCGCTGCCGTTTCTGCTTGTTGTTCTCCAGATGGGCTTGCTTGCTGCTGTGTTTTTCTTATCACTCCAGGAATGTAACAAGTGACAGGCTTGCTTTTGCAATTGCAAACCTAGTATAGGAACCTCGGGGTGGGGACTTGCACATCAGGGGAGTCAGTGCCTACTTAAATTTTGCTCTTTAGGGGGTTCCATTTGCTTCTCCTTGGTCTTGGCCCTGCTCAGAATTGCCATTCTGGCTTGTTCATGTGGCTCATTCAGTCTTATATTTCATCCCTGTAGGAAAAGAGCCATGACATGGTAGGGGAAGAGCTCAGTGCATTTCGCCACATCTGATGTTGCTATTAAAAAGGGGGCGGATAGCACGCAATGTCCTGGTTTTCCTTAGTACCTTATTATAGATGCTGAATTTATCTAAGCCTCTGTAAACACATTTTATTTTTCGTCCAGTTTGCTTCTTGGGATTAGAAATGTCATCTGGTTATTGCAAGGTATGTCAAGTAATTGCTTTGATTTGTGCTTAATTACTTCATCAAATGTCATAGGTTGCCTGGTTTTAATGGCAAGGTTAGCAAAGGGATTCTCTCTAGCTAGGGAGCCGGGGAGCAATCTTTGTTTAAAAGGTGAACCTGGTTGGAAGGCTCTGTTAACTTTTGACCTACTCATAAAGTAATTTACTGAATAAATGGGTTGGGACCCAGCACGATTTAGGAGACATGTCACAAGTGCCTGCTGTGTGCCTAGCATGGTTCCTCTGCCTCCTTGGTGTGAATGCTTGTGCTAATGCATTTCTTGGGAAGCACATTCTCCTAAAGGGCTTCTTCAGTGTCGGTTGGCGTAATAAAAAACCATGATTCCTGGGCAGGCATGCTGACTGCAGGCCCCTGGCTCCTTGTCCATAAATATCAACCCGTTGATTATCACAAGAGGCAGTTTAGACAGTTGACTGCATGTCATATTAAAATTGGTTGTCTTCTTGTTCTTTATTATTTTAATTAACTAATTAATTAAAAATTTTTTGGTTCAAGACCCTCAGTTGTATACAACCCACAGAGGTGGAGAGAGCATGTCTTTCAAGACCTTTGTCATTCTAGTGCTCGCTTCAGCAGCACATATACTAAAATTGGAACGATACAGAGAAGATTAGCATGGCCCCTGCGCAAGGATGACACGCAAATTCGTGAAGACCTTTGTCATTCTTGATTAGGACTAGTCTCAAATAGTGTAGACCCCCGGTTCTTGAAACTCTCTCCTCCCTCTTAGTTGCCACGTGGGCAAGAGAGTAATAGTGAAGAGTTACTCTGAGGAGGAAGCTCTGGGGTGACTCTTCAGAGTGATGAAGGGAGATGCTTACAAGGGCATGTGATGAAATAACAAACATGGCCTTTCTTGGGAGTGACCTAGACTTTTATCCTGGCTTCCGTTAGCATGCGTGGGTGTAGATTTTTCCTTCACATTTGTTTTAGTTTCTTGTAGGGTTTTCTGGTTTGCCACTTATACTTAGAGAAACACCTGAGCCTTCATTCTTCGTATGCAATGACCATTCCACATTAAGTAGTTGAATTTAGGAAGGGAGATTCCTAAATTCCTAAATCTCTAAATTTATAGTGAGCTATAGTGCACAATTTAAGGCTCACAAGTAGTTTTTTAATTGAAAAAAGAATAAAAATTATAGATTCTCTTTTGCGCTCTTTGCAGATGCTTCTCCATCCTTAGGAGGAGGTTTACCATGTTCATCTTCAGGATCTGGTAGCGTAACCCTACATGGGTCCTGGTCCCCATTCTTTAACTTTTCTCTGTAAGAATGCATGCCAGGGGAAAGTAAAGTTTTGAATTTGTAGTTTCTATTTACATCTAACTTTATGTTAATATTTCTGGGCCATCTATTGAGGCATTGCTGCAGACAGGGAATTGCTTCCTCTCCCTGGATTTAGGTCTGAGAAACATTGAACCATGAGCAGATGTGAAAGCTGGCGATGCAAATCATTCTGCTGGGCCATGGCAGCCACTCATATGGTGACACAAAGGGCAGCGTGGATGGGAAGTGGAGAGAAGAGATTTAAAAACAATCTCCAAAGACTGTCTAATGGTTACCTGAATTTGTAGAAAAGCCACACGGAATGAGGTTTAGAACTGATGATGAGAGATGAATTTTTAGTCTCCCATTTTAAAGGAGCCTTATACACTTGAACATTGTGCTGACTGATTGCATCATCTTTCAGTCCACTTAGCAGTGACAGAAGACTTGAAGCCAGCCGCCTACCGCATCAGAGGGATCTGAGCTCTTCATCATGGAACAGATGAAATTGGCCATCAGCAGAGAGATAATGTTCCCTGACATGATAGTTCGAATTGATCGTGAAAATTACTATTCACCCAGATGGCCCAAACCTGAAAGTTAGGATCTGATGGGTTTATTTTTTTTTTCCTTCTGGCTCTTCTCTTTCATATAATTCCTGCTCAAATATTTGCAGATATAACGAAACCCTAAGGAGTATGTGTATTCCCACTTGCGTGATTTTCCTGTGGCTGTAAGGACCTGAGAAATTGAGAATTTGCTGCTTAATTTTTAGGTTTCATGTTTTAATTTAGGTAGGCTGAGATCTGTAATGAGCATCTTCTGCCAGGAATCATTAAAGATGACATTGCGTGTCCAAACTCCCAAATTAGAAATCTGATCATGTTCCCCTGATTTGATTTCTAGCTATGGAAGCAAAGTATGCAAAGTGGTAGAATTTCCCATGGCGGCTGGTGAGTTATGGGTCAATTTCAATTATCTCAAGAATCTTGCACAGCTTGCCCTCTGCATTTCTTGAATTATGATGCTCTCAGGTCTTCACAGGCAAACTCATGCATCACTGCTTATCCCAGAGGAATCTGAACACTGTTGGTGGCTGCTAGACCTTAATATACAGGGACATCTTCAGGCTGGGGATGGGGAGGAGCCTGAGCCCCTTCTTTCAGTGGGGCATCAATTGCATGAGCTGTTAGTCAATAGACGAATTTAGCTTTCTAGGTGGAGAGTTGGTCCAGACCTGTGGTAGATGATAAAAGCCAGCTATGCAAACTGCTGGCTTTGCATGAGTCCTGCCTTTGAATCATGTTTAACCTCAAGTTGCAGGGCAGGATGGCAAGCATGAAGTTGTTGAAATATACACCATATTTACCAGCATCTCTGGGTGGAAAGCAGGGGCAGCATGAACATAACTGAGTAAAGATGGAGCAGGTGCTGTTAAGAAGAGTTCATTTTTGTTGGAGGCAGCCTAGTGTCTACGAGCTTGCTACTTACTAGCTGTGTGACTTGCTTTGGAAAATAATTAAAATGCTCTGGGCCAATCTTTTCATCTCTAAGATGGAGATAACAATAGTACTTGCTGCATAGGGGTGATATGAGGGTTGGTTGAGCCTGGCTTATGGTAGGTCCTCAAGAAATGGTAGCTTCTTACTTTTTTTTGCACTTGAAAATCTAACAAGCCAGAGGTGACTGAGAGTTCAGCCCATGGATGGGCTGGGAAGCAGTGGGAGGTGGTGGGACTGGCTGAGTAAAGGCTCCAGTCCAGCTCTGAGCCTGAGATGTGACAATTCAGAGATAAAGACTATGGTGGAAAAGTCACCTACTCTGTCCTCAGAGGAGGGAGCTTGATCAAGTTACTTTTGCCTCAGTTTCCTCATCTGTTGAATGAAAGACAGACTCTTTTCATTAGGTGATATCTGTGTTCCCTTCCAGTTCTATCTTTATATTAGTCCCAGCCACATTTGATGGGGATGACCACAGTATCCTGGTGCTAAAGGACTCCCACTCCCACCACCATGTAATTGGTCAAGTTATTTAACCTCCTTATGCCTCAGTTTTCTGATGTATTAAAATAGGGCTCATCATAGTATTTGCCTCACTGGGTTGTTGCGAAGGTTAAGTAAGATCAGATACTATAAGCAGGCATACTGTAGACACGAAAATGTTAGCTAAAAGTCATAATTAAAGATATGAAAGTAAACTGTTCACTGTTTTTTAATTTCTCAGAAAAGAAAGGCCTGATAGGGTTGGTGGTAGAAGGAGGTGGAAGGTGATAGGGTGGGTGATATGTGGAAGGCATGGATTTCAAAATGGAAGCATGAGGGTCCCCGTAATCTGCATCAGTGTGACCTCTCCCTCACCCCTACGGGAGTTCTTTTTGCCAGCAGTTTCCAGCTACTGGACATTTGCATTACCTCATATTTTTGGGGTCCTCTCTTAGTCCACCCTTCTCTCTTATGATCCCATCTCAACAGGCTCAGAAAACATATTTTCCTTTTTCTAACATTCATATTTCAAAATCCCCTTACCTTTTCCTCCAAACATAGACTTCCATAAATCAAAGTGGAAAGGCAATATCAAGTTGAGGCAAATTTTATGAACCATCATTATATTTTGCTTCCTGGATTTATTTTTACTTCAAAGACAGTTACTCTGCCCTGATCTCTATTTTCTCCCTGCGTGGAGGATGTTTTCAGTTCACATATTTCTGAGCGAACTCTCAAACTGAGGATTTTAGAGTAAGAAGCCCTCTGAGGCAAGGAACACCAGGGCATCTTCACATGGAGGGCTTTTGTGTTGGTCACCAGTCACCAGAGCCCAGATCTGGACCCCGACCACCTGGGTTTGAATCCTAGATCCACTGCTTATTACCTGGCGACCTCTCTGTGCCTTGATTTCCCTCTCTGGAAAATGGAGATATTATAATACACACCTCTTGGAACTAACACCTTGTGCTTGTCATGGCAACAGTCACACTCACAGTAATTGTCTCTACTTGCTCACACCCCACCACACTATAAGCTCTTTGAGGGCAATGATCAGATCTTGTTCTTGTAACACTGTGTGCCCAGCATTTAGTGGGCATTCAGGAAATTTGTGCTGAGTGGGCAAATGGTCACTCTTCTCAGAAATTTTGACCACCGGGTCTTAAGAGCAAAATTTTCAAATATTGTGATCTCAGCTGAGCGATTTCTCTCTGTAGCACGCACTAGCCTATCATTGCTGTCGGTGTACCCTGCCGTGACCACTGTCGATACTCCACCTTCTTTAACTCCCAGCTTTCCTCATTAAGTGTTAGTACACGGTGCACCAAAATATTGTGTGTGCTTGCAATTTCTTGAGAATGAAGCTGCCTTGTAAGGAATGGGAACGTACGCCTTTCTTACTTAATTACTATCATTTTTTAATCAGACGTCATACCACACCCTTGATATCAGAAGAGGGAGAAAGTTGCAAACTTAAAGAGGAAAAGAGATTCCATTCAGACTTTGATATGAGAGAGGAGTTTGACGGCTGTTTGTCTTTGGGGATAGGATTTTTCTGAGGGAGGTGCTGAAAGAAGCTATCCTAATCTCTTAGGATGGACGATGAGGAACCTGGATGCAGGGCTGAGAGTGAAGCCCTTCTAAAACATATCCTCACAACTAATAATAGTAAGAGTGAGAATAGTGATTATAATAACAGCAACACTGGCAGCCGCCACAGCAAACACATAGTGCATACATTGTGCTAGCACATTTCTAAGGGCTTTTATGTATTTAATTTATTTAATCCAAACAACACTGCTATGATTTAAGTACTATTATACCCACTTAACAAAAGATGAAACTGAGACATAGGGAAGTTGAGTAACTCTCCTTACATCAGGCTCTAATAAGTGGTGGAGCTGGGATTTGAACCCAAGCACGTGGCACTAGAGTCTGTGCTCATAATGACTACCTTTAACTGTTTGTCTGGTAAAATGGAACTGAAGTGATATCCTCCTCCGTAGTCTGGGGTATGAGGCTTGTGTGACAGGATCTGGAACTTAGGGGTACCTGAGAATGATGGTGGCTTTTGTATTGACTCTCTACAAGGGGAGTGGTGCAGGGAGTGATGGGGAGGGGTGAGTCGGGCAGGGGGTTGGCTTCTAAGCACCAAGGGAAGAGGAGAAAGAGAGTCATCACTTAACTCTAACTGACTGAGTGCGTGTTGTGGGGTCAGTGGGGCTTCTGTTCTTATGTTATATCTCTTATGTTACAAACAGCAGTCTAGAAACATCTGCCCCAATGGAGGTGGGAAGGGGGGGCTTCACCTGATGCCCACATAGAAACTTGACTTTGTTTCTCCTGCCAGTGTCTCCTCCTTTGTCCCCTTGCCCCTGGCCACCTTGATGGCCTCCTCCTCCTACTCTGTCCTTTGTCTCACTGCTGGATCAGATCCTTTTGCTAACAAGGATGGAGAAGTGCCTCACATCTACCAATCTTTAAACTTATGGGCCCCCAGCGCTATGCTGTTTCCAATTCACACCCTCCCTTCAGCAGACTAGTGTTGATTTTTGTCCCTCCTCAGTTCTGAGGATTAAATTCAAAGTGCAACCAGCTATTTCTCTTAAACGATTATAGAGATTTTGATGTATCACTTTTACGTTTGTGTGCAGTCAAGTCTCTTACTCTTTTCCTGTATAGTTTCTGCCTTTGGTGATAAGCTGAGGAAGTCCATTTGAAATTTATTTGTTTTTGTATAAGGTAGGAATATCTAATCCGGGGATCCACAAGCTACTGAAACAGTTTTCTGTAGAGTCTCAAAAATTTGCTCTCCGTAGACTCCCCGTGATCTAGCACGGTACCTGGCACATAGTAGACAGTTGACAAACAGATATTTCGTGAGTAAAAGATGAATGATCCCATGCCCCCTACGCCCTTGAAGAAGAGAGAAAAGAAACATTGACTTACATGTAAAGCATGGGTCTAACTTAACTTATTTCCAATGGTTAACCTGCCATCCTAACTACATTTGTGGTGATATAAAATTCCATCTTTTGCTATATTATCTATTTCCTATGTTGTACCTGAGACTCTTTCTGGGCCCACTCTCTGACAACATGCACTCTAGGTTCTGTGTTTCTTTGAAATGTGAATGTTTGATTCTTTTCTATATTGAATGTCTTACCACTGGAATCCAAGAGGGAATTTGTGTTTCTTTATTGGGTCTGGTGAAAAAAAAGAGAAGGGGGTGAGTAAAGAAAACAACTCTTTTATTTTTCTTCATTAGAGGCTAAAAACCAGCCAGCCAACCAACAACCAACCAACCAACCAGAACCACCACCACCACAACAAAAAACAGAGAAAACTGAAGGACCTTCGTTGTTTCAGGGACAGGAGAATGAGGGAGAGGCTGCCCTCTATTCTGCAGTGGGCTGGGAAGGAGTGAAACCCTGATCATGGACAATTAGTGGTGCTTATGCAAAAGGAAACAAGAAAGATAAAATCTGGAGCCTCCTGAAGAAAATAAAAGGGCCGTGTAGGCATCATCTGGAATGGGAAATTATGCCCAATGGGATTCTAAGTAATTAAACCCCACAGATTCTCCTCTTGAACCTTCTGGAGCTTCCCATCCATTGCTTCTCCTCTCTATTCTCTCTCTCTCTGTTTCATGCTATCTAACGTCTCTAGCCCCGGCCACGGGAGTCATTTTGGCCTGGGATTGGGAAGAGCTGGACCAGCTCCATTACCCTTGCTTCTGTTACCTTGAGTGAAGAATGCTCCTGGTATCCCGGGTTGCCACTCTCAGTGCATGTTGCCCAGGAAAATTGGTCTAAACCCTGGTTGGATTCCATATTACTATTACTAGTGGACTGAGGAGTAGGACTCAAAGAATAGTGTGTGTTAGAATCATCTAAAATGCTTGGTAAGTGGCAAGATGTGAGCCCACATCTAGATTCTGATTGAGTAGGTTGGGATAGGGCTCAGTAATCTGAATTTGATCAAGCAACTAGATGATTCTGAGGTCCACAGACCACATTTTGGGAAGCATTTGCAACCATCACTGTTGGCCTTAGGGAGGAGTCCATATTCCTTGACATAGCCTACAAGGCCCTTCATGATCTGGCCCCTGCTACTTTCTTTCATTCTCTGTATTTTGAGCACTTGCCATGTGACAGTCTAAAGTGGAAGAGGGATACTAATTTAAAGACTACAGACTAAGGTAGAATTGCAGTGAGACAGATGCTGTCAAGGAGAGATACACAGTGCTATTAGAACTTGTGTAGAGAGATTTGTTCTAGTACATGGAAAAGCTCCTTTGCTGAGATTGACATGAGATCTGAAGATGGAAGGGAAAGAGTATTCTAGGCAGAGGGAACAGTGTGTACAAAGGCCCTGTGGTAGAAAAGAACATGGCAAGTCTCTGGACTGAAGAAGGCCGTTGTGGGTGGAGTGCGGAGAGCACATGTGTGGGGGTAATTTGAGATAAGGCTGGATACAGGCAAGGTCTGCTGACCAAGGATGACCTTATAGGCCCAGGGAGGAGTTTAGTCTTCATACAAAGACTGAGATTTGAGGTCTCCAACAATTTCAGGCTGGGTGGAGGGGTTTGAGCCTGTAAAGGAGATAAAAAAAGAGTTGGCTAGAGCAGGCAAAAGGAAAAGCTAGAGAGTATATTTCACACAAGAAGAACAAAGAGAGTATTTCAAGAAAGGAGGAAGTGGTCACCAGAGTCAAATACTTCTGAGAGATCAAGGGAGATGAAGACTGGAAAATGTCTTTTGGGTTAGTCAACTGGAGGTTATTACTAACCTTATCAAGGGAGCTTGTTTCACTGGAGTAAAGGGGCTGGTGGCTAGAAGGGACGGGTTTCAGTGTGAGAGGTGAGGAAGCCCTTACCTCCTTATATTCCCCCATCAGCTTTATTGGACTATCTGCTGTCCTCCAAGGATGTCAGTTGCCTCTTCACTGAGAACCTTTGCCCATTCCGCTCCTCTTCTACCCATTCTCCGTTCAGGCATACTTCTGTATCTTCTACTCTCACCTCACCTCCCATCTTTTCTGGGGGGCCCGCCCTGGCTCTCTCAGGTTGAGTTGGGTACCTTTTGCTGTGCTTCCGTGATGCCTTCTGTACTTTTCACTATTACCATGGGGCACTGTAATCACTTGACAACTTGCCTGTCTCTTCTACTGGGCGGTGAGCTCCTTGAAGACAGGGCAAAGCACTGTGTTCCTGTTACATTGTGTGTGCCTTTCGCATTGCTGAGCAGTTAGTAGGCATTCAGTAAATATTTGTGGAATGAACAATGAATGACCGAATGAGCATATAATTCTATGATGGTTATAATGATGTCTGTGGTAGGATCATTGTCATGTATACCCCTATCATATGTATCATACATTGTTACTGACTATATGACAATATACCACTGTTATATACCTGGTAATACCCAGTTCTGCTACAAATGCTCTTAACCGTGCAGGGTTCTTCTTTGTAGAGATAAAACATATCATTGTTCCCATCTTTCCTAATACTACCTCCATTCATGAAGTAATTCACTTAACATATAACTACGGATTACATCCCATGTGCTAAGAACAGAAGGAAATAAAGAAATGTTAATTTCATTTGCCCTTAGGAGACATGTGCTTCAATATCGAATACATGGCAGGCTATGACAAGGCTCAAATGACAAATATAGGCAGTAAGTGTTATGCCAAGTTCAGAGACAGAGGAGACTACGTCCAGCTGGGCTCATCAAGCAAGATGTTCTGAGTGAGTTGGCGTTAAGAGCTAGGCTCATTTCTTCATTTATCATAGTGTCTCCTCTGAACCAGGCACTGTTAGGTTTTGGCAGTACAAAAGCATGTATGATAAAATCGCAAGACTCTAGTGAAAAATGGGAAAGGAGTGGACCAAGAGGACTAAGCAAGTGACCACATGTGCTAGGTACTCGGCTAGTCGTTTTCATATACTTTGTGTCATGGAGTACAGTTTATGCACTATCATTCTAATGTACAAAATAAAAGTAATTTCTGTATTTCAAACAGCTGATCTACTCTTCCTCATTGGGATATCTGGGAATGGGGCTGGAAAGGGGCATTTCAATTTTGCAAGCCAATCAATAAATATATATTGAGTGCTTATGTGCCAGGCACTGCTTTAGGCCCTAGTAGTGAGAAAAAAACAGAAAAACATCCTACCCCCATGAAACTTTTATAATAATAATAATAGGAAGACAATAAGCAGAATAAGTAAACTATATAGTATGTTAGAAATTGTGTTTTAATACTTATACATGTTAATGTCATTGTGTCTAGCTCACTGAGCTTTTGGAGGCCAGGGACTACCATACCTTACTTACTTTGCATTTGGTGTTTTGCTTTAATATAGCTTTAATATAGCAAATGTCTGTATTTAGCAAGAGCCTTGCTATCTCAAGTGTGGTCTGAGGAACAGCAACATCAGGCTCTTCCTGGGAGCTTGTTAGGAATGCTGGATCTTGGGTCCCACGCAAGACCCACTGAATCAGAATCTGCTTTTAACAAGATCTCCTAGGAGCATTGTATGCACATTAAAATTTGAGAAGCACTGGACGGGGCTAGGTGACTCCTAAGGACTCCTCTCTGACATGCATGACTCTGTGGGTACCTGGATGATGGCCATGAGTGACTATATGTTTGAGTATTCAGTATCTTGCATTCACATGGGTCACAGGGACTGGGCCCCAGAAGAACTTCAGTGGGAGCTTTTACTGATGTTCCCAGGGGATGGAGCCACAGAGGGACTGAAGAAACAAGGGGAGGATGAACTCAACCAACTCCAAGGTATGAGGGGGCTGGAGGGTGGCTTTTTGATGAGGAGATAAGCAACCAGGCAAGCCAGACTTAGTTCGAGGCACCCAAACCAGATAGAAGCCACTAGTCTATAGTCACAAAAACCTACGAAAAATGTTTTCCCCAGGATACATTTGTCCTCCAACTCATTTTCCTACCTGTAGACTTCTCCCCTTCTCTACCCTTCTCATTCTGTTCCCCTAGAATTGCTCCTTGTGTGTAAGAAGCTCACTGATGAGGGACTCTGCCCTCTAGGAAGGAACACCCAACCTCTCTCAGGAGCTGAGTGTGTCCTGCAGACTACCTTCCTTGGATTTTGGGGGGCTGCCCTCCTGCTCCCCATTGCAGGGAGGGATATGGTTCCCTGTGAGACTATTTACACAGGAGACCTGGCCCACCAGACTTCTGGAAAGCAATGCCTAAGGACATGACCTTACTGTTGAAGTAGAGACGATAGATACAGGTCGTCATTCCATTTCTGGGAAATGCTGCTAGCTGCAGTATGTAGAGGATTTACTAAGAAGTTAATTAAAATATACATCATGGGTATCCTACAGGAGCCAACTGGGTTGTGATTAGTGAGTGAGTTAGCGGCAGTCGGCCGAGGTTGCTTGCTGTATTATTACAGTCACGGTTCTTCAGCAGGGAGTGAGGAGCAGCGTTGTTATCAGGGGACTGAGGAAAATGGACTCACAGGGGCTTGGTGGAAGCAGTGGCCCAAATCCCATTATGACACATTGTCATCATAATGTAAATCTGCATGTAATAATATTACTTGTCTGCTTGGCAACTGACTTAATTGGTAGCATTTATTGCTGTAGCAATATATTTCCCAGACTACTTATATTTTTATTGCAGTTGGAATTAGGTACACTTCTTACAGTCTGTGTTTACTGTAAAAATTGAGGGCTAAAATCTTAGGTTCCCCAGGATTTCCCAAGTGAATTTCTACAAGAGGGAGAGATGTGGTATATTTGAGACAAGGTGTATTTCCTCTGAACAGTTGTGTGGTCACTCAGTCCCATGAAACTGATCCGCAGAGAAATCTGAGGGATTGGTTTTGTGGGATATGTTTTCTGTGTTTCATTTCTCACTTAACAGCAGATTTAATTTCCTGAAAGTTACTAACAAGATCATTTGCCAAACTTTTGCCTTTGACTCAAAATCATTAGCAACTAAAATGTGGTCTCGGAGCTTCTTTTCCTCAAGGTTATCACTCAAGTCCTATCGGTAAAGCCAAGAAACTGTGCCAGCACCTCTCGTGGGTTTGAGTGGAGATCTCAAACCCTGTGGGACTTGGCTATGATCCTTGACTCTTGGGACGGCAAAAGAGGAGGGTTAGGGCTGCCTCTCAGAATCTGGTAAAATCCTAGTATCTTGATGGTTCCAGATCTCCTGGCTGAGGGGTCAGAGGAGAGGGGAGGGTGTGAGGTGAAGTGGGGCAAGCGATTCTCTCCCACTTGATGAAAGCACTTCCCTAATGGAGCCTTGACCACAAGGGACTCAGTGTTGTTGCAACCCAACGTGGGTAGGAAGGATTCTTCCTATGACAAGTAGGTACAGGAGCTGCCCTAAGAAATCCATGCAGGTTGTTTCTTGTATAAGTTGCTAATATTTGTAACTCAAACATGCTGCTCCTCCAAACACAGATGGATATTGAACTGCCGGCAGCAGGAAATGGGCTTTGAGATATTTTCCTGGTATTGGGAATTGTCATCTGGAGCCTCCCCCTCCATGATGAGAGACAGCATTTGTGAGAGAATTATCAGGGTAGGGGCAGTCTCTGTGCCAAGCCACCTGCCCTCTGTGGGGTTAAACCCATGACTGATGGCTCTGTGCTCTGACCACTGAGAAGTTGGTGGAGGTGCCCAGCAGCAGGGGTAGTGAAAAATCTGTCTGCTTCTCCAGGGCAAGTTTTATCAGCATCTCACTGAGCAGACTATCCCTGCTGTATGGCCTTTTCCCAAACTATTCTGCAACTTCCCATTTGATTCTCAAATAGTTTAGATTATTTTTATTATTACTGTTCCACTTACAGATTAAATAAATTGTAAACACTGTCTTAATGGATTATACCTAAAAGTCCAAATTCTCTTTGTTCCGTGAGTATTTATTGAGTACCTGCTGTGTGTGTGCCAGCCAGTGATTTATGGATGCAGAGCCGAATAGGGGAGTCTCTGCCCTCAGGGAATTAATGCTAACAGGTAATATATCCCAAGACAGGCATGACCATCATTGAGCCTATATAGTACTTCAGTGTTTAAAAATACTTCCACATCTATTGTCTCATTTAATGGGTTAGTCAGGGAAGGTCTCTTTTTTTTTGTTTGTTTGGTGAGGAAGATTGGCCCTGAACTAACATCTGTTGCCAATCTTCCTCTTTTTGCTTGAGGAAGATTGTCCCTGAGCTGACATCTGTGCCAATCTTCCTCTATTTTGTATGTGAGATGCTACCACAGCACGGCTTGATGGGTGGCACATAGGTCCATGCCCAGGATCCAAACCCACCAACCCTGGGCTGCCGGAGTGGAGCACATGAACTTAACCACTACTCCACCAGGCTGGCCCCAGGGAAGGTCTCATTTTTATTATGCCCATTTTATTGATGAGGAAAATAAAAGCCAGAGAGGTTAAATGATTTGCCTGAAGAGGTAAGTGGCAGAGCTGGGACAACACCATGTCATCTCTCAATAACATGTCTTAATTTACTTAATATTAGCTTTTTTTTTTTTATGGGGAAGATTAACCCTGAGCTATCATCTGATGCCAATCATCCTCTTTTTGCTGAGGAAGATTGGCTCTGGGCTACCATCCGTTCCCATGTTCCTCTACTTTGTATGGGACGCCACCACAGCATGGCTTGACAAGTGTGCCTCAGTGTGCGCCTGGGATCCGAACCTGCGAACCCTGGGCTGCTGCAGGGGAGTGAGCGCACTTAACTGCTACGCCACCAGGCTGGCCCCAATATTATCTTTTTTAGCATTTTAGCAATACTTAGTTTTAAACTGTCTTGTCTTTAAAGTGTAAATATTGTGGAGTCAATGGACACCATGAAAAATAAATCAAATTACACTAATTCTCTGAAAATATGTGAAATAAATTGTTTTGTTTGAGTAATAGTGTGTGAGCATTGACATAAAGTTGTTGGGACAGTAGAGCAATATTTTAGGTCAATTTACTTAAAAATTAAAAGGGAGTTATGGAATTACATTGTATAGAGAACATAGTGTGAGCTTTGGACCTGGGGTCACATTCTTTTTTTATTAGGTCTATGACCTTGGTCAACTTACTTAACTTCTCTAAGCCTTAGTTTCTCCACTTGTTAATGGGCTCATGATGCCTACCTGCTGGGGTGAGGTAAGAATTTAATTTTTCTTTATAAATTAAATAAGATTCATGTTCTGGTTGTTACTGAATCATGCAGGTCTTAAAGATGTGTGTGTTTAGGGCAGCTGACCTAAAATATCAGCTACAATAGATGTTAGCTCAGAGCCGGTCTTCCTCAGCAAAAAGAGGAGGATTAGCATGAAAGTTAGCTCAGGGCTGATCTTCCTCACAAAAAAATAAATAAGTAAAATATCAGCTACATAGCATATCAGAAGCTCGTTTGGGGCAGAATGAGGTGCAGTCACCGCCAGGGGTGCTGACAGTGAGTGAGGACTGGGAGAGACCTGGCCTGTGTATTAAGACCCCATGGAAAGAACACAAGCTGGGGAGTCAAAGTTGAGCCCCAAGTCAAAAGTTGCGCAGGCAGACACTGACCTGCAGCTGTTGATTCGTGATACAGCTGCTGCTTACATGAGCAACTCTGTGGAGCTTATCCCAGGGGCCAACGTCAGGGATTTTATTTATCAAGGATTAATGAGTGCCCTTAGTAGTTCTGCAGTGGCCATATAAAGAGATAGGAAACACGATGGCTCCTGGCACCCCCATTTGTCTCTATTTGGAGCACATTGGATTCTGTACCCCTTGGTGGGTCGCACCTTTCCAGCTGTATAGTCTCTCTCTGGAAACCTGCTAACCCTCTACCAGAGTTCAGCTTCAGAGCCTGTGGGCTCTCTTTCTGTCCCATCCAGACTTCACCTCCTTTGGTTCCAGCTGGTCCTGAACTGTTTCTGTCACCTCCCTCCTATAGACCCTCTCCAGGCCAGAATCCCCACCTTACTCCTTGCTTTCCTGGATACCCTCGTGTGTGACTTATCCTTCAGGAATGTACTTGTCCAGACCATTGCTTCAGGGACAGTTCTGACTCTCCTTCCATCTGTTCCTTCATTCATCGATCTGACAAATATTTGCCGAGTGCCTGTTATATGCCAGAGACTGTGCTAGGTGCTGGGGATTGAGTAGTAAACAAAACAAGTACAACCATGCTGTCTCAGAGAGTTTCCTTTCTAGCTGGTGAGACAGATAATAATAGACATAATAAATAAGGAAGCAATATGGTGTGTTAGGACAGAATAAATGCTGTGGCAAAAATAGAGCCAAGTAAGGGGTATCTCGGGTTCTGGGGGAAGGGTTGCCATATTGAGTCAATAAAGTTTCTGCAAACACTGACTTAGCGAATACTGAACTATTGCTCTTAGAGGAAATACAGGGTTAGGTTCCTGTGAGCCTTTAGTCATAACATTTTTGTCAATCAATCAATACATTGTTTTAATATGTATTTCTGTTTAAAGACACTTATTTAATACATATTTCTGATTAACATTGAACTCATGGTCGACAGCACTATAACTCAGGCCTGAGTGAAGCTTATCTAACATATATGTTTTCTGTATAAGGCACATCACAGCCTTCTTGTGCTTAGGAACACCAGACAGCACTTCAGCACTGCGCTTGGGGGCCATTCTAAACAGTGGAATCACCAACAAAAAGCACAAAGTGGCACTAGATAGACCATGAAAAGGACCCCTTGTTTGCAGTATGAGAGCTGAAACAAGATAGAGGGTGCCTTGTTCCACCTTAGCTGGGCACATGGCGTTGAGTAGTTCAAATTTTTTTGCTACTCTGAGCTTGTCTGTGAATGACTGCAAAAATGCCTCAAGTATTGATTTTGGGGTTACAAATAAATTTTAGTGAGTAGGCAAATTCACAAATACAGAATCAACAAATAATGAGGACTGACTATAAATGGGCTGATCAGGATAAGCCTCATGGAGAAGGTGACATTTGGTGAAGACTTGGAGGAGAGGATGTGAGTCACATGGGTATCTGGAGAAATGTTCCAGGAAGAGGGTGCAGCCAGTGCAAAGGCCGTGGACCAGAAGTGTGCCTGAAATGCTCAAGGAATAGCACAGAGGCCAGTGTGGCTGCAATGGAGTTTGGAGTGACTGGAGGAGAGGGTAGGAGGGATGGCAGGTCGGGTACAGCTTTGTAAGCCATGGTTCATTCTTGGTTTTCCGTCTGAGTTAGATGGTTATTAGTTAGGATTTTCCACATAAATAGAACCAATAGTATATATATATTATTATATACACATACACTAATATATATCGTATATATACGTGTGTGTATGTGTCTGTATCTATATATGTGTATATATATGCGAGGAGTTTTTTTTTCCTGAGCTAACATCTGTGCCAGTCTTCCTCTACTTTATATGTGGGTTGCCACCACAGTGTGGCTGATGAGTGGTGTAGGTCTGCACTCGGGATACCAACCCGCAAACCTGGGCCGCCAAAGCGGAACACGCTGAGCTTAAACACTACGACCCTGAGGAGATTTTTTTATAGGAATTGGCACATGTGATTACGAAGGCCGAGAAGTACCACGATCTGCCATCTGCAAGCTGGAGACCCAAGAAAGCCAGTGGTGTAATTCAGACTGAGTCTGAAGGCCTGATAAGCAGGGGAGATGATGGTACAAGTCCAGTCCAAAGGCTCGAGAATCCAGGGGCTGATGGTGTAAGTCCTGGTCTGAGTAGGGAGGCCTGAGATCTAGGAGCACCGATGTCAGAGGGCAGCAGCAGATGGATGTCCCAGCTCAGGCAGAGAGCAAATTCACCCTTCCTCTGCCTCTTTGTCCTCTTCAGGCCATCAATGGATTGGATGATGCCCACCCACATTGGTGAGGGGGGATCTTCTTTCCTCAGTTTACTGATTCAAATGCTAATCTCTTCTGGAAGCACCCTCACCCAGACATACCCAGAAATAATGTTTTACCAGCCATCTGGACATCCCTTTGCACAATCAAGTTGCCACATAAAATTAGCCATCACAGATGGGGAGATGTGGGAGGGATTTGAGCTGAGAAGTCACCATGTACTGTGTTATGAGACTAGTCTCGAGGGTCAAGGGCAGAAGCAGTAAGCCAGTTAAGGGGGTGTTGCAGTCATCCAGAGCCAAGCCTTGATATAGTCATGTACTCACAACTTAAAAGAACTTTCCAGCAGCTCCTCTGCCCCTAAACCACTCCCACTTCACAAATGGAGCACCGCTCCCGGAACTTGGCTCCTTGTTCACAGCATCTAAAAGAGACCTGAACCCAGGATTGCAGTCCTAGTGCTCCTGCTGCCTATCTGAAGATGTGCTCCAGCTTGAAATGGAACTAATTGAAGCTTTAGTGTCTCTAAAGTAATTTGGCATTCTGCGTTATTAATTTTGCACATTCAATTTATTTTAAATATAGGGTGCCAGTAATTAGATAGAAAAATATTCACTTCATTGTTTTTCTGGATAAAAGGTGCATATGTTTCCTTACTATGTTTTGACTTTTTTTTTACAACTGTGTGAAAAAAGTTTTTTTTTTTTTTTACAACCTTTTTTACAACCTTTTTATAACCATGATCACAGCCCTTGAGAACCACATCTCATTCACCTTGACTGGGAAAGAGAATGTGGCTAGACAGATTGCCTGCATAAAGATATTTGTATCCAAAGTAAAGGGTAGAAATAATTCATGTCACGTTGCTGCACTGCTTTAATGAATACAGAAAATTCTTTAGGTAATGCATTATTAAAGGCATGCGTGGCAGAGCTTCCATGTATACAATTTAAGCGTGAACTTATTAGCATTTCAGGTTGATACCTCTTTTAGATTTAATTAGATTTCAGGCTTTAATCGATTTATTAAATGAATTTCTCACTGCTTAAAAGGTGTAATATGTTCATGACAGTAGCTTTTCATCACTCTCTTCTCATTTCCTCATGCGCTCAAGCAGATCTCAGCTTCTGTCTTGGATTCAAAGCCAGAGGTTATTTTCCAAAGATACTGTACCGTATCTTTGGAAAGCCTCTTTTGTGGTTAGAGACACTGGGGCCATGGGGAGGGGTATTTTTTATCCACATTGTCTGACATGAATGCACCTCTTGTAGATTTACCACCAGTAAATTTAACTAATACACAATAATAGCACTATCTTCAGTTTTAGTGGCACTTTGTCACTGTGAATCTTTCTACTGTTATTTTGGCACAAAATCCACAAACTTTTATTTCTACTGTGATGAGGAGAGCATTGGGACTATTCAAATGGTGGGAAATTAAATGTAATGAATCAAACCATATTAGTTATTCTCAAGATGAGCTAGAAAGTTAGACCATAAAAATGCAGTAGTTTAGTGATGTTCCACATTTGTTTAGAAGAGTAAAGGGAATGCTTCTTTGAGCCACTGGAGGGTCCTAACCCCATGTTATTGTTGCCTACCTGCAAGAACTTAAGTCAGCTGTTGGACCACTGGGCCATGATTGCCTCATCTGTGAAGTGAGGCTCCTGATATCTTCTCATCCTAAGGCAGTGGAGAGATCTGCTTGATTTCTTTTTTTTTTTTTTTAAGATTTTATTTATTTTATTTTTTCCCCCCAAAGCCCCAGTAGATAGTTGTATGTCATAGCTGCACATCCTTCTAGTTGCTGTACGTGGGACTCGGCCCCAGGATGGACGGAGAAGTGGTGCCTCGATGCGCACCCGGGATCCGAACCCGGGCCACCAGCATTGCAGTGCACGCACTTAACCACCAAGCCACAGGGCCGGCCCGAGATCTGCTTGATTTCTAACAGTTCCTTTCAGCTTTGGGCTACATGTGTGCCTGACTGTATGTTTGTGGGGCAAGGGGAAATGGTATGAAGAATAGATCAGTTTCAGATTATGTTTAATAACCATGATTTAGATAAATAATGTCTATAATATAAAGTGGAAGAATTGATATTACCTGGTATAGTTTAATTTCTAAATGAACTAAGACTGCATATTAAAGTCAGCTGTGGCCAGCTCAATGAAGGAAGTTATTTTTATTATAGGTACTGTGTATCTCTAAATGTATTGCATTTTGAAAGTTCAGTTGGAAAGGGGATTAGAGACACACCAACCAAAGCAGAATAATACAGGTATAAATCCATTTCTATCTATAGTATAAGGATAAATCCACTTTTGCCACAGAGCAAAAGCTGTGTTCAGAGTGCTGTGAATTCACAATTCAGAAAAAAAAAAATATTAGTTAAGAAGCAAATCCCAGAGGCAAAATGGGATTGTGGCTGAATGGCAGGCTCATCTTCCAGGAACGGGCTAATTTTACTTATTTTTGTAAGACTCAGCATAGGCTAGGTTGTGTAAGAGGTCTGTGAATTAAAAAAAAAAACTTTTGATTTTCCACCTGTGAATTATTCATATAAGGAATGATAAACCCTGTTATTAACCCCAGGCCTGATTTCTTCCAGAGGAGAGAGTGGAAAAGTGCTAGACTGCCATGGAGTTGTAGTTGTAGGGTTTCCTCTAATCTGGAACATTTCCACGGCCTTTCTCTGTCTTTTATGATATTGAAGAGTACAGTTCTCCCTTATTTAATAGAACATTCTCTATTTTGAGTTTGATGTTTCTTTATTACTAGATTTAGATTATGCATTCTGAGTAGGAATACTACATAAGAAATGTGTTCTTTTTAAAGTATCATGTCTGGAGTCATACCATGTCCAACTGTTCTCGTTGGTGATGTTAATTTTCATCATCCTGGAAGACTATGCTGAACACCCTTCATTATAATCTGACTTATCTATTGCGTGGTTACTGCCTTTCTTTGCATTGCAGCTTAGAAGCATTCTGTGGGAGACACTTTAAGACCTTACAAATATCCTGATCTTTGTCAAAATTTCCCCCTAGATTTAGCATCATGGATGATCCTTGCCTGAACCAGTCTTTACTATAATGGTTGCAAAGTGATGATTTTCCAATTTTGGCACTTGCCGGTTGGCTCTTGGCATTCTATTGTAAACAACAGCCTCTCCCCCATTTGTTTATCTATCTGTTTATTATCTATATGGTTCACCACTTCCTATTTTTCAGAGATTTATAATTTATTACTGTGCTTAACTTTTTAGCATTCGTATTGTCCCAGTCTTAGCCAATGGGAGCCCCGTCAACCTGACCTGGACATGCTCAACTAGTATTTGGGAAGGATACCTCATATGTGCAAACCCTGCCCTGCCAACTGCTCTTCTCTGCTCTGTGGTTCCTGAAGTGTCTATAAATAAGTGCAGGGTCATGGCTGGCTATGTGCAGAGTACCAGTAAGATGAGGCTTTGGGGATCTGTTTGCTCCTCATTGAACCCAAACTGGAACCTCAGTATCTTGTCTCATGTCGAGTGGCTACCAGAAGAACAAGAGAGAGAAGAGAGTACGTGAGCATGTGAATGAGGATGAAGAAAGAACAAAGAGGCCAGATCTCCTCCCTTGCAGGAGTGGGCCCAGGACCTAGATGGAAGAGAATGAAGCACACACCTGTGTGCTTGACTTGTTAATGCAGGAACTCTTCCCTCTAGGACACATGGCACAGTCAGAGTCCCAGAATCTGACCACTCTGAGGCAAGTCCTTCTCTCTGTGGGCTCAGGGTCAGGCTCCACAGACTTGTTCACCAGTCTGCCTCTGGTCAGAGCTATGACCTCATCCTTGTCTTCACAGATGCTTAAGAATGGGCCCATTTCATCCCTCCCAGCAGAGACCTCCCATGTGGACCTCTTCCACCAGCAACTCCTCAGGTTCTGGGGCCACTTGGACCATGGGATCTCAGACTGCATGCCCTTTGTTGTCTTGTGTTTCCAGAGGGCATCTGATACGCTGAGGATTGGGCTTCAGTTTCCTTTAATGCTCAAAGAGGGAATAGAATTAGGATCTTTAAGATCCTCTTCAGCTTTAAAATCCTATAATTCTGAGAACTGAGGTAGGAATTGTATGTGCTTGATTTAGTATTCTCACATATTTGTCCTTACCCATCAACCCTGCAGACTTTGCTCTTGTGTCAAGCAAAATAGGCACTTTGTATAGCTTATCTTCTTTAATAATTTCTCATCCCCCCAAATTATTCCTAATGATAGAGGTATAATCAGGATGTTAATTAATACATTTGCTAGTTATAACATAGAGATGCATAGACACAAAGAATTCTCACAATAAGGGAAATGAATTTCTATAAGAGCCTGCTAAAGGGCATATTTCTGAATTCCTCTTAAGACTACATTAAGTTAACGCTTACCCATAATGAAACCCCTGCAATCAGCTTCTCATTTCTTCTTCACTCATTTTGAAGGATAGTTCTGGAGATTCTGAAAGTGCCATTCACACTGTTAATAATTAAAGCTTTTATCTAGAAACTGAGTGCTCTTCGAAGTACTCTGACCATCTGCAGCCCTGTGTCCTTATCTGCTAGAGAAGAGTAGGCCTGATTGAGTGTGTGTCCATTTGAGTGGACAGTTGGGGTCCACACACAGACTGTCAGTGTGGGTAAAGAACACTGTTTCCTATACATCATGCCAACTCCTGAGGTTGTTAATTATAGAGGATTTGCTCCCAGTATTTACAATTCATCTCTAATAGTACCTTTTCTGTAGTTTGTATACTTAGAATGTTAGGGGCTTCTGCAAACTCAAGAGTCAAGAGCATTCAGCTTAGGAATCGCTG
Source organism: Ceratotherium simum simum (assembly GCF_057802395.1). Classification (NCBI taxonomy): domain Eukaryota; kingdom Metazoa; phylum Chordata; class Mammalia; order Perissodactyla; family Rhinocerotidae; genus Ceratotherium; species Ceratotherium simum. Next base: position 26,042,160 of record NC_141901.1, on the reverse strand, counting down.
TTAGATATCTAAGGTCAAGTCTCTTGGTTCTCTTCTTGTTGGCTTCAGTGACAGGCAGGCAAGTGTCCCCTCCCCCATGTCATTAAATCCTGCACAGTCTGCTAGCCTAAAGGAAAGCTTGATTTCCTGATTATACTATGACTTTGAAAGCCTCTGCAGCTCTCTTCAATAAGGAGGGAAAATCTGCCTCTGAAGAATGTGAAAGGTAGGGATAATGAAGTCCCTATTCCTTCTCAACCTAAAGCTGTATAATTATTTTAAATTGTTTTCATTGGCTGTTCTTCATACTTATGATGTGATTTTTCAAGTTTACTCCTAAGAAGTCCAGATCTTGGTGCATAGGGTGGGAGAAGACAGAAGAGAATGGGGGCTGCCACGCCATGCATCTTTGTGGCTGGGGAATAGCTAGAGACTCAGCTCAGATGGCAAAGCAGTAGGTTTGTGGGCAGAGGGAGGGGCTCTGGACCAAGGATGAGAACAAAGTGGGTTACAGAACTGTGAGGAGCTGGTAAGGGAGCTCTGCCCAGAATTAGTTAATACTTAAAAATAATGAAAAGCAACCCAGAGAGCTTTCTAGCAATGGAAGAGAATGAACACGGTTTCCTGCAGAGCCACACAACATCTGCTTGAGTTCTTTCCTGGACTTGAAAGAGAATGGTCTTCAGGGGTATCCAGTTGAACGACAAGGATCAGGAGTGTTCGAAGGGAGGTTCATGCTGGTCGCCACAGAGCACCATCCTCTTCCACATTTGTTTTGACAACTAGGAAGGACACATGTGTTTCATTGTGATGAGATGTGAGGAATGATAGTGAATGGATAGTGAATGGCTTGGAAGAGAGTTCCAGAGTTGCTGGAGAACTTGACGGATCAGCATAGTAGTTCATAATACAGGACGGACACCTGTCAAAGTCACCTGGCTCTTCCTTTCTTTCTTCTGGGTGGATGCCCTTCCCCCCCATATCTGTATCACAAATTCCTTCATCTCTTTCAAGTCTTGAGTCAGATCTCACCTTCAAAATGAGGCTTACCCTAACCATTGTTTAAAATTGCTACCCCCACCCCCACCTATCCCCCTTAGCCTGCTCTACTTTTTCTTTTTGCTCCGGTGCTTACCATCTGCTAACACAATATATGGTCTACTAACCTGTAATGTGTATTGTTTATTGTTTCTCTCTCTCCCTGTTGGAATGAATGCTCCATGTTGTTCTGTTTTGCTAACTGATGTTTTCCAAGAGCTAAAACAATGCCTGGCACTTAGTAGGTGTTCAGTTATTATTTGTTCAATGGTTGAATGAAATGAGTAAGAGGTAAAACATTCACAGACAGCAAAGAAGCCAAAATAGGGTCTTGGAGGAATCCCATTATTAAGTTTGGGGTAAGAGAAAAAGGAAATTTCCATACTAAAAGGTGGACAACAGAAGCAATGCTTTCCTGAATGGTTTACAATAAATTCTGTCAATTGAAAAGTCCTAAGTAATAGGTTTTCCACCGGTGCTTGTTCATTCAAGATTCACTCTCCTTGATAAAAAAGTCGTTATTTTGATATTATTCATTTCTAGTGCAGCTGAATTTGAATGCAGTGTAATTTCTTTAAGATGTGACAGTTTTGCAACGGTTGTGTTATTGTGAGTAAATGGTTTTCTGCTGGCCCTGAGGAGCTAAGAGTGCGAAGTGGGGAGATTAGCCAAGCAGAGGGAAGAGAGCAGAAGAGGAGGAGAAAGTAAACCAGGGGCGAAGGCTGAACTGGGATTCTTTAGGAGGAGTGAATGAAATGGCACTCTGAGGCCCTGTCGGTTTAGCTACATAATTAAATACATTAATGTTGAGTAAACACCCATTAAAGTCTTCCTGAGAGACAAGCAGCCTGATTTGAGGATCTTATTTTGTGCCCCTCGACTCACAGTGTTTGTAATCGTCCCCATATCATTATATTATTTTCAGCCTCCCCCAAGTATTTTGTCAGTTCCTCTTGACCAGGGCCTCTTTTTGTAATGTTCTTTTTCTACTCCATGAGAACTGGCATTCAGTGGAGTCGTGGTAACTATCAACTCCCGTGTGTTGATTTCTTATTTGGAGCTTGTAAAGCTGAGATTGTAGGTCAGGCTTCTTACATGCCGATTATCTGTAAATCCGGTAACACTGCCCATGACCATATTAACCATAGCACACACCTCTTGAATGTATGCCTTTAGTTAAAGAGGGGCTCAACAGAAAGTTCTGGATGCTTGTGCCATGTCACTTTCATGTCTTTGTCCCCAGTGGTCTATGGTGCCACTCCATTGGGAAGGGCATTACATCACTCATTGTTATTTCACATCAGCTGAGTGGGCTTATTTGTAGGGGGCATAGTCCTTAAAGACTTTTCCATGTCCTAACATGGAGCCTCTACTAACCATTGAGATCTGGAAGGAAGTAAAGAATCTTACGAGCCCATTTTAGGAAGAACAAGTAACTCTACAGAAGTCCTCTCTGTATCTGAAACACACTGTTTTGAGATCTGGTAACCAGTTCCATGGCTCCTGAATCAGCCCAGGTTTGGCATTTGAGCTTTGCTCCCTGACATCTGATGAAGGGGTCTGGACTCCAGGCTTATAGGTCACAAGGCCTTCAAATTACATTGGGCCTGAATGGAGTGGTGGACCAAGTCATGGTTTAGGAGAGGGGAGAAAAAGCACTTGTTAAATCAGGGGACAACTGTGGCCTTTAACACATTGTAAAGAAAGAAAAGGTATCTCTGAGCATCTCAGAGAAATTTCAGCCACCAGCAGGTACTCTGCCAGACATATTGACCACAATTTGAAATGAGTGGAGACACGTTTCTACTGATTTCCTTGGACATCTCCATTTGGAGTTGAAACACTCTTATGTAGACTTTGTTCCCAGGAGAATCGTCTAGGGGAGAGCCCTCTGGGCATGAAAACTGAGGCTGAAATACCAAACCTAAGAATTTTTATGTTCATCCAAGAGGTGGTATTCTGGCTGAATCAAACACCTCAGAAAACTTCTCAGGTTTGACATCTCTGTGTGTCCCCAGGCAAAAATCCTGAATGAGACTATTAGTCAAAACTAATGTTCTCACAAATGGAATGAGACAAGGACCCGCTGACCTAATAGTGGCATTATACTAGAAATTTAAATTGAGGTCTGGGGCATTTAACCTGGGTGTCATGTCTTAATTTATGTCAAGTGTAAACTCAGTAATAGACAAAGATGGTGAAGATTTTTATCAACTAAGAAAAACATTCCATAGTAGAGATTTTTACTTTCAATCTAGAAAAATACTTAAAATATGAAATTACAAAACTAATTTTTTTATATCAGAAGATAAAAATAACATATTGTAAGGCACAGCAGACCAAAAAAAAAAAAAACTTCTAGATTGAAAAAGTTGAAAACAGCGATATGTGTTTCAGCTTCTTCATTATACAGCCATCTCACATAACCTGCCCAAAGACACCATTTTGATGAGGTTAAATATAGTCCTTGATTGAAATTAGGAAGAAATGGTGGGGGGGGGCAGTGATTTCTTTATGTGCTGTTAAATCCTCTGTGACCTTAGACCACACTGGATCAAGCCTGATCCAGTGCCAATCTCAACAGGACCACCACCGTCTCTCAGAACTGGCCTCCCCACCTCACTCTTGCCCCCTCCTCCTCCATTTCTTCACTAAAGCCAGATGGGAACTTTCTAGAAGGCAAATCTCTATCCAGTGATTCCTGTGATTAAAATTGTTTAATGGCTCCCTGGTGCCCTTAGGATAAACTGCAAACTCCTATTGACATAGAAGCACGTTCAGAGAGGCCATGTGAAAGCAGTGCTTACTTCCTGGTTTAGGGTTGTTGTGAGGATTAAATGAGTTCTAGCACATACTAAATACCCAATAAACATTTGCTGTTATTCTGAGTATCTGTATTCTGCTCTCAATTTGCCTCTGCCCCTATACCCTTGCTCTCAGTCTACCAAACTATTGCGGATACCTTTCCCACCACCATTCACCTAATAGGACATATTTCCTTTTTCTGTCCTAGATAAGACTGCTTCCTTGTCTGGAATGTCATCACACACACACACACACTCATCTACTTACATCCTCTACATTCACCTACTGCATTCTTTGACTAACTCTTCCTCAACCTTCAAAGCTCAGCTCAGGTCAAGGCTCCTTTACTCTGAGCAGCCAACCCAGATACCACTGTCTCCATCTAATAGGCTTCCACAGCTGCAGCTCTTCCTTCTATTTTACCATTTATCACACAATACAGTTTCCTTGTAGGTCTTTTCTCACTCCTCTTACCCCTGTGAAAGGGAGATTATATCTTGGTCATTTCTACATACTCACTGTTTACAAACTGTGTGCTCATAAATGCTGGATGCATGGATGGATGGATGGATGGATGGATGGATGGATGGATGGATGGAGGTTACCAAGGGAATCTAATCTAGTGACAGGAAATTTACCAAGACAGCCCATTTGGTATAGTCAAAATGGCACTAAATCCACCTGAAGATACAGTCACTGTATCATGTTTTCTGACCCATTACTTGTCCGTATTAAACTTATTCGGTTCCCTGTATCACCCCCTTGGATGGTATGTTTTCAGATACCCACCTCATCCTGGTTGGTACCCTCTAAACATGCTCCTCTTTGTCCATCTCTCTTTAAAGTAAGCACTTGAAATTGAGAGTGACTCTCTAGGTGTGGTTTATTGAGCACAAAGATACATTATCAATTCTTTTGTTCTTCTATTACAGTCGACAAATGCTAGATTTTTTTTTTTTTTTGGCCTCACAGCACTCTTGATTCCTTGAACTCACTGTTAACTAAACTCCCCAAATCTTAACATGCCTCTGCGACACCACCTTGCCTCCATCCTGTCATATAGGGCTTTGTGAGCCATAGTAAATACTTTGGCTGCTGCTCTGAGTGAAATGGAGAGTCGTCGTAGGATTTAAGTAGAGGAGTGATGTTTCTTGGGTCTTTAAAGGATCATTCTGACTGCTCTGTTGAGAATGGCCTTTAGGAGAGCAAGGAGAGCCCATTAGGAGGCTGTTCAAGGGGAAGTGGTGAGAAGTCATCAGATTCTGGATGTATTTTTGAAAGGAGAGCTAACAGGCTTGCTGATGGAGTGGATGTGGGGATTAGAGAGTAAGGATGACTGCAGGGTTTTTGGCCTGAGCAGCTGGAAGGGTGGAGTTGCCATCAGCTGAGATGGGGAAGGCTGTAGGAGGAGCAGATGCAAGGGGATGGTCAGGAGTTAGTTTCAGATGTGCTAAGTTTGAAATTTCTTTTAGACATCCAAGTAGAGATGTGAAAAGAGTAGGGAGATGTATGGGTCTGGAGTACAGGAGAGAGGTCTGAGTTGGAAATATCCATTTGGGAGTTTTTAGCATACAGATAGCATTTAAAAGCCTGAGACTGGATGGTGAGACTACCAAGGGAATGAGTATATATAGCAGACAAGAGGACCAAGGACTAATGAGCCCTGGATCGCTCATGGTGACAGTTTGGAATCAGCAAAGGCATCTGAGAAGGAGCAGCCAGTGAGTTATGAGGAAAACCAGGAGAATGTGGTGTCTTGGAAGACGAAATAAAAATCAAGGAGGCTATTTATATAATAGATTACCAACTTAATATAAATATATATATAATATTTTAAGATAAATATATAATAAATACTTAATATAAATATATATCTATATAAATGTATAATGGATTAGAAAATTTATATAATGTAATACATCTGGGGAAATAACCAGAAATAAGGAAGGCCTGGGTGCTGGGCTCAGTTCTGCTGTTCTTAGTCCTTTGATATTAGGCAAGTTAAATAGCCTTTTCCTAGCACTGCATTTAACTCATCTGGAAAGTGGAGATTTTAAACCTTGCCTTATTCTCAGAGTTATTATGAGAATCAATCGAAATAATAGATATGGATATGGTTTATTGGTGTGCTCTTTTTCTCATATATATATACACACACACACATATGTATGTATACAGATAAGTATATATGGGATTCCAGATATTTGGTATATTATTAATGTCTGTTGAGTCACTCAGGTTATGACTTATTGGTAGGTCATAATCATTTTACTGGATGCAGACAGCATTTTGAAAAAATGGTGTAGAATAGAAAATATCTCCATGCATTCCTCTGAGTAAAAATGAGGTTTTTTGAAACTTTTTGTCTCAGATATATACCTGTATTAGTTATCTATTTCTGTGTAACAATTACGCTCAGACTTAGCAGTTTGAAACAATAAGCACTTATTATTCTTGAGGGCCAGGGGCTGCCTAGCTGGATGGTTTGACTCAGGTTGAAGACAAGCTGTCAGCCAGGGCTGCAGTTGTTGGAGGCTTAACTAGGTGGGAGGATCTGCATCAAGGCTCACTCACATGGCTGTTGGCCAGAGGCTCAGCTCCTAGTCACCTGGTGGGTCTTCCCTTAGGGCTTCTCATGACGTCATAGCTGGCTTCTACCAGAGCAAGTGATCTAGGAGAGAGAGAACTAGAGAGCATCCCCAAGACAGAAGCTGCAGTCTCTTTTATAACCTACTCTCAAGAGTGAGACATATCACTTCTGCCATGATTCTCTTCTTTTCTATTCTGTTAGTGACACAGACCAATCCTGGTGCAATGGGGACTACACAAGGGTGTGAATGCCAGGAGATGGGAACCATTGAGGGCCATCTTGGAGCCTGGCTACCACAACCTCTCTATGTATTTGTGAATACTGGGTTGAGATAGAAAATATATTTTTTAATGTGGTTCATGTTAAAAAATGTTTAAGAAACACTGCTCTACCGTGTCTAATACTATGCACCCTTGGGCAGAGGTGTACATTAGCTGGCGGAAGCCCATGTAAGAAGCTCTGCTGTTGATACTTTTTTGCACCCATGGTTAATTACCAGTCACTTGCAGGTCATGAATATGAACTCCAGTGATTTTTCCAATGAAACAATACAATTGAAGTCTAAACGGGCTGTGTGGGAGTTTATCCCTAAATAAAATGAGCCTGTACTGGTGTCCTTTCATAGTCCCATTGTCTGCTTTCTGTAGTTTGCATTTTTCACCTATCTGGTCATCTGCTGAGTATCTGCTGTTTGTGGGTTCTTACTTCAAATCTGGGGCCATATATGATGCACAACTGTGTGGCTTGATTCAAGTTTCTTGTGGAATATAATACCTGGGCTTGTGATAGTAGTTATACTTTCTGCCTTTTGTTCTGCTTGCTTATTGAATTGTGAGTGTGGTCTGAGTAATGAGCTTGTGGGGAATTCTACCTGTAGATAAAGAGGGTACAATTAAATTTTTATGTTTTGTGAAGATGGGTTTTACATGCATAAAGGTGTGCCGGACTGAAAGGAATCTTATTAAAAAATCACAGACATGGCTTTTAAAAGAATTTGATATACGCTGCTGTGAAAAACAAATCTGTTTTAGCTCTCCTAGGAGATATTTTGTGTTTTTTTTACTAGTGTAAGCGACTGAAAAAGAACAAATTATCTTTGAAGAGCTAGTAGACTCTAAGCAGGCTAGAAGCCTCTAGTTAAACAGTTAAGAGACCAGTAGAAAGCACAACACTAAGTAAAAACATAGGGCCACTGGCTTTTAACTTAAAACTGTGGGAGTTTCAAAATGGAGTAGTTTCTTGGGATAAAGTGAGTGCTTCCAATTAATTGGAAAGCAACTATTTTACAAGAAGCCTTCTGGTTTGGTGTTTACTGTTTGTGCTTCAGAATGCTCACACTGCTTATCAGCCCTGCAGCCATAGGTCTTTTCTGACTCGTTAGGATCTTGTGACTAACTGAGGGCTTCTCTCCATTTACTGATCACAGGAGGGCTTTTCTCCGTTTACTGATCACAGGGGAGGATTGGAGGACTGTTATGCTCAGCAGACTCCCAGGGATAGAGGCCCTTTTGTTCTCAGAGAGGTGCTCCCATAGCATGCTGGACTTACTGTTATTTTTAATTTCTGTATCAGTTGTCTCCCTAAGCCATAAACTCTTGCAAGCAGAGACTGTTCCCAGCACCTGACAGTATCTAGCCCAAGGTAGGCGCTGGAGGCATATTTGTCGAAGAGAGGAACACGTGAAATTCTTTATTCTCTTAAATGGATTTATGTTCCGAAGAACAAAGTTTGTGGCGTAATATGCATATGATGCTTTTTCTCAGTGTTTCTATTAAATGTAGTAAATTTTAATTTTCCTTGAAATATATGAACTTTAAAATGTTGGAGACTATTTACAATGTAATTCCTGTTTCTTGGAGTGAGATCTCTTTTTCCTTTGAAGCCTGTATCTTTTTGGTAAGAGCCAAAAGGAGAGGGACTTAATTTTTATAATGCAGATGTGGACCACTGACAGCTTGAGTGAGCAGGTTGAGGACTGCTGAGCTAGAGAACTTTGAAGGTCTCTTTGGTTCAAACCTGTACACATCCCTGCAGGCCAGATTCCCCGTAGACCAGGCAGCAGCATCAGTCAGCTGTATGAAATGACTTCCTCTCTGTCCAGAATGCTGTCTGAACAAAGGACTACTAATGAAGTTGCTGTAGGCTCAGCCCACTGACCTGGCTTTGGTATTATAACTGTGAAAAACAAAAGCAAATGTTCGCATGGTGGTTTCTTTTCTTTTGTTGAGGTCACATTTGTTTATAATATTATATAAATTTCAGGTTTACGTCGTTGTATTTCGACTTCTGTATAGACTGCATCATGTTCACACCAAAAGTCTAGTTTCCATCTGTCACCATACACATATGCCCCTTTACCCATTTTGCCCTCCCTCTCCTCCCTTCCGCTCTGGTAACCACTAATCCGTTCTCCTTGTCTATGTTTTTGTTTATCTTCCACATATGAGTGAAGTCATACGGCAATTGTCTTTCTCCGTCTGACTTATTTCACTTAGCATAATACCCTCAAGGTCCATCCATGTTTTCAGAAATGGCACAATTTCATTTTTTTATGGCTGAGTAGTATTCCATCATATATATGTATACCACATCTTTATCCATTCATCCATTGCTGGACACTTAGGTTGCTTCTAAGTCTTGACTTTTGTGAATAATGCTGCAGTGAACATAGGGGTGCATATATCTTTTCGAATTAGTGTTTGGATAAATACCCAGAAGTGGAATAGCTGGATCATATGGTATTTCTATTTTTAATTTTTTGAGAAATCTCCATACTGTTTTCCATAGTGGCTGCACTATATTTACATTCTTACCACTACATTCTCACTAGCAGTGTATAAGCATTCCTTTTTCTCCATATCTTATCCAATACTCGTTATTTCTCATGTTTCTAATAATAGCCATTCTAACGGGTGTGAGGTGATATCTCATTGTAGTTTTGATTTGCATTTCCCTAATAATTAGTGATGTTGAATATCTTTTCAGTGCCTATTGGCCATCTCTATATCTTCTTTGGAGAAATGTCTGTTCATATCCTCTGCCCAATTTTTGATAGGTGGTTCATTTTTTTGTTGTTGAGTTGTATGAGTTGTTTGTATAGTTTGGATATTAACCCCTGTCAGATGTATGATTTGCATGGTGGGTTATGAAAAGCCAAGAACTTTTGTGTGTATTAGCTCCCTGCCTTGCAGTCTCTTGATTTTTCCTTGCTGGCTCTGCTGCACTGATCAGCCTCGTGCAGTATGTCCTGTCTAGTCCTGGTGGGACCATCTGTGTCACACTGCTTTAAGCCTCAAGTCTTGCACCATGATACAGTCCTGCAGAACTTCATCCTTATGTGCATCCTTCTGGTCTCTGCTCCTTATTCCCTACACCTGTGTCTTCCACATTGTGATGTGGGTTATTCTCCCATTGACAAATTGTTGCTATTTATTTTTTTTCTTCTGAATTTTTCTTATTTTTTCTTCTGAATTTCAATAAAGAGAGCTTGATAGAAAGATATAGGAGGAAAAATAGTTCATATTCATTTCGATTAGCTGGAGCCATCTAGGTGAAAGAGATGTCCAAGGAGAGATTAAGAAATTTTGCTAGTAATTAGTGTAGGAGAGGCTGTAAAGACTTGGGGACTGGGTTGTTTTAAAACCCTGGAACTCTGCTTATATCTCAGATAGTCAAGTAGGGAATAAACACTGCAGGGGCATTCTTATCAAGGATCCTGTATATAATTGGTATGAAAATAAAACTGATATAATTTAGTGAGAATGACACTAATATTGAATATATTTTAAAACTTGCTAAGTATCATTTTTAGATGTAATGACCCTTGCTTTTTGAATTCCAATTATGGTAAAGAATCTTTCGTTTCAGTGTAAAAAAGAGGAAAAACCTGTGTCCTTTAACCCAGTTAAACACGCTTGAGTCTTATTTCTGTCTTTTCAAACCGTTGGCTGTGGATCACCAACAGTGGCAGAACCAAATGTTCCACTGTTCAAGGGGTGAAACTAGATGGTAGAAATGATCATGTGGTGGTAGTTTTTCAAACCATGATGAACAGCTTCATCAAACATGTATCGTGAATAATCACTCACTGTAATGTTGTATCCACAAGAGATGCTATACGGTGGAATGAGATTTCAATACGATAACTGATTGTAAATACACATGTACAGAGAAGACGTTATTCAACCTTTAAGATGGTGTTAACATTTGCTTTGTGTTAAATTCTTGTGTCCTGGTCCATTTTTGGGGTGAGTATTGCCCAGCTCGCAGTCCCCAACCATTGAGGCCTGGCCTAATTTCTTTTGGTTCTTGAAGTGCTGGTATCTGGGGCCCAGTTTACTTTATAAATAGAAGCTGAGGCCCACGTCTCTGTATAATCTTCACTGAGGGGGGAATAAAGGCGAAAGTCAGACATTCTTGTTCTCTATTTGGAGATAATTCCATAGTTAGATTGTCAAAGGCAACCTGGGCAGAAAGATTAGCAGGGCCATATCAGTAGTTCCATCAGGGATATAGAAATCTCTCCCTTTGTCTTGCCGCTCCTGGTTGCCATCTGGGCATCGTTGCCTAAGTGCTGCCCGAAAGAAAGAAGAGTGCATTTGTCACCATCGCCTGTGGCTCTGGAGTCCGCTCCCCTTCATCTCAGTAACACTTCAGATTCCAACCCAAGTGATGTTCTGTGGGGTTCATTGCCAGCTGGCTTCCAGTGGGAGGAGCCTGAGTACTATGGAATTGACATGCTGCCTGGAAAACACCTTCCACCCAGGCTGGCCAACTTCTACCTATCCTAAAAAACCCAGCTAGAACATCACCGCCTCTGGGAAGCCCTTCCTGCATGCCTCTCATGCTGTTATAATGTAAGTACCCCTCTGGTGAGCTCCCACAGCATCATGTGCTTATCTCTTATTTGGTGTTAATCACTTTGTTCTAGATTCATTGCATCACTTATATTTCCTCCTCTAGAGAGCTACACTCTGCTTTATTCAGTTTTATCTCCCCAGCATTTAGCACAATGTCTGGCACATAACAGGCATTCGAAATATTAAATCAATGGATTTCTCTCCCATTCTTCTTTTGGCCCAAAGACTCCATCTCCCCAACCTCTGTCCTTTCCAGATGCTTCAAACACCTGGCACACACATCTCTATCCTTATCACCTCCTCTTTCTCTCTTTTGCCCCAATATCTCTGCCACCTTTCATCTGTTGCATTGGAATTTGGTCAGGAAAACGGAAACCATTCTCAATATTTTGAGTGGCAAGAATTAAATACAGGGAACCAGAAGCACATATAGTCACTGGAGGGGCTGTTGGTGAGGGTTAGGAAGGCTTTTGGAAGCTACTGCTGCTGATCTTGGCTGTCTGCAGCACTCCGGCTGTCTGCAGTCCTCCACCCAGGAGGACTCCACTCCAGAATCAGCTGGCAAAACCCATGTCTGCTGTCTACTGATGTCCCCAGGCCTGGCCCCAACCCTGCCTCTTTGTCCAGAGGAGAAACAGCTTTTCTTTTACTTTGCCTTTCAGTTCTTGTGAGAGTGTCTGTCATTGGTAGAGCTTAATCAGAAAGCAGGTGAAAAGGGAATCTAGGAAGTGTAGTTTACAGGCTTTCACCCCTGAGGTACAGGCCAGTGCTTAGAAGGATGGAATAGCCACAAAAAATATTTTGGCATATCCGTTGTGCTGCCTTGTTAGATCTGAGACCTCTGTGAGCTGCTGGACACTGTGTTTGATTTTTTGTTTTTAGGAGTTTTTTTTGTTTGATTTTTTTATAAAACCTTGTCCATCCCATCAGTATGTGCTTTAATTTCATTAATGTGAGGGGACCCCTCTTCCATAGTCCTATCCCAGCAATTAATATCCCCTATTACTATATTTTAGGTCTGCAAAGCCAGTGCATTCTTCTTAAGAATTAAAAAAAACAAAATCTGTCCTGGTCCAGAAATTACAAACACCATCTTCTGATAAGAATATCTCATTTGATTTGTAATATAGAAGTCTCTTTAAAAGCCCTGAGTTTTTGCTGAAATCTGAATTCAAGTTGAAGTTGAGTCACTTATTAGCTATATAATTGTAGGCAAATCATTTACTCTTCCTTCATTCACATATTTATTGAGCCTGGACTAAGTGCTACGGGCCAGGCCCTGTCAGGCACCCTGCGCTGGCTTCCTTAGCTGGCAAGTGGGCATAACACATGAGGCCTGCTTTCCTTATAGTTTGTTGAGAAATGTTTGTGATGGTACTTTGTAAATGTAAAGCTCTATTGAAACATTGTTTATTTATTGTTATTTTAATGGACAAAGACTTGTGCATCCAAGAATAGAATAGAATAAAGAAGCAGAAATAACATAATTTATTGTAGCCATGGCAGAAAAGTGTTATGGTCACATCCTGGTGCAACTTCTAGGGTGAATCAGCCTCAATTATTTTTTTCTTCCTTGCTATCTCTATACTGGAAATTTAATCCTGAGAAGAAGATTCCCATTGGCTTAGCCTGGGTGTCTTTCCCATGCTCCTAGGGAGGCCAGGGGATGGCGATTGGCTGTCCCACTAGAACTGCCCTCAGTGGGTGAGATCTAAGTCCCCAGAAGGATGTCAGATCTCCCCTCAAAACAAGCAAACAAACAAAAATAGCAATGTCTACCGTATAACTCATCCATTTTTCTCTCAACTGATGCCTTTGCCTCCTACTCTGTTAAAATTCTTCCCTCCACTGAATCTGCTGACTTCTGCACCCATCTTCTGTTACGTCTTCTGACCCCGTCACCTGTCAGGGTGGAAAATTCCCCACAGGTAAACAAAAACAACCTTGTTTGTCTCATCCTTTTGTAGCTAATACCCTTCTTCCTCCCCTTCAGAACCAAATTAGTCATAAGAGGTTTTTATACTCACTGTCTCTGCTTCTTCTCCTTCTCATTCACTCTTCACTTGGCTCTGGTCTGGCTTCCATTTCTGCTGCTCAGCGAGACTGCACCTGTCAAGGCTGCCAATGACCTCCATGTTGACAAGTATGTCCAGTAGACATTTTTTTTTTTTTAATAATTTTATTTATTTATTTTTCCCCCAAAGCCCCAGTAGATAGTTGTATGTCATAGCTGCACAGCCTTCTAGTTGCTGTATGTGGGACATGGCCTCAGCATGGCTGGAGAAGTGGTGCGTCGGTACGCGCCCGGGATCCGAACCAGGGGCCGGCAACAGCGGAGCGCACGCACTTAACCGCTAAGCCACGGGGCTGGCCCTCCAGTAGACATTTTTATGTGAAGAGATGAAAAGCAAGATGAACTTTGACCCTTCCCTCACACCGTGCACAAAAATTAACTTAAAATAGACTGGAGACTTAAATATGCGAGTTAAACTTAATACTTTTAGAAGAAAACAGGAGAAAAATCTTCAAGACCATGGATTAGGCAAAGATAACTTAGATATGACACCAAAAGCATGATCCACCTTAGGAAAAATTGATAAATTGGATTTATAAAAATTCAAAACTTTTATGCTTCAAAAGACACTTTTAAGAAAATAAAAAGATAAGCTACAGACTGATAGAAAATATTTTCAAATCATGTATCTGATAAAGGACTTGTTTTAAGAATGTACACAGGATAGGAACTTAGTTCTCTTATTCACTGTTCTATCCTAACCATCTGTTGCAGTGCCTGACATCTAGAAGGTGCTCAGTAAGTATTTGTTGGATAAATGAATGAATACAGTATTAATGCAGTTTGGAGAAGAGCCTTCAGGAACTGCATAAAGTCTAAGAAGGACAGAAAATAATTTTGAACATTCGTAGAATGTTTATGAAGCACTTGTACACATTCCATTTGTTCCTTTTTGCTCTGTAGGTATTGTTATCTCTATACCACGGTTAAGAAAACTGAGACATGGAGGGATGATTTTTTTGCTCACAGTCAAATACTATTAAGTGGGAGAGCCGGAGCTTAGACCTTGAATTTCTAATTCCACATCTAGTGAGATGTGGTTTCTACTGTAGTTTAAGAAAGCTCTTCACTCCTGGCACTGGCGCCTTCTCTCCTTGTCTTTCTCCAACACTGAGATGTCCAGATCTCCTCTTTTGGGCTGTTTTCCCAGAATTTGCTCCCTAATGATCTGATGGCAGACACGCTTGTCTGATGCAGTGAAGAGCATGCCATGTGAAAGACCAGCACTATTTTTCACCATGTTTGCTCTTTGGAATTTGTCCTCCCAGGGCTACAATTCTCATTTTCTACTTTCCCATCAGACTTTGGTATTTCACCAAATATGGTTTGGCTGCCAACTGGGGTCTCACTGGCCTAAGTTCACTTGCACTTCTCCCAGCATCACTTTTTGTTCTTGACTGTCAGCAGGCTCTGAATCTCAAATTGATATGCAGGTTAGATCCAGCCATGACCAGACCGTGGAAGGAATGTAAGGAAGTGAGGGAATGGCATCCTGCAGACTCTCTATCAACATGACTGTTACAGATGGAGATGGAGATGGTATGACATGATGCCAATTATTATATGATGTCATCCGGGAACCTGTTCCAGATGTTGTGTGTGGGGCATTGTTAGAAAACAAAGATGTTGATTGAGACTGAGAGGAGGGCAGTGTTGTGGCACTTTGAATAAAGACCTGGGGTCTAGCAGACCTGGACTGTTAGCCTCAGTGATGCCGCTAGTTGTGTAGTTGTGTTTCAAATTATTTCATCTCATTTATCCTCTATTTCCTAATCTGTTAACTGAGGAGGTTAGAGCAGATAAACTTTAAGGTCTTTTTCACTCTCTGAAATTAAGTTAGGTGGCCCAGCCAGAACCAATCAGGGCCTCTTGGGTCTAGATATAAACTTTATTTTTGTAGTGATTTGATTTGCTTTTTACCTCCCACTCTTTAAGTCAGTTTTCAAACTTCCCAGGCAGGAATATGAGAACTAAACTTTGGCACCCCACTAATGGAATAAACAAGTCTGGAGATGAAAAACTATGAAGATTGTAAGCTGTAGAAGTAGAGACAATGATTGAGAACTAAATATGGTACTTTATATCAATACTGCCCTGCGTGTGTCATGCTAAGCGGCCATAACAGCTGTGGTTCTGAAACATACCTCACTGGTTGTATGGCGCTTGTACCTTCTGGCCACAGTTCATTGCTGTTTTTATCCCCTATCTCCCAAACAGCCAAGATCAGCCTGGGAGGAAGGACCAGGACCCCAAAAGGCAGGCAGCCTGGCAAAGCAGAACAAATCCTGGAACCAAGTGTGGGTTCTGGTCCAAGTTCTGCCACGGGCATGCTGTGTGGGCCTGACCCTCCTCTGTCAAAGGGGGGTCTAAACTCAAGGATATATAAGTCTGTGTGGTCTGTAAGTAAACATATGTACAGTGTCACTATGTCAGGCGCAACGAGCCTAATTTTGATGCACTGTGAGGCTCTAACAAGAACAGCAGTCAGAACCGTAATAAATAACCCATCAGGGCTGCAGCGGAAGCGTAAGCCCAGGCACAGTCTACTAATTTGCTAATGGTTATCAGACAAGACCTGCTGCTATGGAAGTGAGCATTCGGACTTGGAGATGCTTCCTGAAAGTGACTAAGAGGGACTCGGAAGCCTAAGGCTAGGTGGAACTTTTAAGGGCATCCATTCCAGGATTCTATCTGATGGTTCAGACTCCTCTAAACACCCTTTTAATCCAGGCTTGAACTCATCTTGTGATGGGAAGTTCACTGCCTTGTTAGGAAGCTGCAGCTTCTTCGAAATTTCCTTTGTGTATATCAAGCTGAAAGCCACCTCCTGTTGCCGTTATCAATTGATATCAATCCAACAAAAACTTTCATATCGCATACACACATAAAAGATTTCCTATTTTTAATTTCTGGAAGGAATCAAGAATAATATGCACAGGATCACTGTTATTCTTATGTCTCCTTATAAGGAAATCCTGGCTTACTGTGTGCTGGTAGCCATGAGAGATTATTTTCTTAAAAAGTGATAAGAAAAATTGTGCTGTAGTTTGATAGGAATCTTATTTCAGAAGAGAAGCCCCATTTCTATCTTTGGGTACTTATTTTATGTATTTCCGTGTAATAATTGATGTATTAAATAAGTGCTTTGAGTGTCTTCTGTCTGCGGTGGACCATGCTAAGTGCCAGAGCAGACAGAGGCATCGATGCCTTATTACAGCACGTCATTTACACATCAATTCACTCCACAGATATTTACTGAGAATCTGCTGGGTGGCTGCCTCTGGTTCTTGCCCTCAGGGATTTTGCAATCCATTAAGGGAGAGAATATTTAATGTTGATCACACTGTATTGAAATTACTGTTTTTATGTAATATTTGCCATCTCTTTACTGGTCTTTCCTCTCCTTGAAGCAGGGGTTATGTGCTGTGCATTACTGAATTCCCACCACTGGCATTTGTAGGCGCGTGGTAAATATTGGTTCAATGAGTCAGTGGCTGAATACATAAAGGGAAAAAACACAGGCTTTGGCATTTGGTACTTTGAGCTAGATCCCGACTCAGCAGTTTACTAGCTCTGTGATTGGGGATAAGGACGTGAAGCTTTATAAAATGGGGACCTATTTCGCAGGGTGGTTATGAGGATTAAAAGAGATAATACATAGAGTGCCTAGCACAGTGCCTGGCATACAATTCTAAATAAAAAAAAGCATATTGCCTTCCTACTCTAGCTCCTAAGGCACCTTGTACATCTATACAGGAAAACTAAGTGAGAAGATATTTCCAGACTTCATTGGTTTGCTCGCGTTTTGAAATTGAAAACACAGCCCCATGGGGGTGGGGGCAACCCTGAGCCCTTTGGAAGGAGCCCATATCAGCTTTATCATGGTAAAGAGGAAACCGAGTTTCATTTGAGGAAGATGCAAAAGTTCTGGAGATGGATGGTGTTGATGGTTTTGGAACAATGTGAATGTACATAATGCCACTGAATTGTACACTTAAAAATTGTTAAAATGGTAAATTTTAGGTTATGTATATTTTACCACAATAAATTAATAAAAAACAACAAAAACTGTTGGCGTGATTTCCAGCTCTCCCAGCAGGTGAGCTGTTTCCAAGTTAAACCAGTCAGAGAAGCATTTCGTTCCCTCAGTCTGGATGTGGGTCAGCAAGCAGGATGCTGCAGGTTCCTTAAGAAGCCAAGGCCTGGCTGAAGCCTTCAGGTTGCTTGGTTGAAATTGAGTGATACGAGGCACTCATAGCTATTTTGCAAGTTATGCTTTCCTTTCCAGTTTTTGCCCCACCCCACCTGAGTCTGTGAACAACTCTTATTGACTCTACCACAAAATCCAATGTGACTCCATCTCTGTCTCTCCTCTCTCATGTCCAGTGTTTCCATCCTGGGCTGAGCCGCCATCACCTCTCACCTGGACTGCAATGGCTTTTTCAGTGGTCTCCCTACGCTGCTTCTCTTGCCATCCATTCTCTTCAGGACACTCCCCAGGACCTAAATCACTACCACTCACTACCCCCTAAACAAATGAAAAAAGAAATCCACTCTCCTGTTGAAAACTCTCTAGTGCTTCCTATCAGTGTTAAAATAAAACCCAAACTCCTTATCATGCACAGCCCTTTCAGATCTGTCCCTCTCCCCTGTCCAACCTCAGCTTGTCCCGGTCTCCCCTCACTCACATACTCCAGTCATGCTGGCCTTCTTTCTCTCCTCCAACCTGCCACATTCCTTCCCAGCTTGGGTCCTTTCTCTGGATGTCCTGCTGTCTGAAACACTCTTCCTCTGGGCTTTGCATAGCTGGCCCTTTCTGATCACACAGATCTCAACCCAAATGGCACCTCTTCAGAGAGGCCTTCCCTGAGCACCTGTGTGGCCGGTCCCTCTGTCCTGTCACCCTGTGTGCATTCTCTGCTCTCTGATGTTGTCTTACTTATGTAAGTGCTTATTTGTTGTTTGTCTCTTCCACCTAGAATGTGAGTGCCATGAGAAGTAGGGGCCTTGTTGTGTTACTCTCCCTGCATCCTCAGGGCTGGATCAGTGCCTGGCACGTAGAAGGCCCTGACAGAATATCTGTTGAGTGAATGAGTGAAAATCAGCACAGATGAGTTAATGCAGCAACGGAGTAGGACGTGTAGGAAGCCCCTTACATTTTTCCTGTCACCTTTTCGTATGCTAATCCCCATCCTTGACCTTCTCCCTTCCACTCGTTTCCAAGGGATTGTCCACTCTTTATATTATTCTCCAACCCAGTAACCTTGCCTGTCACAAGGATGCTTAAAGCCCTCTGCTTGTCCCAGCCCCAAATTCCTTCTACAGTCAATCACATGTGCATGAGAAGAAACAGTCTGAAACACAGCATGTGTCACAATCCCTCACTTCTGTACATTTAGACTGTAAATTTTAGAGGACATCATAGCTACAGGTGAAGCTGGCTGTGCACTGACGTGCACTGGTGTGTCTTACCTAGATGTCAGTCAGAACCAGAGCAGGCAGGATGAGGCCTTCCCAGGCCAGCAGCCAGGTCCCGATCCCCTGCGCTCCTGACCTACTCTCACATTCACCTTCAAGGCTCTGCATGAGGACTCCATGGAACAATTGGTCTTCCTGCTCTCTTGCTGGTTTCTGGAGCTCTACCCCTGTCCCTCAGCTTTCCAGTTGTACTACCCTCTTCCCCAGTGCTCAGACCCTGCCTGGGACACTTTATGTCCTTTTTATGTGGCTTGCTTTTCCCACTGAGTTATTGGAAATGGGGCTTCCTTTAAAATAAAATCCTACAGATTGGAGGGAAGATTACTATTTATTGAGTACTCACGGTGTAACCACGGCGTTAAGCCTTGTATCTGTATTATATCACTTAATTCCCATAACTCCCCTATGAAGAGGGGATCTCCATTTTCCCAGTGAGGAAGCTGTAGCCCAGAGAAGTTACATAACTTCCAGAGCCTGGCTGACTCTAAGACCCAAGGAGGTAGATGACGCCTGTAGAGCAGGTATGCTCAGGGGAGCAGAGCAGATGGGCTTGCCTGGGGCAGGGCAGCCACGTTGGGGGAAGCAGAAATAGGTGGAGGTGGAAAGGGGTCTGTTTTAAAAGGAACAGCCATTTTCAATTAGTAATAATGAGAGGCAGTGACAGCCTGTGCTTTTGGCGGGAAGAGCAAGTAATTCATGGCTTTTCGGGCTCAGTTTGACTCCTAGCTTTGTCCTCTGCGAGTTGTGAGCTCTGTGCAAGTTACTTAACCTCTGAGCTTTAGTTCCTTCACCCTTTAGAGCTTTGTGCCAAAGACTTAGGAGTAAATGGAATTTATGTATCTCGAATTCAGTTTTCCCTGAATTGTATAATTATTTCAGGTAAGTGAGATAGTAAATGAGGTACCTCAGTAATCACCTGACATATGTGAGGTGGGGTGAGGTGCTGGGCATGCCGGGATGTTCAGGGACGGGGACAGGCGTGGAGCTGGGAGCTAGGGACAGTCAGGGCCGGGGCAGTCGGACTCCACTCCAGGGTGAATTTCTGTGTCTGTTGCTCGTTGTCTGTAGGGACAGAATTACAGGAGATGGCTAACCCAGGAGGCCAGTCTGATGGGTGGGACACAACAGCCACCATTGAGGGGTTAGGAGTAGCGATTATGCCTGGTGGACAGCAGCATCATCATGCCGGCCACCCAGTCTTTTTACTCACAGCCAAACCCATAGGTGAGAGAAGGACACTGGCTAAGTGGTTGGAGGTTCAGGGGGAACAAGCGTGCCTACTAGGGAAACCAAGGCAGTGCCATTCATATGGACTAGGCCAGTTTGGTGGTGTCAGGGGCAGGCTGTGACTGAAAGGGCCCACCACTGCCCAGGGCTCACTGGATGCCTGGTGTGAGGCCCAAGCACAATGGCAGGCTCACCAGCAAGTACATGGAGCATTTGCTCTTCTTTCCTCCCTGCTGGGGCGGATCAAGGTACAGACAGGGTCACTCACTCTGGTGAAAATCTCCAGGGACTACGGCTGGGAGGAGCATGGAAGACCAGAGCTGACCTTCCTTACCCCGGTTCTGCCCTTTGGCCAGTGTGGTTTTGTGCTTTTAAAACATTTTATTTATTATTGAGTAAATGAACATCTAAGACAACTAGTGTAAAAAGACTCGCCTATTGGAAAAGTGGTGAAATCCATCCTTTAGTTTAGAGAGAGAACTTAGACTTGCTGAAATACTTTTGCTATCACAGCGCTGTGATTCTGCATCAGAATCACCTGCAGGACGTGTTAAATCTAATTGCTGGACCTCATCCCCAGAATTTCTGAATGAGTATAGAATGGAAATTGGCATTTCCAGCAAGTTCCCAGATAATGCTGCTGTGGCTGCTCCATGGTGTACTTTGAGAACCACTGTCATAGAGTAATCCATTTATTCACTGTGCTCTGAATGTAAATTATATATTTTTTGTCAAGTCCATCATTGCTGTAAATATCTTCTATTGATATCTTTGTCTATGTCTCCTTGAACAGGTATTTTGATGTTGGACTGCATAATTTCTTAATCAGGTAAGCCAATAATTTTTATTTTAGATATCATTGAATAGCTTGTCTATTATGGAAGACTGAGAGGGAAATAAAATCTTTGTTAAATATCTTGATAAATAATGGCAGTTTTATACCTGTCAAGAAAATACCACTAGCACTGTGTTGTTTTGTCCCTCCCAGAATCACACATGAGATTATCCTTTTTAAACAACCAAAGGAATTTACATTTAAAAGGGTTTATATCTTAAGTGATAGTTACCCAAGAGCTTGGACAAGTTTAATTCCAACTACTGAGTTGCTGAAAAGACAAATAGAAAAGTGACGAGTGCCAGCTTGCAATTATACATTAAAAAACCCACTTAATTTTCCCTCCATTGAATTTAAGCTATGTAAACTGAACTTATTGGTTGTTTTACAGTCATGAAGATACAACCTTGTTCATAATTGAAAGAGATTACAGATGGCAGTTTATATCCTAGTTTATTGGTATTTTTACCAGAGTTGGCTTATGGGGCATATTAATTCCAAATAGCTATTAAATCAAATAGAGTTTAAATGGAAATATACCAGAATGCTAGCAGTGTTGGTAACGATATGCATATTTTTCATGCTATCAACTTTGCTGTATTTTCTAGTTTTTTATATTGAGCATGTATTATTCTAATAGTGAAAAATGACCATTAAAAATGCCTGTCAAAAATATATGTGGGAAGCAATGGTGGTTGCTGAAAGACTATAAGCTAAAGATTACAGGGAAACCAGAAATCATGTAGAATGATTTTCTTTCTGCAAATATGTGGCTCTAAATGCTAATTAATTCTACGAATCTGCTAATAATCTGTAAATCACGTGTGATTTCTGGAGAAATGTTACAGTGGTTCAGGTCTCCACGATGCATGACCGTCTCCCTGTGGGTAAGATGCTCTCTAAGGGGAAATGTACATCATTGGCATCACCTTTATCCTAAACCCACAGCATTCCCTCTGTGCCGGATTGCTTATGGTGGTGTTGCAAGAAGGGCCATGCATACCTTGTCCTTTCTCCAGGGCCTCACCCAAGGCTGTGCAATGGAATCTCCTTGGTCCACTCCAGACCCAAGGAATACGGATTGTCCTGGCTTTCTCCAGGATATCACACAAAGATGGTAGTGTGTAAAGTGCTATCCTTGATGCATCAAGGGTAAATGCATTTTAGCAGGAGGGATAAAGGACCAGTGGTCATGGGAAAGGCAGGCCTGAGAATTCCCTATCTAAGCTGATCAGAAAAAGCTGTCTGGGTGTAGTTCAGGGAGTAGTTTGGATTTTTGAGTTGATGTCTTGGTGCTTTGTACTACTCCCATCCTGCTGTTAACATAATTTCGTGCAGTGGATGCAAGTTTGTACTTTTATTTTCTGTAGTAACTTTCTTGGAAGCAGGGAACATGTCTTCACCTTTCTATGATTAAATTCTATAGAATCAACCTTCAACAAACATTCATAGTAGGAGTGAATGAATGAGTGGATGAGTGAAATGAGGCAGAAAGGGCAAGGAGGGCGAGGATTAAGAAGAAGCTGTTTGGTTATTTATTCAACAAATAATTAAGCCTACCATGTGCCTCTTACTTGGATATGTCTGGGAATATACCATCATGAGAAAAACAGACATTTGATTTAAAGCTTTCCCTTAGCTTGTTGCTCGCCAAGCTTGTGGTTGGAGCTACTTGAAGTGAGGAGGAGGGGTGGTCTGCCTCCGGGACCCCTCCTCCCTTTCCTTCTTCTGGGCTCCAGTTGTGTCTCCTGTGTTGGGTGGGGAGGAGGGAAAGGGAGTGGTTAAGTGCCTCTAATGTAACCAGTGCTGGGTTCCCCTTGTCCTGGCAGAAGGCCCTTTTGGGTGGGTACTGGTAAGATGCTCTAACTAGTCACCTTAATCAGTGTTCTGTGAACCAAGCAGAACTGAGGGAGTAAGCCTTCCTTCTGCCCTGCCATCTCTCTGCAGTTTTCCTTTCCCTTGCTCTGGTAGAGACAGAGCAGATCAACATGTCCATTGCTTGTCCACTTGGGGAATGAGAGGTTAGTCTTCCCTTCTCACAGGCATGCCCAGTCTCTGTGATGAGGTCTCTTCATCTCTCCTCACATGACAGCCCTCCCCACTAAGCCAAGAACTTAAAGATTCCAAAGAGTCCCTTCCTCTTTCGTCTTCCCATCTTGGGGGTTGGGTGGGGTGGGGGATGGGAGAGGTGGTTGGTGGGAGCAGTCAGTTCTCCATCTCTTAGTAATCCCAGGATGGGGTGGCGGTATCACCCTTTTATTTGCAGCTTTCTTTAGAAAATGGGTCCTTTCTGCTCCCAGTTTGGAAGGTGAAGCCTGGTGGGGACTGAGCACTGTTTATCACTGGCGCATTAATGAGAACTGTGTCATCTGAACGATGACCCTGAAGCCAGGTAGAAGAGGGTAGGGCGCAGTGAAAGTGGGAGGTGAGAGAATGGCAGCCACAACTCTTGTAAGGAGTTAAGCTGTGAAGGGAGGAAAGAAAGACCAGGCAGCTGGTGTGGAGAGGGTGGTTTGAGTGGGGATTTTTTTTCTTTTAATTGGAAGGACTCTTGTATTTAGCCACCAGAAGGTCTTAAGTGCCCTTTAGACTTAGAGAAGGTGGTTTCAGTTGGGTAGAGAGGAGCGGAGTATGACTACCAGGGGAAGCAAAGGCAGTGAGCGAGGCCTTAGTAAACTGAGAGAGCAATGGCCTTTTCCTGTGAGTCTGTCACTAGAGAAAACCTTAGAGGGTTGGAGGAGCAAGGGGGTCATGCTTGAGGAATCCTTCTCTGTGATGGCCAAGAGAAGAAAATTTATTTCCCTTTGTAAAAGAGGAGATGTTGGAGAAATTGGCCTAGATTTTTTTTTAATTAACTATATTTATTGGCTCCAACAAGCTCTTAACGTGTACTCTGGTTTGTCAGACTGTATTGAATGCTTAGTGTTTTGCATAAAAGAAGTTGCAACATGCCTGAAGTTAATCAGCTGCATCTTTTACATTGATGGAAGTAATATAGACTTCTCTGGAATGACATAAATTTCCACAAAGCCCAGGGCCCTATCTGTGATCTCAGTCTAGGCAACTGCAAGGAGGGACAAGTTTCCTTTTAAGTTGTTGGAGTGTTTCACTGAGCTATAGGGCAGGAAGGAGCTGTCACGTTTGATGAAATATGAGCATTTTTGGTATTGGCGTTTTATGATGACTGTGGGAAAATTCAGTGAGCTTGATCCTTGCGCATCTCATAGAAATCAAAGGAAAGATTTTCAGGAAACAGTAATTGCAATTCACTTAAGAATAGCCTCAGAAGAAGACTAGTGGCTGGAGTTCTTAATGTGATGCTACAAAAGAAAAAGGAAAAAAGTTACTAATCTGGGAAAAGAGATTAAAGAAGAAAACAGCTCTGTTTCATTTTAGATAATAGGCTGGCTTGTTTAAATTTAGCTTAGTTTAGTTTTGGCAAGAAAGTGAAAATGATTGGTGATACTTGCTATGATTCTTGCTGACTAAGGCATTTTTCATTTTACCTGGAATATAGCCGGCCCCACCCCTTTTATGAAAGTATAATGTAATTGCTTTGTACCTTCCTGTCTGCCCCCTTTTAAGTTCCTCGGGCTGGGAATAGCTTTAAGTGATACAGGATGCCATCATACCTTTTTTTTTTTTTTTTTGGTGAGGAAGATTGGCCCTGAGCTAACATCTGTTGCCAATCTTCCTCTATTTTGTATGTGGGATGCCGCCACAGCATGGCTTGAGGAGCGGTGTGTAGCTCTGTGCCTGGGATCCAAACCCGCGAACCCTGGGCCGCTGAAGCGGAGCGCGCAAACATAACCACTACACCACCAGGCCGGCCCCACCATCATGACTTTTAAAAGAAAACCTGGAGTCATCCCTCTTCCATGTCTGAAAGATTAAATTTGTCAGGTTTTTTTTTTTTTTTTTGCAATTTTTCCATTGTTCTTCTGCTTATACATTTAAAAATTGAAAAAATATTCACCTGTGTTTTCTTCTTTTCTATGTTGTTTACATTTAGCTATTTAATCCATTTCAAATACATATTTCAAATAAGGATCTGACTTTTTGTTTTCTAAGCAGCAAAATATATTTTCTTTATTGTCACTTTCCATTTTTATTCTAAATTGTGTGAGTGCATCAGAGCCGCTGCTTTTGTCCTAAGGAGAATATCTTGATATCCTGTCAGGATAGCAGAAATGCAAAGTGTGGAGAGCATGCCGTTGATATTTCTTAGGCAAATAGTAAAAGGCAGTGAGCCTCTGGCAAGGCCCTAAAGCTCTTTGAGAAGATCCCTGGAGTTAATATGGTCATTAGAAGATAAATTCCTTTCCATAAGTAAACAGATTCTGCTTATAGAATGGCGTTCAGTATAGTGCAGATTCAATCTTATGCAATGCTAACATTTGTATGAAACAGCACGTGCCCTTTTTTTTTTTTAAAGATTTTATTTATTTATTTTTTTACCCCCAAAGCCCCAGTAGATAGTTGTATGTCATAGCTGCACATCCTTCTAGTTGCTGTATGTGGGACGCGGCCTCAGCATGGCCGGAGGAGCAGTGCATCAGTGCGCGCCCGGGATCCGAACCCAGGGCGGCCAGCAGAGGAGCGCGTGCACTTAACCGCTAAGCCACGGGGCCGGCCCCGAGCACGTGCCCTTTTGAAACACGATTTTGTTCTGGGTAGAGAGAAGGTAGAATGAGACAGCTGTTCATTTCTGGTAGCATCTTTTGTTCTTCTTCTGGAGGTTGATCCTGTGATTCCACCAGGGTCTGGAGTGTCTTTGAATTGCCAGAGAGTAGTGAATTTCAGTAATGTGTGAATTAATGGTTCAATGAATTCTGAAATGAGCAAAACTCTCTTTGGCTTTCCCTTTGTGACACTCTATACCTGACCCATTCATAAAACTAGCCCTACAGGAGAATAGAAGTATTGTTTGGGCTAAAAAAATGTTGGTGTTTTGAGCTTCATGAATCATAGGGTAGCTTTTGCCCTTCTTTATTTTGAGAACCACCAAGTCTACCACCACATTTGCTATAGTTAATTGTAGCACTCATGGTGTTAATAAAGAGGTCTTCTCACCATCATTTTAAATTTTTCTTAGGTTGTGTGATGTCTGAAATGTTCAAAAGAGTCCACCTTTATCTTTTTTGTGTGTGTGTGTGAGGAAGGTCAGCCCTGAGCTAACATCCGTGCTAATCTTCCTCTTTTTGCTGAGGAAGACCGGCTCTGAGCTAACATCTATTGCCAATCCTCCTCCTTTTTTTTTCCCCCAAAGCGCCAGTAGATAGTTGTATGTCACAGTTGCACATCCTTCTAGTTGCTGTATGTGGGACGCGGCCTCAGCATGGCCGGAGAAGCGGTGTGTCGGTGCGCACCCGGGGATCCGAACCCCGGCCACCAGCAGCGGAGCACGCGCACTTAACCGCTAAGCCACGGGGCCGGCCCCCACCTTTATCTTTAAGAAGCCAGATAGTGAAATGAAGGATAAATTTGGGCTACAGGACTCCTCGTGAGAAGGAGAAGGAAGAGAGCTGGGGATAAGCCCCTCTCTTTCCCGTATCTCCTTAGGACCGTTGAGACCTGGTTAGGCTCTGAGCTGCTCTGGAAACAGAAGTTAATGAGAAGGTGGGCATTTGGTCCTGGGAGTAGGAACCAGATGGTAATAAGAAGATAATTAGCATCTGTATTGAGTCTAGCAGCTTAGAAACAACTAAAATACATGCATGAAGCCATTATGTATATTTTTGTGGATAATTATAAAAGAAACATAAAACCAGTATATATATTTCTAAACACACACACAGAGGTAGTAACTCAGAGGCAAAACACCTGATTTGTTACATAGGATTTTGAATTTTTTATTTTGTAAATATAACATGGAAGTCAACGTTTGTTTGTCTAAATAATTTTTAATAGTGGTATAAAAAGCAAATGAGCTGATTAAAAAGCTGCTTCCCCCTGAGGTGAGCCTAAACTCTGCATCTTTGCAGTCCTAATTAGGCACCGCTGTTCATCTCCTAGTGGTGCCCAGAGAGAAGTGGCACCTGGGGAGAGCCACCCGGTCTCTTTTGTCCCTGCCTGCTGCAAACCCACCTCCTTTGAAGTGACTGCAGTATCACAGCATCCTTTGTAAACCTTCCTTTCATTCCACTTGTGGCATATGAAAACCAGCAGCTGATGATCTGTGTGGTGTTCCAGGAACAAAGTGTTGTAAGTAAAAAATGCAGAACTCTGAGTGAAGAAAGCCAGATTCCAAAGCAGGCCCACAGAGGCGGCTGATGGAAATGCAGGCAGGGTGCTGAGGAGAAGCTAATGGCGTCCAGGGACTGTCTCCGCTTCCATCGTCCCCCGTGCCCAATCAGTTTCCGAATTCTCTTGAGTCTGTCTCCTTAACATCCTCCACATCACCCTTTCCTTTCTGTTTCTGGAGAAAGGATAAGCACCTTTGTCTGTAATTTGGTCTTCTTACCTCACAGAGCTCTACTGACGTTTAATAATATATGCAAATCACTCAGCTCTTTGCCCGGCGGCACTGGGGATCAATGATGGCTAGTTTTGTCTCTCCCCTCCCCCACTTTACCTCTGGAATCAGAGTAACAGGGTTTGAGTCCTGGTCTCTCTCCTGCCTGTGTGACTTTAGGTATCTCACTAACCCTTTCTGAGCCCTTGACTACTTATCTGTAAATTGACTGCTTATCTGATGCTGTCACTCCCTACTCAGGACTAGTCAATGATTCCTTTCCCTTCTGTCAAAACCAGGCTATACCCTCATGTGCTCAGCTCACCACACTGGGTCTTCAGGCTACCTTTCCATCTCATCTCACCACTATTCCCCTTTGTGCCTCTGCCAAATGGGACCAGAGGCTGCTTTCTGACCCTCCCCCCCCCATTTCCTGGTTTCTTTCCTTTGCTCATACCTAAAGTGCTCACTCTTCCCCCATATCCAAATCTGACCCTTCTCAAGCCCATCTGAGATGCTGCCTCCTCCATGCAGCCTTCCTCTTTGCCTCCCAAACTTCCTGGATCATGGGTACCTGCCAGGATGTTTTAGACCCCAAGCTGTACTCCTGGAGATGTCGTGGGTTTGGATGGAATCCAGGAATCAGTATAATTACCACTCATCCCAGGTGACTCTTATGCCCAGGGAATTTTGGAACCCATAGCTTTAAACAGTTCATTTTGTGCATGTCATCTATCCCTCCTAGATGGTGAGCTTTTTGAGGGCAGGGTCTGCTTCATCTGTGTATTCCCCATTGTACCCCATAGTGTCTAATGTCTAGGGGGCCCTTAAAAATGTTTGAATGAATACATTATAAGTTTCAAAATGTAAAAGGACTTAGTAGCCATCTCCTTTTCTTTTCATTTAATCCATTTATTTATGCAACCAATTAAGTGGTCTCAGCACTCTTCCAAGAGCTGGGATAAAAGCAGTAACAAGATAGACAAGGTCCCTACCCTGGCTTGGCTGGCATTCCAGTGGGTGAAGACAGAGTGTAAAGAAGCAAGCAAGTAGGCCAGCACCATAACTCTCATGATGTGATGGAG
This sequence comes from Ceratotherium simum simum, assembly GCF_057802395.1. Lineage (NCBI taxonomy): Eukaryota > Metazoa > Chordata > Mammalia > Perissodactyla > Rhinocerotidae > Ceratotherium > Ceratotherium simum. The sequence continues at coordinate 26,013,736 of NC_141901.1, read as the reverse complement.
GGAGCAAAGTGGAAGGGCCACTTTTGATAGCGTGGACAGGAAAGGCCTCTTTGAGTCTAGGTGACACTGAGCTGAGAGGTGAGTGAGGGGGAGAAGGCAGCCAGGGGGAGATCTGGGACTAGACTGTGTCAGCTGAGGGAAGGGCAAGCACCAAGGCCCAGAGATGGAGAAGGACATGTCTGAGGGGTAGAGGGAAGGAAGCCTTGGGTCTGGAGGGTAGTGGAGCAAGGAGTCTAAGATGAGTCTGGAGGAAGAGGTGATGGCCGGACTGTGAAGAAGATTTGGTTCTATTTTAAATGCAATAGGAGCCATTGGAGCGTTTTAAGTAGGGGAGTGACATGATCTGATTTATATTCTTCAAAACTCACTCTGACAGCCTTTGCTGGGAATTTAGTGAAACTGGGATTTTTAAACCTCAGCCGTTATCATGCTGAGCCACCTCAAGCTGGAGCTCCGTGACCCAGGCCTGTCCTTGCCCTGCAAGGAAGTTTCTTTGACAGTCAGCTGCAATGAAAGCTACTCCATGTTGAGTAACAATAGCCCTAAACTATGCTTTAATTTCCTTCTGTGTCTGTTTGCTTAGTGTATTGTGAAAACGTGACTATACGTGTGTACATTAACTTGGAGGGAGTTAAATGACGGTGGAACAGGGCAGTAGGCTCTATGCAGAAGCGTAGGCAGCTGGAGAGTTGGGATTGGCACTGGCGAGTTCAGTTGGGTTTGGAGGTTTGCAGCCTTCTTAGGGTGACAAGTAACCATCTTGTCTTGTGAGCTCTCAGCAAGCCCAGGCTCCAGCTCCTTCACTGGCGCTTCATCTGTGGGGTCTCTGAAGGTCCAGTTCTTAGCCCTCAGTGCCCCGTCTTGAGGGGCACTGTTCCCCTTGGATGTCAGCCACCTTTAGGACAGGAGGCCTCTTAAACCTACAGCACTGGTTCCCTCGCTGGGGCTGCCTGGAGTAGAACTCCATCTGGTTCGCTCTTGAAAGCTGTGGTATAATGTATTGGCGTATGCTCCCCTTTCTCGTCAAAAATTGAACCCCCTTCCTACCTTCCGCCGTCTCGGTCACTGTCCAAGACAGCGTTTCTTGTCCCCCAGACTCAAACACTTGGAGTGGTTTATACTCCTTTTGTTTCCTTTGTAGAATTTTTGGATGGGAAGGCCTCACATTACATTAACTTTCAGTTCTCAGAAGATTTCTCAGATTCACTCTTGCTTCATTCCTACTGCTATCACTTTTGAGGAAAAACTTTTTAGAATTATTCATCTTCATGACTATGCTATATTGGGTTTGTTAATTAGAAAATTCAGATTAAAAAAAAACCAGAAGAAACCCTTCATGCTCTGAGAGTTGAAATGCATAAGTCACTTGCCACCGTACATAGCTTCTATCACTACAGATGTTCCAGTGAATAAATGTGTCTTTTAAAAAAATTAAAAAGAGCCACTGGTGAATTAATTGAGAAAATTTGCAATACACAGACATAATTTTAAGTGTAAAAAGCTCTAAGTCAGGGCTGCTGTTGAGCAGGACAGGCTGTAAGATCATGGTCTGAACCAGTGCAGATGGGTTATTTACTCGACAGGACATTTGTTAAGTAGTCGTAGTGGCGTTGTCTTTTTTTTTAATTCTCTTGTGAATGCCTGGGGTTCTTTCTGCCTTATGGGGCAGCCACACCAAGCGGAAGCCAGAAACTTCCTTTCCTTTCTTGCAGCGAGGGTTTCAGATCCCCCCCTTCCCTCAATTTAGATTCTACTGAGAATGCCATGTGAGCAGAAGTGGGACCTGGAAGGCATTCTGGAGAACCCGGCAGCAGTGTCATCCAGCTCTGAGAGGCAGAGGTCCTGGGGTGCAGCCCCTCACCCAGCACTGGCGATTGGGAGCCGCTTGCCCTGAGCCCAGTGGCAGCATAGTAGGGTCTCCATCGGAGTAGTGGTGGTGTAATTTGTCAACAGTTCCTGACTGCATAGCCTCCAAGCCTGGCTCCGAGACCCTCTCACAGAGATTGTGCAAGCTGCTGATCCTTCCTTAAGAAATTCCTTTCATATTAAAACTAACTAGAGTGAGTTCTGTTATTTGCAACTAAATTACCTGAGATAGTTACTTATCCAATGATGTCTGGAGTGTCTAGCTCAGCAGGGGGAGTACATGATCTTTAGTTGGCTTTGCCTGTGAGCTGCGTGGATCCCACACCACACCAGAATTAAACAAAATTGCGGCTATTTTTGCATCAGTAATGGAAGAAGCCTGTGAAATGGAAAGGACACTGGATCAGATACAGAAGACCATGGCTCTAGTCTGCCTTGCCACTCTCCTGCTGCAATGTTACTCCTCCTGTTTGGGCCTTAGTTTTCTTATTCGTGAAATGGGAGAATTATACCAGATAAACTCGAAGGTCCCTCCCAGTCTCAACAGCCTCTGATGAGTAGCTTTGGTGTTTTTAATGTTAGAGAGCAGCTTCTGTTGTCCAGATCTGCACTATCCAGTACAGTAGCTGCTAGCCACATGTGGCTATTTAAATTTAAATTGATTAAAATTCAATAAAATTACAAATTCAGTTCCTTAGTTGCACTAGCCACGTTTTTTTAATTGAAGTAACATTGGTTTATAACATTATATAAATTTCAGGTAAACATAGTATATTTCGACTTCTGTATAGACTGCATTGTGTTGACCACTGAAAGTCTAGTTGCCATCTGTCACGGTACATATGTGCCCCTTTACCCCTTTCACCCTCTGCAACCTCCTTCCCTTCTGGTAACCACCAATCTGTTTTCCATATCTATGTGTGTCTTTGTTTATCTTCCACATGTGAGTGAAATCATAAAGTAACTGTCTTTCTCCATCTAACTTATTTCGCTTAGCATAATACCCTCAAGGTCCATCCATGTTATTGCAAATGGCCAGATTTCATCTTTTTTAAGGCTGAGTAGTATTCCATTGTGTATGTGTGTGTGTGTGTGTGTGTGTGTATGCGTGTGTGTGTGTGTGTGTGTGTGACATCTTCTTTATCCATTCATCCATTGATGGGCATTTAGGTTGCTTCCAACTCTTGGCTATTGTGAATAATGGCACTAGCCACATTTTTAAGTGCTCAAGAGCTACATGTAGCTGCTGGCTATCATATTGGACAGTGCAGACAGAACATTTCCATCATCACAGAACATTCTCTGGGCTAACACTAGTCTGGATGATAATGCCATTTGTCTACTTCCCTTGTGGAGATGCTGGTTGTTCTGTTGTATTTCTACCTGCCTACTTGAATGATCAGCAGCCACCTTATTAGCCACTCAGCTTGCCCCAAATGGAACTGCTTATCTACCATTTCCCCCTATGCCTCAACCCTACTTTTCCCCCATCTTAGGGAGTGGCACCCTACCCACACCAACCAAGGCAGGAACCTTGCGGTTATTCTGGAAATGTCCTTCTTCCTCACCCCCTACACCCATTTTGGTCTCTGAAATCTCATCATTTCCACCTATTAAATATTTACTGAACATGCCCTGTTTTCCTCATTCCTATTCTGTACACCATAACTGAGGCCCCCCTCATCTTTCTCTTGCCTTCTATTGTGAATCTCATCTTTACTTTCTTCCTCGTTCCAGTCTGTCCCCTCAACCCACCCCCAGGGGTATTGAATCAACACATGGTTTACAAACAAACCAGCAAAAGGCGGTTTTAATTAGCCATTCTCCTCCCTTCACAATCGTATATTCAACACCCTTTTCCAGACTTAACAACTCTTACCCCCATGAGCAGTCTCCTTAATCTTCTTTCTGGTCCTTAAACAAGCCTCGCTTATTCATTTCCTTCTTTCCTTTTGTGTTTGCTTGCTTCCCTCTTCCTGCACCTTGTCAACACCAGATCGGAGGTCACCTCGTTTGCAAAGACCTTGCTGACTGCCTAGAAGAGTTAGGTGGCCCCCTCTTTGCCCCCCCCTGCCCCCCCCCCCGCCCCCAAGTGTGCTCTACTGTCTTGTAGGTCACAGGCAGTGGCTTGGGGATTCAGACCCTGGCATCACACTGCCTGAGTTGAATGCCAGTTACATTACCATTGACTGTAATGAGTATTAGTATCTGTAAAATGGGTATTAGTAAGAATGTCTACTTCGTGGTTTTTTTTTTCCTTTTGAGAATTAAATGAGTGCTGACTTAAAGTCCTCAGCATAAACACTTAATAATTGTTAGTTGTCATTATCATTATCATCATTATACTTTCACTTGCTACCTTGTTCATCCTCTGGGATGTTAGCAGACTGAGTGGCAACACTAATTTTTTTTTTAATAAAGAAAATGCAGGATACTGCTTTCCCTTGGGTTAGGTGATTTACATGTAAGCTTCTTGTGGTTGAGAACTGTGAGCTTGCTTTCTTCTGCATTTTCTTTTGAGCACCTGGCAATGGATGGTTTGTCTGTAGGATGACGTGAATGGGTAGAGTTGGCTGTAGCCCACACCCGAGCCAGCTCTGCCACTTACTAGCTGTGTGACTTTACCAGCAAGTTATTTAATATCACTGCTTCAGTTTCCCCATCTGTGAAACGCTGCCTTTAGGAGGAAAGTCAGGCACTTCAAAAATCTGAGTTAAATCAAGCACATAAATACCAAATGGATGAGATCAGTCATTCTTTTTTTTTTTTTATAAATTTTTTGTTTATTGCAGTAACATTGGTTTATAACATTGTAAAAATTTCAGGTGTACATCATTGTACTTCAATTTCTGCATGGACTACATCATGTTCACCACCAAAATACTAATTACAACCCATCACCACACATGTACCGAATTATCCCTTTCACCCTCCTCCCTCCCCACTTCCCCTCTGGTAACCACCAATCCAATCTCTGTCCCTATGTGTTTGTTTATTGTTGTTATTATCTACTACTTAATGAAGGAAATCATACGGTATTTGACCTTCTCCCTCTGACTTATTTCACTTTGCATTATGCCCTCAATGTCCATCCATGTTGTCACAAATGCCTGGATTTCATCGTTTCTTATGGCTGAGTAGTATTCCATTGTGTATATATACCACAGCTTCTTTATCCATTCGTCCCTTGATGGGCACTTAGGTTGCTTCCAAGTCTTGGCTATTGTGAATAACGCTGCAATGATCCATTTATGATAAAAACTCTGAATAAAATGGGTATAGAAGAAAAGTACCTCAACATAATAAAGACCATATATGAGAAACCCACAGCTAATATCATCCTCAATGGTGAAAAACTGAAAGCTATCCCTCTAAGAACAGGAACCAGACAAGGATGCCCACTGTCACCACTCCTATTTAACATAGTATTGGAAGTCCTAGCCAGAGCAATCAGGCAAGAGAAAGAAATAAAAGGGATCCAAATTGGAAAGGAAGAAGTGAAACTGTCACTATTTGCAGATGACATGATTTTATATATAGAAAACCCTAAAGAATCCACCAGAAAACTTTTAGAAGTAATAAACGAATTTGAGATCAGTCATTCTAAATGCATGGATCCATTCATTTATTCATCAGGTAGTTTTAGTATCTACTGTGGGCCAGAAACCCTACTCAGTACTTGGAACACAGTAGTGAATAAAAAGAGACATAGTTCCTATTCCGATGGAGCTTATGGTTTAGGAGCAGAGAGGGGTTTGTCAGAGGCAATGCATATATCTGGAAAAGTATAGCAGCTAGTAGTGCCAAGAAGGAGAGACCAGTGGTTCTATAAGTGTGTGTCATAGGGCACCTGACCCAGGGGTGGGGCAGGAGCTGGCCATGGGGAAGGTTCTCCCAGGAGGCAATGCTTGGGTCAGAGGGTGGAGAAGCATACTCAAAGCCCTGTGGAGGAGGAACAGGGTGCATTCCAGGAGGAAGAACAGAAAGAAGGTCCTTGTGGTTGGGTCACAGAGTGAGGGGGGCACAGTGAGGCTGGGAGGTTGTCCAGGGAAAGGCCATGCAAGGCCTTGAGTACCATTTTAAGGATCAAAGTCAGGCTTAGATTCTAAGCAGCAACTTGGAAATAGATGACTAAGGAGTTTGCTGGGGAAGTGTAGCTGTAGTTAAAAGTTATATATGCATAGGTATCTTAGCATGTCTAAAGTCCTCACTTAGACAATGGAATTGACATATTGAAGGGAAGAAACTTTCAATAGAAAATGCATAGTGTAGCCTCTTAATATACTAGAGTGGAAGGATCTGTTGTGAGAAATATTATCACTAATATGTCAATAATAATACCAACATTCGCAATTATGTACACTTTTGTATTAATTAGGGCAGATTCATTTGCATCCAGACACCCTTTCCTGAATGAGAAAAATGTGTGACAGTACAATCAGTGAGCTGGGAATCAGGCCACCCAGCAGACTGTAGGAGTGAGGAGTTAGTGATATACCAGGGAATGGGTGTGATGCTGTGAGTTAGTGTAGTGATTTACTTCTCTATTTGTTTTGGGGATTGTTAAAATCCTGGTGTGCTCATGGAAATATGTTACCCCTTTGAACATCACCCATTAATAAGTGCAGTCTTGGAATCTTGGGGATGGTTCCAAATGTTGGTCAACATAAAAGAGCAAGTTCTGTTGCAATGAGGATATGTGCTGTTTAGCTGGTGTATGTCAGATGGAATACTGAAGGAAGCAGGCCATGAGAATTGGGATCAACTCACTCTGGGGTGGGATCTTGATAGGAAGCAAAATTTGCTTCCTAAGTGTAGTGGACATTTGCTCCTTACTCTGGCGATTCAGTACGTTTTGAACACCCTCTGGCTTTCGGGGAATTTCTGGGCTTATGAACTCCACCTTCTCAAAATACAAGTCAAAAGCCACTTTCTGGGTCTCCCTTGCACCTAGTGCCAGAATGTGTCCCAGGCTCTGCCACAGATGCATCAAAGGGGTAACTCTAGTTCAGAAGAGAGTCAGGTGAAGAAGAGGGCATCCCACAGGAGTGTTTCTGGCAAGGGTGGTAGAGAGACATGCAGCTTTCAGAGGCAGCCTGGGCAGAGGTTCCTGGCATCTGCAATATAAGCCACAGCTCTGCTGGCAGTGGCCTCCGCAGGAGGATCTGCCAGAGCAGTTTGGTGGGATAATTGCCAGCCTGATGCACAGGCCCACCCAGATATTCTGTGACCTAATGTCCTTTAAGAAATTCCTTTTCTGCTTAAATTAGCTACAGTGGTTTCTGTCGTTTGCAACTAAAAATTCTAAATGATACATCAGACTATGTAAATGAGCTCAGCTAAGGCAGTAACCAGCTGTGTTCTCACAGCAACTCAGTGCTAAAGAGGGACCATGAGAATCTTGAAGTAATTGGATAAAGTTTAATCCTTTCAGTTGTGCTGCAAATTCAGGTGTTTCTGCTATGATGTGAGGCATACAAACTTGAAAAACCTCAGGTCATATAAAATTGCACACAAAAAATGACAGGACTTATGGAGAAATAGAGTTGGGTAGATCACTCAAAACCTGTGCAACTCTGTCCAGAGTACTAAGAAAAATAATAACAATCCTAAGATTATCAGCAGAATTGGAAAGTCACACTGAATTCCTAAGAAATAACTCTTCTACTGGGTATCAGCCTTTGCCTTAAAAGGTGACAGTACCTTGATGAAGGGGGCTGTAAGGAGGGGTCGAGACTGCTGAGTTCTGGAGACAAGGGCAGAGGAAGATGGAGGCAAAGCACTTGTGGGCTCTGCACAGACTTGAGTGATGACTGAGTTGGATGGCTCTGGATCCTTGTTTTGTGGTGTGCTTTTACACAGGCCCTTAGAGAACTGTGCCCTTTGTGCTTCTAAGACAGAGCGTGTGGCTCAGCTAGGCCAGCAGGAAAAAGGGGCGGGATGAATGGATGTCTGCAACAGTAATGTTGTCAGCTCTGTTGGTGAACTTTGTGTTCAGATGTTTTTACTTGGGGACTAAGTACTAACATGCTAAGAAAAAATACATATAAACTGACGCAATTTCTGCTTTATAAGACATGGTTCTCCTATTTACCAATTACATGTGAACTATGGTATTTAAAGAAATGTGTTATAGTAGACTAGACTGTATTTGAAAGTGTTCTGTAAACGTGAAAAGGTGCAGGACCCTTGGCTTGTAGATAAAGGGACTGTGGGCTTCAAATGGTCCCCAGCGTGGTTTCAGAGGAGGAACCCCAGTAGAAGAGTAGACTCTCTTATGCTGTAGGCTAGAGAGAGGTGGAATAGCATAGCAGTTAGAGGCACAGGCTGTGGAGCAGACCACCTGGGTTTGATCCCTACTCTCCCACATACTAGGTCTGAGCCCCGGTTTTATCACTTGTAAAATAGAGATAATTATGATGCTACCTTAAATTCGTTAATGCATGTATAATACTTAGGGCAGTTCCCTAAGTGATGGCTGTTGCTGTTGATTTCTCATCCATCTGTCTGCAATACCATCTGCTTCAAGGATAAGGAGAGAAAGCTCGCATGAAGAGCTTCTCATGGGATCTAACACCTAATAGGCATTCAGTCCATATTTGTTGAATCCCATGAGAAATATCCAAGTGGACAGCAACCAGTGCTATTTCCTTCCCTCCTGCTAAGTCAGCGTGGGAACTGCTTAGTGGCAAGGGTGGGACGATCTTTATTGAGAGGGCAGATTCGGGAGCACATTCTGGATGGCAAGCTGTGAATCCCAGGTGCTTTGGAGTAACATGAAATTGCAAGGGAAGGTCGGACCTTCACAACAGATCCTGAGGAGAAAGAAAGAGCCACTCGCTGCCAGTCTGGTTTCAGTTGTGACCAGGCCATTTAAAATAAAAACACTTTAGAATCTGAGAAGCCACAGCATCTGTACTAATTGAAAGGTTATTTGCAGACAATATGTTTTTCATAGAGTGACATTTGTATGTGTTTATTAATACACTGAGTCTATTGCAGTGAAATCCATTTTGAAAATGGGAATAGATAATTATTGTTGAACCTTTTAATCATTTTTAAGCAAAATAATGAACTGGAAAGCATTTAGCCGAGGAAGTGCATCTGATTACCCAAGCAAATTATTCAGTTGGGATGAGATGCAAATATATATTGTCTCCTTGTGCTCTGCTAGGTGGAGGTTCCTCATTTTATCTCTCGGTTCTGTGACATTTTTCACTTTCATCTGATACGTGAGAGGCCCACGATTCTGGTCCTGGCTTTTCTACTCATTTCATGGCCTTGGGAAAGTCACTTGAAGTTTCTGGGCACCAGTCACTCATCTGTAAAACACTTTATGATGTAAGATGTCTCTTCTAGCTCTGACTCTACATAACCGTAGGATTCTGTGACTTGATGAAAGTGGAGAAATTCCTATAAGCACTTGACAACCCAAGAACTCTGGTTTTCTGGAGGCCCCATACTGGAGTTTAAGGTGCTAGAGTTTCTGTTTCATTCAGCACCACGCACAGAGAGAGCTCCTACCATACGCAGAACACAGTAAGGCCAATGAAGGGACAGAAAAGTGAGCAACTGCTTAATTTTTCTGTGGTCTAGTTGGAGAGGGAAAGCAAACATTTATGACATAATCAGAAAGATAAAATCAGTTTGAAAGGCCAGAGCTCAAGCTTTCTCTAACTGTTGTGGAATACAGAAGGAAGAAATAGTCCTAGTGAGCACCTGGAGAATGGGATGAGTTTCTAAGGATGATACTTATAATTGAATAATGGGACTTGGATTATACTCTATTTGCTGAGCCAAATCTAGTCTATTTTCTTTCCATCCTGTGCTTTTGGAATGTATTGGGTGGGTCTTTCTCCCTCATTCAATTTATGAGTACCTTGGAGCCTTCTCTTTTTTCTTTGTGTTTGTAAACCCCGTGGCATCTAGTACAGCACTTTGTTCAGTATAAGTGTCTTGAATGGTGGACCTTCACCTTTTGGCCCTATCATTGTTCATCGTTGCCTGAACTTGAGCATGACCTGGAGCGGTAGATGGATGAGATGGTGGTGAATGGCACAGAGGAGCTTGCCTCTCTTGTTGGTAGCTTTGCTGTTTTAGCAGTACAGGCACTGGTGGCTGCGTCAGAAGATAGCATCTCTGCTAAGGGTCAACCCCAGGGAAGCGGGTCTGGTTGGAACAACTGCATGCTGGAGGCTGCTCCTTGCCTTGTGTCTGGAGATAGTCTTTGCAATGTTTAACTGTTTGTAATTACCTCTGAGATTGATAGACGGCCTGAAGCTTTCACCTGCTAAGAGCTTCGCTATCCTATTTCTGATGCATCTTGCTGGGGCAGGCAGGTGAGTGGCAGCTTTTTCACCATGTGTATATAGTGTACCCATAGGTATGTCTTCAAGGGCAGCGAAATCCAGCTGTGCCGTCGCTACTTTACACTGGGGATCTTTAAAAGGGTTATGTAGTCTTGCGAGGGAAGCTACTGAATAAAGTGAGGTTTAGGGATTTTCTATGATTTTGATATCCCTGACTTTCTCTATTAAGAAAATCAAGTTTGATAATTGAGTTTCACTAAACTTTGTTAAATTTCTGAGAAATCAACCCTGACTCTAAAAGCAAAAAAACACCTGGCTCAAATGAGTCTGTGTTGGCACCTGGTGGCTCAGCATGGTGTCATGATGCAGAACACTGACTGGTTCCTAAGGTCACTGTGGGAGATGGGGTTGGGAAGAGGCTGGGGGAGAGGGAGGATGGGAAAGCTGTCGCTGCCTATCAACCCCATAGAGCCAGTGGGGGAATTGGGAGTGTCAGGCTGTGGTGTCAAGTGGAAGATCTTTCCACACCTGCTGGCTGCCCCAGCACTGGGCTAATACACCTTTACACCTTTATCTCCTGCGTGCTCTCCTAGGTGTTCCTCTTGGTGCAGCTGAGCAGGCACTTGCGGGCTCAGAGAGGCATCTGACTCCGTCCTGGCCCTGATGGCTCATGTAGAGCCTAATGATTTTTCTTTTCAGACTTCATACTGTGTCACTGCACTGGTGAGTTTGTGCACTCCTGTTATATTTAACTTGGTTCCCTGAGGACATGGGGTGATGATTATTCATACCACACGGAGTAGAGCTGTATACGTTTTTTTCATCAGGTTTTGTTTTATTTATTTAGTTATTATTTCATTGCATGGTCTTTTTATAAAATAATCCCCCACCCCATTCTACAAATCTCCTACTTCCTGCACATACAAGCAATAATAGAATTCCTAGAGAAAGCCCAGATATATGGGGTCTAGATTTACTGACCACATCAGTGCTAACATACAGAACTGCACCTCTCATGTCTAACTTTCTGGCCCTCTACAAGGACTCTCTAGATCAGGTTAAACCCTCTTTGCTTTCCATGGATGTACTGCTAGTCGGATGCACTGTTGGAAGTCACTGTTGGGGGTTGGCTTTGCATCCACATGTTCTTAACTAGTCTTCCTGACTAGCCTTCTGCTTTTTTGTAGGCTTGCCCAGCTCTGTTAGGGTGCCCCGGAGGGGCATAGTGGCCTCTCTGGGGCAGAACCAATGGAGAGATGAATCCTAGCCTTGAGGAGGGCTACTGTTGTGCATAGAGCTCTGGGCTATAGGACTTGCCCTCAGATGCCAGCGCTCTGCTACCAGGCCATGTGAACATGCCTGCCAGTCTCCGTTCCCCATCTGCCAAGGGAAGACAGTGCCTAAATCATAGAGTTTTGTGAGGATTGGGTTAGATGATCTATGTGGAAGAACTCGGTACCGTTGTGAAGTGTCTAAGGTTAATTACAAACCTGTTGCTCTAACTGTCTGGGTTGTAATCCTGTGGGGGTGGGGAAACATGGCAATCCCTTCTTGCTGTTTTCTAAGGTAGAAAAAAATATACCCTGTTTTCAAGAATGTAAGAGATGGGGCTGGCCCGGTGGTGCAAGCGGTTAAGTGCGCGCGCTCCGCTGTGGTGGCCCGGGGTTCACCGGTTCAGATCCCGGGCATGCACCGCCGCACCGCTTGTCAAGCCATGCCGTGGCGGCGTCCCATGTACAGTAGAGGAAGATGGGCATGGATGTTAGCCCAGGGCCAGTCTTCCTCAGCAAAAAAAAAGAAGAGGATTGGCAGATGTTAGCTCAGGGCCGATTTTCCTCACAAGCACACAAAAAAGAATGTAAGAGAAACATAATAGATAGATAAAAATAATCTGTCTTTCGTAGTTGATTCTCTGGACATTGGCTGGAGTCCCTGTGGTTGGCGAGGGAGGATAGTAGAGAAGGAAGACCAGTCAGCTTGGTATACAGATAGCTCTGTCCACACATCAGATGACCAACGTGAACTGGCCTTTTATAACAGAAGCTACTTTGAGGAATGCTCTAACTGTTTGTGTGTGTATGGGTGCGTGTGTGTGTCCCTCCTTACGCTGTATCTGCATGGGAAATATAGCTAATGTTTTGACTGAACATTTTTTTCAAGTGGGGGAGAATCTCTATGTGTAGCATACCCATGAGTGCATTTCCAGGAGTCAAGAAACAGACAAAATAAACAACATTCCAGACCAAACCAAACCAACAACAACAGAAAACACGCACATGTGCTAAATGCATCACAACCAATGCATGACCCCCTCTGTTCTGAATTACAGAGCCCAGAAGAGCAGCTTAGGGGTGCTCCAGGGTAATTCCAGCAATTAGCCAGCATCCAGCTCCCTAACTCGGAGAGCTGCTCCAGAGACTTGGAGCATATGCATCTTAGGTCCAGCCACTGCCTGTCCTTGGCCATCAGTGCTGGCCAACTGGTGTGTCTGTCTTCAAGTGGTGGAATTTCTTTTAAAAATGTTTTCTTCTTTTTAAATGGGGAAGATACTTTTAGAGCTTTAGTAAGCTAATCACTGAAGCTACTGCTATGAAATACATGAATAACTATATGAATGCTCTGAGACATTTGTGTAAATTTAGCCCATTCCAGCACACAGACCCTCACCATCCCCCACGCACCCAACCCAGAGTCTCTGACTCCTATTGATTCCTGGGGTTTCATAGCTCCTGCTGGTATTTTGAGGGTGAGCTGCAGAGCATCTTTCCGGTGCTCTTGCAACTCTAATTGTTTGATCAGATAGAATGTGTCCAGTTCTCCTCAGTTTCCCACTAGGGAACCTAGCTATCTGCTGTTTTCATGTCATGCCATCACGGTCATGCTGGGTCAGCACCACATCACTGCTGGTGGACTCGGGGCTTTTCAGCATCTCCTTGTTAGTGATTGTATCTTTTCTGCACTGCATCATCTGGCAGGAAGACTAAAGAGGGCAAGAGCTGTCGTTTCTCATTTGAGCTGGAGAAGTACTTGTGTATCCTTATCAACAGAAAGTTAATGTAACTGGAGCATTCAGATAGTGAATATGGTGCTAATATAGGTGATCAGGAGAGTAGCAAAGACACTTGTCAAATAATTCCCCCATGGGCTGGTGTTTGAGTTGGACCTTTGCTGTAGAGCAAGATTTCTCAGAGTTGGTACTATTGACATTTTGAACCAGACACTACTTTGTTGAGGAAGGCTGCCCTGTGTGCTATAGACGTTTAGCAGCATCTCTGGCCTCTACTCACTAAATGCCAGTAGTACCCTCAGCTGTGACAACGGAAAATGTCTCCAGACAGTGCAAAATGTCCCAGGGGGTGGGGTGGGGCGAGGAGGATTGCTCTTAGTTGACAACCTGATATAAAATAAAATATCTTGTCTGGTTTTGGACTGTACATAAAAAGGATGTGGAAATGGTGGCTACAGGGCTTCAAATTTAAAATGATGTCTGTCTGTGGCCTCTGATACAGCCTCACCCAATTGACCCTGATAATGCCTAGAAAACACTGAAAAAGATGAACCAAATAAACACTGGAAACTAGGGCTGGAATTCAGCCTGTTGTCAGAATCAATGAAAAATTTCTTTTAACATGGCACCTGGAATGGTCTGCAAAAGGAAATTTGTGGCGTGTGCATACAGTGCCAAGAAGCCCCCTCACCCCTCTCTTGATGTCTGTTCTACCAGTTCAGAAATCATGGTCTGTTCCCATCAGAAAAGTGAACTCCCCCCGCCAGTACATAGTTGTCGTATCTTGTCTCAATGTAGCTGTTGTCTTCCTCCTCCCTTCATAAGCACCCCTCTTTCTGCATCAATGTGAGACTCCAGCAGTAACAAAATAAGTAGACGGGAAGTGGGGGCCGTGGGATTGCACTGTCGGTGGTGCGTTTCTGCACTCCATCCTCCACAAGTCACTGCTGGAGGTAAAAGTGGAGACAGAAGGGGCCCTGCCAACACGTCAGGAATCGTCATTTTAATGTGTCACGTTGGTTAATTGATCAGACGAGCAAGGAAATGGGGTAGAAGGAAATGCCCCTGTGAGGAAAGATGAACCATATCAGAGAATACCTGTTAGAAACTTGGAATTGGACTGGGTGCTGGCTCCTCGGTTTGTTCTTCATGTGAATCGCCTGAGAGGGAGATTTGACTGTTGCTTGAGGAGGCAGAGAACAAAGTGAAATGCAACAAATTTGTTCTCTTTACCTTTTTCAGTTGAAGAACAATTTTGAGAAACGACAGTCATTTGAAGTCCTCCTTCATTATTAACTTTATAGAGTTATTTTGTGGTTCTGTATTTTTTTGTAATTAGATGCTGTAAAAATTTTTTAGTGATTGTCTTTTCTTTACAATTAGAAATAAGGATTAGAGTATCTTTTATATTACGTGTCATTTTTCCTTTAAACAGTTGTATATATTTTATATTCTTTGCTTTACTCCATATATACTTTAATGAAAATGGGTTCATTATGTATCATGATTTGCTATTATCATCATGAAAATGAGTTATTTCCATCACTGAACTATAATGCCCAGTGTAATATAAAAAAAAATAAAATGCAATATACTCTTTGTTGATAGGTATCAAGTTATTGGTAGATGCTAAGTCTGAATATATTTTACTTCATCTAGGGATTTATGTAGAGAAAAAAATAATATGTAGTCATGGAAAAAAATCCCATTATAAAGTAAAGGGCACATCATCCCAAGTCTCAGAGGAAGAGCAGACCAGGAAGTGCGAGGATTTATTGTAAGAAACAGGAGAAACATTTAAAAAATTCTTTACCCTCCTCAGTATAAGAAGATGTGGCATATAAGAAATAGGAGTGACAAGCCATAAATAAAGGATAAGAAGAGAAGAAAATGGAGTTAGGTGAAACAAGAAAGGATTACAGGAAAAATAAGGATGCAGTCACATAATTAAAATCCACTTTGGAGAGTATGAAGATCAGAATCAACACTTTAGAATATGGACTCCTATGTGGAAGGCAGTCTTGAGGTGCTATTCCACATTGTAGAAAAAACAGAGAGGAATATGATGAGAGAAAATAAATATGAAGAATAACGATAGAATTATTGAGGTTCCTAAAGATCCAACCAGAACAAGGAGAGCAGAAGCAATTAGATAATAAAATAAAAAAGAAAACTTTTCTGGGCTTAAAAGGACTAACCATATTACAGACAAAATACACAGAGAGGAAGCCATATGGAGGCACATTCTGCCATGAGTTTAAAATTACTGAACAAAGGAAGAAACTGTATAAGGATCCAAGCAGAAAATAGGATTACTTATAAGAAGTAAAAAGATGTCAGACATCTGCTTGGTAACATTTCATGCCAGACACAGTAGAACAATGTCTAGTGAGTACTGAGAGGAAAAGATGGTGATTCAAGAATTTTTTATCCAGTGGAATTGTTTCAATGTGTGAAGGCAACAGAAGGACTGCTCTAAAAGTGCTTTGGGGGTCCCTGCTGTGGTCAAGCCCTCTTCTCGTAGAATCACCTTCATCTGAAAGGACCCGTGGAGTAGGTATGCGCTTGAGGCATGTGCCTTGCCATCATCTCCAGATAACCTGATCGGACTAGAAGTGGACACCTCTCAGAAGTAAACTATGACTTAAGATCTGGCCGATAGAAATGAGCAGGGCCAACTAGATTCTTCTTCAGGGATTTTGGAATAGAGAAAATACTGTGACTGGTATTGAGAACAGGGGCTGGAAAGTCACAGAAATGAGAGAGTATTGTTAACACCGTGGCGAGTCAAACCATGTGCAAGCTAACCGTTTGGGAGAAGCAGAAACTATGAGGAAGCAGAGAAGCTATCTGGGGGAGAGAGAAAGGAGAAGAGAGCAGGGTCAGAGAGAAGCAGAGAAGCCATGAAAGGAGAGAGAGTAGCTGTCTCAATTCCTTTCTTCTTTCTATGAAGCCCTTTCATCCTTTGAATTTTGTCCTGTGTCCTTAAAATAAATCCTGTTGGACATGAGCACGTATCCGTTCCTGCCAGTGAAGAAGAGTTCTTACTACAAGGGCATTTTCAGATAATCAAGGACTTATGAAGTATGCCGCCTTGCAACCTTTAATTTAAAAAGTTGCTTGAAGTAGAATAAAAATTACAAATCAAATAATGAAGACATATGAAAAGATTGGATTGCTCTGTGGACCTCTCATCAGGCTTAATACTCAATTTATCACTAAAATCTTGAGGAGACTCGTCACCTAGTGAACTACCCTGATGTTTTAGCCACTCTCAAGACATAGAAGACGGTGG
Organism: Ceratotherium simum simum; assembly: GCF_057802395.1. Taxonomy (NCBI): domain Eukaryota; kingdom Metazoa; phylum Chordata; class Mammalia; order Perissodactyla; family Rhinocerotidae; genus Ceratotherium; species Ceratotherium simum. The sequence goes on along the minus strand of NC_141901.1, from coordinate 25,997,259 downwards.
AGGATTTGGTGGTTCTTTTCACAACAGCATCTGGATGAAACTTCAAAGTAAAGAATGTTATTAGGGATCATTATTCCTAATTTAGGCAATAATCCTGTAATCTGACATGAAAAATGGTCCAGAACAGCCTCTCTCCCAGATAGCATTTATCATCAAAAATTATAATTGCATTTAAATATAACTACAACAATATAGCAAACATGTAAACATCCACAATGTTGCCTAGGAAGAAAACGAGGAAAAAATACACCAAAATATTAACATGGTTTTCTTTGATACGGGGATGAGAGGTGACTTTTTTTTTTTCTTTTCTCTTTCTCTCTCTCTCACACACACACACACACACATTCACACAGTATGTGTGTAAGTGTGTGTTTACTTCAACGGTTAAGTATCAATTTTTTAAATGAAAAGATAAACTTCATATTAAAAGAAAAATTAGAGACAATACTGAGCAACATTCCACCCAAAATTCACGGTAGTGACTAGAGAACTTACTATGTGTTGGATACTATGCTCAGGCTCTTACAGGCACTATTTCTTGGGAGGAAATGGACCTGGATTCAATTCAATTCAATATTTGCCACTTACTGCCTGTGAGACTTTGTCAAGTCTGTAACCTCAAAGAACTTGAGTTTCCTCATTTAGAAAATGACAATAACCTACACTCCCTTTATTGTATTCACAAAAAGATTTGGGGAAATAGTGCCCGTAAAGAGCCTGAGCATAGCACCGAACACATAGTAAGTTCTCTAGTCACTACCGTGAATTTTGGGTGGAATGTTGCTCAGTATTGTCTCTAATTTCTCTTTTAATATGAAGTTTATCTTTTCATTTAAAAAATTGATACTGTTCCATCTGTGTATTAGAGAGAACAATGGCCTAGGAGCCAGGAGATTGCCCCTCCTGGTCTGTATAAAACTGGCCAAGTTACTCGACCCCTTGGACTTCAGTTTTCTCATCTATAAAATGAGTTGAACTATTCCTATTGCAATACTTGATGCTCTCATTTACAAACTTTTTTCCCCTCACTTTTTAGAAGTTCTTAACTCCTCTTGACTGACAAAATACACAGAAAAGATGACAGTAAGAGCCAGCCTTTCTTACGTACTTATTAAGTTTCAGGTACTTTCTAAGTGTTTTGTATGTATTACTTCAGTTAAACCTTAGGACTACCTTTTGAAGTTGCAAAGTACTGTTATTACTCCATTTCAAGTTAGAAAGCTCAGAGAGTATAAGTAACTGTCCAAGATTGAACAGCCAAATATTCGCTCAAGCGGTTCCACTCTAGGACTTGAGTTCTTGGCCACTGTGTTAATATCGACTCCATATAGGGGAAGCAGAAGGGCCCCTGGATAGCAGTGCATACATGACTGGGGTTGAAGAGCTGCATGTGTGGGTCTGTGCCTCTGAAGATGGCTCAGGGTGATCCCCTAAAATTGGCATTTGTGCAAAATCAGTGAAGCCACCCTCTGAGAAAAAGTACATTATGCATAAAGGTTGACTGTCCTAGAAAAGAATATCCACTTCCACAGGGAATTTTAGAGGGCTCAGATGGAATTGTCTGCATCTTGGTCTGAATGGCTCAGCCCAGGGCCCAGGCCAGCCATGTGACTCTCCCTTGGTGAATGTCTTCTAGGCTGGCCAGGGGAGTCTGTCAGGGTTTATCCCAGCAGTTGCTGATAGAGCCCAAGTGTTTAAACAGGGAATAACTGGGCCGGCCCCATGGCTTAGCGGTTAAGTGTGCGCGCTCCGCTACTGGCGGCCCCAGTTCGGATCCTGGGTGCGCACCAACACACCGCTTCTCCGGCCATGCTGAGGCCGCGTCCCACATACAGCAACTAGAAGGATGTGCAACTATGACATACAACTATCTACTGGGGCTTTGGGGGAAAAAAAAAAGGAGGAGGATTGGCAATAGATGTTAGCTCAGAGCCGGTCTTCCTCAGCAAAAAGAGGAGGATTAGCATGGATGTTAGCTCAGGGCTGATCTTCCTCACACACACACAAAAAATAAAATAAATAAACAGGGGATAACTGACCAGTTAGCGGATTCATCTCCCTTCTCCCCCTGCTTTCTCTTTTTCTTCCCCCATGATTTCCTCTTGGCTGTTTTCTCTGCTTCCAACCCTGCTTTTTGGCTGGCAAAGGAAGGTAAAATTCAAACTGTTTCAATATGGGTAAGAGGGAAGTTGTCGCTATTGACAGGAATGATACCTTTGTATCCTTATAGACTTTGATCATTCTGCTTACCTATCTGCCCGCCTCTCCCCACCTCCATCTAGGCGGGGAATAAACAGGTGGGGTTGATGATTGGCCTCCAACTGCCTAGACTTCTTGCTGTCACTAAACATTTTATCCCTGGATTAGCAGAGTGACGAGTATCCCATTGAAGTCCTTATATTTGAACGGCACATGTTGATTCCTCTTCAGTCCAGCAAATGCCTTAGTTTCTTTTCCTGTTTTTGCCATTTCAGTGTTAGGTTTAGAAAATTAATAAAATTCTGAATTTCTGTTTTTGCTGCGTCAGTGTTTTGTTTAAAAGAATCAATATTATCCTAAGTCGTATTGTATATATATATTTATGTATATGTGTATGTATATGTTTTTGTTTTGTTCGACATTTGCCAAAGATTTAGGGGCTGTTCTCAGAACTGGTTGCCAACAGAGGTGGGTTAATATGGTACCGTTGCTCACAGGTAAGCATCATTGGGAAAATTACGTTTACTTCACTGTAATGACCAGAATTAAGCAAAGGTTTTTTGTTGTTTTTTTTTTTAATTTTTTAAGATTTTATTTATTTATTTTTCCCCCAAAGCCCCAGTAGATAGTTGTATGTCGTAGTTGCACATCCTTCTAGTTGCTGTATGTGGGACGCGGCCTCAGCATGGCCGGAGAAGCGGTGTGTCGGTGCGCGCCCGGGATCCGAACCCAGGCCGCCAACAGCGGAGCGCGCGCACTTAACCGCTAAGCCACGGGGCCGGCCCTAAGCAAAGGTTTTAATTTTCTTGTTCCAGAGCCTGTATGGGACTTAAGTCTTGCTGGGAAAGGGAAGACATGTTTAGTGAGTCCATGATCAGGAAACAGCAGAGAAGCTTTTTGAAAAGCAGGTGTGTTTTGAAGGAAAAGAAATTCAGCAAATTTCATAAATGTAGGCTAACTGGGGGGGTAGGGGGAGAAGGTGACAGGAACAGTTAACTTCATGAGTGGGGTGGTTCTGCAAACTTTATCTGAAAAACCACAGGAGTTGTTCAAATACTCTCTCAGCACTTCTAAACTCATGTTTTATTAATCTTTATCTTTTGTAGTTTTTTCTTTCTTTTAATTCATCATTAGGCTCTCATCATTTCTTCATAGGACCTTTCCAATCGCCTCTCACTGTGTTCCATATTGTTGCTTATGTTGTTTTGCCCTTTTATTCCATCCTTTCCACGGCCTTATTACCTTCTCAGAACATTGATCAGAGTCTCCTGATCTCCTCAGAAACTTTGAAGCTCCTCTCTGCCCTCAGGGTGAGGTTCAGAGGCATTCCCATCAGAGGCCTTCATATTGGACCCCTGCTCACCTTTCCAACCTTGTTTTCCTACACTTGCTTTCTCCACCTTCTGCTTAACCTAGGCAGCTGAAATGGTTGTTGGTTCCAGAATGCATTGTTGGCGTTTCTCCCCTCTGTGCCTTTGGGTTGCAGATGGCCTGCGAACTATCTATAAGATCCAAGATATGTCTGTTCCATGGTCCTTGGCCCTCAAACACCAGACCCTGATAAAAGGACAGAGAAGGAAATGGTATGCACTGTTCATCCCCTCTGTTCTCCCACTACTGGTCCTGGGGCAGGATCCTCTTAAGCTCTAGGCATCTCTGTTGGGATGGATGTAGCTGGCAGTGCGTACAGTCTTAGTGACTTTTGACTATGTGGATTCCTGTCAGGTGACCTTGTCAAATATCTTTATCTAGGGAAAGTCAGAAGGATCTAATAAGGTTCTAGGGTGTTTTCCAAAGAAGACTATGCCAACTATGTATAATCCAGCTTTTACTGGGTTCAGTTGTCTTGCAGGTGTAGCCCCCTGCCCAGTTAATCCAAAACATATTCATTAACCACAACTCATGATCTTTCCCCAAGATATGATCTCTTCCAGAGTTGTTATCTCAGCAAACGGTGCCATCACCTCTCCTGCTATGTGTACCAGACTGCAGGAGTCATCTTGGATACCTCTCTTGTCCTCACCCCCATATTAATCCACTACCAAGTCTGTTGATTCTACATACCTAATATCTCCTAAATTTGCCCACTGTCTTTAAATCTTCATCACTTGTCTGATCTCTTATCTGGACAACTAAAATAGTTTCCCATCTGTTCAATCTCCATTCATTCTCCCAGTCCCAGCGCCAATCCATTCTCCATATTGTAATGAGATGACTATTTTAAAACACAACTCAAATCGTAGAACTCTTTGCTTAAAACACTCCAGTGGTTTCCATTGCTTTGAGGATGAAGACAAAATTCTTGAACTGACCTGTAAGACTCTTTTTGCTCTGGCCTCTTACCTCTCCAGCTTCATCTAGTGTTGTGCAGCCCTCACTCTCTGCACTTCAGACTCATGAATTTTCTTTTGTTCCTCGCATGTGTATTTTCCCTTCTTACCACAGGGCATTTGTCACAAGCTATTCCATCTGCTTAGAATGCTATTCCTTTCTCACTTGCTTAGTAAACTTTCCCTTGAAAACTCAACTTAGTCATCACTTCTTCAGGAGAGCCTTCCCTGATCTTCAAGTCAAATCCTCCTGTTATTTCTCCCTAAACAGTATGTTCTACCTCTTTGGCACTTCATTCTAGCTTTTCATTTATTTGTGAAGTGATTTGGTTGCTTTTTTTCCCTGTTGGGCTGTAAGCTCCATTAAGGCAGGGATCATGTCTGTTTTTGCTCCATATTATATCACCAACCTTTAGCTCAATACCTGGCACTTAATAGGGCCCTTTAAATATTTGTTGAAGGATACGAGGAAGGGCATTCACCATACACTTAATTCATGCTTGTTTTCTCACTGAAACTCCTCTTCTTTTTCCTCCTCTTACTCAAGGTTCAGTCTGGATGCCTCATCTTAGATTACACCACCCTGGTCCTCAGTAGCCTGAATTACTCTGTAATTCAACTGATCAATTCAGCTAAGATTCTCTCAGTATCTGCCTCCCAGGCAACACACTGCGCCTTGGGAATATAAAGATGGAAAAGACATGGTCCCTGACACAGAGTGGCCCATATCTTACTAGACTGTGATATGATTGAGTGTGTACTGGGGCTATGAATAAAGGGGTAGGAAAAACAGAAGAGAGAGCATCAACTTGCCTGGGGAAGCCAGAGAATGTTTCAGAGAATGTGACGCAGGTGCTGGACTTGAAGATTTGCATGAGATTTCACTAGGCATGGTAGAGAGGAAGCAGCAGGAGCAGAGATGCAGAGGTGGGAAGCTGAGTGTGTGTTTGGAAGGAATGAGTTCCAGCGTGGCTGGAGCAGAGGTGTCAGGCCCATGGGGGGGACTGTGGTGAGAGGAGAGCCTTGAGGGCCAAGCCAGGGAACTGGAACTTAAGCCTACTCAGGCAATGACGAGCCTCTGCATGGCTTTAAACACAGGATTAACAGGATCATATTTGTATTTTTAAAGCAATAACCCAATATCAGTGTGGGGAGTGTGTGACAGGTGGGGGTGGCAGGGGTGGAGGCATAGAGATAGGAAGGGAGTTGTTGCAATGATCTGGACAATGAATGAGAAGGACTTGAATCTTCACCATGAAAGTGGGATGGGGAGGATGGAATGATTTGAGAGACATCATGAAAGTGGAGGAGACAGGACTTGATAATGAATCCTTGATGGATAAGGATGAAGGAAGAGTGGAGTCAAGGATGGCTTGGGATTTTTAGTTAGAGTGAAGTGATAGATAATGATGCTTTGAACTGAGGTGGTCACCAAGGCTTCTCTGGATGCCTTCAAATGGTCCCAGGTGGCTTTAGTGGTCAGTGGATGGCAGGGTGGGTTGAAATGTAATACAGAGAATTAAATTTAATAGATTATATGAAAAAAACTTTTTGATTCATAATTTGAGTAGAGCGTGAGCAGAAATTTGAATTGGTTCTCTATGAAAAAGTAAATGACTGGACTTGTTAATAGTATTAGCAGACAATTGCAGGTGCATGTGTGATCCCATTAAGAAAGAGATCCCGGTCCCTAAGTGGCACTCTCCCCAGTTGTGATGAGGGCACATTGGTTTTATCCACTCATTAAGGCAGGTCCCAAAGGGCATCTACTGGGCAATGCTCCAATAATCTAGTTACTATTTTTATTCTCTGAAACTTTTTGAACACCCAGTGTGTGCATAACATTGAGTTGAGGGCTGTGAGGACTACAATTATGTGAGTCATGAAGATCTCATTTCTTCTAAAGCCTCTGGTAATTCAGACTCCCAAGTTCCCCCCAAATAGCTTTAATTTGTAAATCTAAGTCTCCCCTGACTCCAGAACCTCATCAAGGACCCGTTTCCCTCTGCCTGTACTGAAGCTGGGCTATTCATGCAGGTGGTAGTCCCCAAGTGTGTGTGGAGAGCACAGCAGATTGCCTTTGAAGTGCTGATGGCTTTAAAACATCAAAACATGAAGCTATTCATGTCCGGTGGGTATAAACAACCGTGCAACAAAGTGGTGTTTATGAGAAACAGACTCCAAGAAGGTTTTGGGGAAGATGCTAATGAGACAGCTGCGTTTGCTCTCTCATTCCATATCCTGCTAGACTCACTGTCACCAGAAGTGATGGACCCTCCTTGGGAGTAGCCGTAGTCTTATTGAGCATTTCCATTCTGCTCTCAGTGCTCCCTCATGGGCACCAAGGCAAAGGGAACTTGGGGAAAGTTACCACGAATACCCAGGAAAGGGGCCTGACCCAGTTACCAAGGCCAAGCGAGCAACTGTGAACTCAGGCCTGATGGTGACCTGTGTTGGTGTCCTAGAGGTGGCAGACAGGAGGAGGCACAGTGCTTCAGAAGGGCTCTGTCTGAGGTGATGCAAGAGTTACCAGAGATAGTAGCTGCTTTGAAAGGCTATGTTCCCAGAGCCTACAACAAGACCTGGAAAATAGTAAATGTTTAATGGTTATTTTGTAAGTTGAACAAATGAATGAAAAGCAAATGGATGAATGGATGAACCAGGGCTCAAGGCAAAGACATAGAGTAGGAACCAGGGGACTGGTGGAACTAGTGAGGTAGGTGGGTAGAGAAGGTTGGGGATAGGGGCCCAGCTGGAGCCTGATGCTCATGCCGTATCCAGGGCTCTGGTTCTTCTTGGTGCATTGGGGATTGGGCAACAGCCTGTTCTAGAGCACACTCACTAGTGCGAAGGTATTTTGAACTTTACTGCCAGGGTCTCTTTGGTTCAGTGCCTGGGCAGGGCTTCCCAGATGGTAGAAGGCAGTGCAGTGCAGTGGTTAAGAACATGGACTCTGGAGCCTGACTCCCAGGTTTCAGTCTTGGCTCTGCCACTTACTACCTTGGACACGTCATCTAATCTCTCTGTGCCTCAGTTTGCTTATCTGTAAAATAGGGATAGTAATAGTACCTACCACATAGGGTTGTGACATAATACATTCAAAATGCTAAGTTAGGTATTATCGTTGTTTTGTTGTTATTGTTATTTTTAGTATTGGAAGTAGGGTGAAGGAGGAAGGATCAGACCTTGTCTCTCTTCATTTTCACCCTAGGCTTAGGTTTTAGAATGAAGGATTGATATTGAGCCATTGGCAGTGAGGCCTTTTAGGGAATGCATTTTGTTGGTTATATACGAAGGATGGACTGACACGGTGTGGTCTTGTGTAAGGGTTTATATTCAAAGTCCATGGTCCTCTAGGGAGTCTAGGGTAGCTTGGCAGGGCTCCCTGAACTCCTGAAATTGTATGAAGAAGAGTATTAGGAGGGGTGAGAATCCATAGCTCTAGTCAGCTCTCCAAGGCCATTTAATGGGAAGACATCCATCTCCCTGGAGAATCTGGCAGTCAGAAGACTTGAGTTTTAGGTTGGCCTTTAACTTGGGGGAGTTGTGGGCAAGTTAGACCTCATTTTTCCTCTCCTTAAAGTGAGCAAAATAATACATGCCCTGTTTACCCAATGGCATTATTAAAGGATAAAAATGAAGAAGGAAGTAGTTTGAAAAAAATTGATATTTGTAAATGCAATAAATTATTATCGTTAAATTGGATCCCACTACTCACTTGTGTTGTCTTTAAAAATAACGTAGTGAGTCACCATCTATCCCCGGACACATGGTACCAAAGGCTCATCAGGGCCAACGATGAGGAAATGGACTGTTTATACCCACCCCCGCATCTGCCACCCGTCTTTCTCTCACCGTGAAGATTCCCAGAGGCCGGGCTTTGTGCTGTTCCTGAACTGTTCGTGCTTCCTACCTCCCATTATGTAAATGTCACTCTCCCTTCAAGCCCAGCTTATGTCTCACCTTTCCCCCAAGGCCGTTTGATTATTCCAGCCACGTGGAGTTCTCTCTTTTCTGAAATCCACAAATCAGCATTGACTTATTCTTCAGCTGGCTTGGGTTTCTAACTACCTCGTAGGCCACTCGAGTGTAAGAGCCATGGTTAATATGTGTACATCCAATAGCACATTGGAGAAAAGAGATCTGTCTGTCTAGTAGAAAAGCACTTTGGAGCTTGAGAATGGAATCTTATCTCTGCCATTTACAATCTGTGTGTCTTTGGATAAGTTATTTAATCTCTCCGAACCTCAATTTTCTCAACTGTACAATGGTGATATTAATACCTACTTCAGGATTATCGTGCAATTTAGAGGATATAAAGCTATGAGCGCAGTGATGAGCCCATGGTAGGCATTCAGTAAATGTTTTGATTCCCTTCTCCCCTACAGGGGAAGGCTGGGGGTAGGGAAGGAGAGGTGGGAAAGAGAGATTTTTAACCCTGCTGAAACCCAACATTTCATTTGCATTGGTTTGTCTAATCCTCAGAAGTGATGATTTCTCTAACGAGAATGAGAACGTTTTCCACAGACTGATGCAGAACTAACACACACAGGTGGTGTTAAGAATCCTAACATTAGCCAGAGTTTGGGTTTCAGCAGTAACGTCCCAGATCTTCTCAGAAGTCTTGGGTTCCTTGTATGATGTGATGCTCCCTCCAGCAGCCAAGTTTAAGTGCCTGCAGAGCCCACTGCAACACCCAGCAGAAGTGCCAGCAGTGGAACAAAAGCCAGAGCCTTAGCCCTTCCCCCACCCTACTCCCTGAGCAGCTGGAAGGAGGGAACCCAGCACTATTTGTGAAGATTCTGATGATTCTGTACCGTTTTAGAGGCAGCTCAGATTTAGTAATTATTCTGAAAATTCTAACCCTGCTAGAAGATTGGTAGTTTGTTTTTTTTCTTTTAAATTGTGTTGTTGAGTAATCCCCTAGGAGTGGCAGCTGGGCTGTTGGCTCCCAAGATCAGCCACCAGTGACTTTAAAGTGATTAATGCTTTCCTCCTTCATTATTCAAGATAAAACTTTATCATCATGAGGAACTACTTAATCAAAATGCCAGAAACCCTCTCAGTTATATGAAATTTATTGGAATGATTCTTTTTTAATCTCAAGTCATAAAACCATTTTAAACTTTAAATGTCATAGCAACGTTAATGAACGATTTATTGAGGGGAAAACAAATTGGTTTATCGGCTCCCAGGCTGCTTTGGTAAGCAAGGTACTCCGGAGAAGCACTGGCCTTTGTAAATAGACACGCAAGCTTTGCAGAACGGAGGTGCTGCTAAGAGTTTTGTGATGTTGAAGTTGTGGAAAGTGAACCTAATATTTTTATTCTCTCTCAAGGCCATTCCAGTTAGCCTGAGCTATAATATTCTGCAAAGTGGCTAAAATAGACTCTGATGGGGAAACAAGCTATTCTTACTGATAGTCAACCATAATGCGAAGAGTTGAATTTCCTTTCTTTCTGCTTCATAATCCATGACCAGCAGTTAAAAAAATAAAATGTTTGCAATCACATTGTTCCCTCAGCATTATTGATTGCCTTGAGAGGAGATTTCTCCCCATTTGTATTCCTGGTGATGGCTCTGACATTCTGTTTCTGTGGATAAACAGAGTTGTGAAGAATGAGGATAACGCGCAGGGCAGCAGGTGGCAAGAATAAATTTTGAGAGAACTCCTCAGGGCATTGGAATTTTCCGTGTAGATTCCTCTGGACATCTCATAACTTTCAGAGTGCTTTGGGAGAAAGTTTGCATCTTTGGCAAATAATCAGTGCTTTGCTTGCTTAAAATGTAAGGAACTTATACATCAGATCTATCTCCTTCCAAGATGTCTTCCTCAAAAACTCCTGCCTGTGCCCTACACCTGGCTGAGATAGTGGATTATCTGGGAAACACTCTGAGATGGAGATTTGTGTGCAGATTCTTTACTGGGAAGTGCTCTTGGGATGAACACCTTTGAGGGAGTGAGGGAAGCAGAATTAAGCAAAGGGAAGATTGAACTGCTGTCAGTTGCAAAGAGGCCTCCCTTAGTGGGCCCCACAGGTGGCTCTGGAGCTGGGATGCCCTTCGTAGTTATCCCCAGGGAGGCTGGACCTCAATCACCCTCTCCCTCTTGACCAGTTATTTGGATGCTGCTGTCTCCAGGGAGGGACTGGGCCTTGAGTGAGGCAGCTCTCGTTGACTGAGGGCAGTTCCTGAAGAGGGACTCAGCTACCTGCTATCAACCAGGAAAACAAATGGATATGGTGATCATAGACTTATCACCTCTTCATTTCCTTTGAGAAGCCTTCCTTGACTCTCTCTCCTTGCAGGATAATTCATGCTCTCCTTTGCGCTTGGCCTCTGTATTAACAGAGGCTGTGGCTGTCTCTCTCTCTCTCTGTTGGACGGTGAGCTCCATGAGGGCAGGGAGCAGGTCTCCTTCATCTTGCATCCCCAGCATTTAATGCGGTACCTGGGCTCAGTAAGTGTGGGTGGAGTAAGGCATTGAATGTAGTTCCTCCCTCATTCGAGTGACTGTGCCCTGTCTTTGCTTGTTCCATGGCATCTTTATGTTGCATGGCAGACTGAGGGTCTGAGGAAGGAAGAGGAAGATAGATTTCTAGAGGCAGCCGTGGAAGCTTCTTGCCCTCAATGGCTCCAGTGCTGCCCAGAAGGAAGGGACCTAGGTGGCTTTTTGGCCCACAGAGCAATCGGCCACATTCCATGATGTCAGACCCCACACTGAATTTTCAGAGCGTGGCAGCCCCTGCCACTTCTTCACTCTCGGCTTGGGCCCCTCTTCCTACTCTGCCTTTAGAGGCTGCCAGAGAGGCTGGGTCTGAGAGAGGCTACACAGCTTCCCTTTCCTCAGGAGCCTACCAGATGGAGGGGAGGGACATTATTTCTTCTGTTGAGGCACTTCCAGGATCATGGAGAAGATAGACACACTGATGAAGGCAGAAAAATTTCAGAAACATGAGTACATGCAGAGCAAATAAGGCTCAAACCCTTATTTCAGGGTTGCACCTCGCTTATCTGTGGGGTTTCACAGTCTCCTTCAGGTTTCATCCCTTCCTCTGCGAAATGCTCACAGAGCACCCTACAGTACTCTTCTCTGAAGCCAGAGGTAAACATCTTGGCATTCAGAACTGGCTTAGCCCCCTGCAGTGTGAGCTTCCCAAATCACTTCTCTGTGGGCCTCAGTTTCTTCCTCTGCAAACATGGCTGGGCTCCGAGCTGTTTAGTCCACACTCTCCCTCCTTATCCCTCTCTCTCTCCCTCCCTCCCTCCCTCCCTCTCTCTCTCTCTCTGTGGTTTGCCTGGGGCCCTGACTCCTCCTGGTGCTGGTGCTTATCCGCCTCATTACTCTCCAGCTCCCTCCCACTCCTGTCTGAGGTTGACATGTTATTAGAAATGGCCCTGAAATTGTTTTCTTACCCAAATAAAATATTCATCACTAGATCTATATTTTTATTGAAAATTTCAAGTGGAGCAGGCTCAGTTTATGTTGTCATACATCATGGGCATACGAAGCCTTGCAGTGAGCGAGCGGAACCCAGGGCTGATGGGGTTTATGAACACTGTGTGGGGAGGGGCCGGGAGAGGGGCAGTGAATGCCCAAGATTTTTCTAGCAGGCATTTTCAGAATAATAGTAGTAGTACTAGTAGTAGTAGTAGTAATGATACTACTTAATAATTTTAGGATGAGGGCACCCACTGTTATAATTGTGTAATTAGCGTTTTGTTCACTGCTCTCTCCTCACTGATCACTGAAGTGTCTATGATAATGTAAGGGTTCAAAAATACTTGTTGAATTACTTAATTACTTACTTACAGGAAAACCATAGCTCTCTGCCCTAACTCAAGCAGGAGCATAGCCTCGGTTTGCTGTTTTGTCCTCCTGGCTTTGGAAGCCGAGCTTTGGTTTGGTATTGTGCTGTGATGATGCTGTAACTCTGAGGGCCGAGAGTGATTTCACTGTTCACTGAAGTGTCCACCAGAGCTCACTGTAGGGTTTGGGCCTCGAAGTTGAGATTTGGGTTTTTGGACAAAGGCACCATTCTCTACCCAGAGACCAGGCCAACCTCCCTGTGTGTGAGTCATGTGTGGAGGTGCCGTGAGTGTGTGTGTGAGCGCACATGCAAGTGTGTTGGAGAGGAGATGCTGGGGTGGGGGGAGGTAGGTTTCGGCTTAAGGCCATAAAGGTGCTGAGGTCCTTTAAATGGGAAGATGCCATCCCTAAACCGTGGCGAGGAGAGTGGCTTTCCCTGGATTTCTTGTCTTTAGGGATGGATTTGTATGGCACCATCCAGGCTTTTCAAGGTGCCCCATGTGGTCAGTGGGCATCTCAGTTAAGTGTGGTAACTGTTGAACACAATGCCCAGAGAGATTTATCTTTTTATTTTGGGAAGTTAATGAAGACCCAAAGCTGGAACGAGAGGCGGTTAACCCCACATTCTAAGTACAGAGTGTGCTGCCAGAGCTTATTGCAAGTCCTAAGTCAGAGAAGCAGCCCTACGAGGCCCCTCCCACCACCTACATACCGACATTAAGGAACTGGAAGAGAGGAAGGGCGTTTAGGTGAAGTGAGGTGTTTATAAATAGAGGCTGTTCATTTCCTCCATTCCCCATCCCTTGGGAGAAGGAGAAGAGTGTTTCCCCTCTCTGAAGCTGAGAGAGGAAGACCCAAGAGAATAACTCGTAAAGTTTGGGGGTGCCCAAAACTCTTACCCCTCAGTTAAATCAGAACTAGTGATTACCTCACCTCTGGAAGTTGTCAAGCCACCAGGTTTGCGAAATGCCCAAAGCTGCTGTGATTTGGAGACAGGGTCAGGAGAAAGACGGAGGGTCTGAAAGGGGGTGCCATCAAGCTGTCGGCTCTCCGGCCATTTGGCAAGGCTAGAATACATGAGGTTCATGTCTGTTAAATAGTCCCTTGGAAGGTAGCTGGGCTTGAGCCATCTTGCTGGTATCTTCTCTTCTGCCCATCTTCCCCACCTGCCAAGAAGACCGCCCACCAGAGAAGGGGTCCCAGAAGCAGGAGGATGTGGATTGGGTCTCCTCTAAGAAAGACCAGAGGATGAGAGGACTACGGTGAACTTGAAGTGGGTATCTCATACCCGGGTACTGGAGGAGGGGGCCCCTCCAAGGAACCAGTAAAAGCTTCCCACAAAAGACCGGCATTTGGACACATTGCCACAAGGAAAAACTAACCACCAGCCAGTGTGAAGAAGCAGCGAAGAAAGAGGACTGCCTCCTTGCCATAAGCACTCACCTGAGAAGACCTCTCTCTGCCTGTCCCCCCCCCCGCCCCCAAGAGGTGCAGCACACATCAGGGAAGGAGAAACGTATGCCTACAGAACTTGTTTCCCCATTCTCTCCAAGCTGGTAGAACATGCAACAGTTCCCGCCTGTGCTGGGGAGCAGGAAGGAGGAGTTTAATTCATGGATGAGACTGGAGTTGTGGGACAAATGGCCTGAGAGGTGCTGGAATTAAGCTGAGATCCTGTTAAGGGAGTGGCCGCCCATCAGAGAGAGTCCATGATAGGGTAGAGATGACAGAGAATAGCTGGGGCACTTAGGGAAATGTCAGAAGAGGCCATCATTAAATCACTGTCAGAAGAAGGAATTCTCTGGCTTTCTGTTTTCAGAGGGGAGTTTGTGCTGTTTCAAATGAGCCAGTCTTTCACATGCTATCCCTCACAACCACTAGATAACAGGATTCAGCAGTGTGTAGCAATTAAAATGCAGGTTAAAATCTTTAGGGGCTAACCAACAAACCAACTGAACTAATGGCCTGAGCCTCTTGGATTGGTTGACAGACACTCAGGGACAGAAATGGTGCGCATTGGGCCCCCTTAGAAACCTAGCGCTAAATTCTGTGCTGGTGGCCTCATTAGTATGCATGTGTGTGGACTCCAATCAGATAAAGGCTGGAAGTGTTATTAAGCCCCGCAAGGAGAAGTGGACCAGCTGATCCTGATTAGTATTGATTGGAATTTCTTCCCACCAATAAATTTGTGTATTAATGTCGATGTTTGGAGTCCCTGTGTCCCTGTTTTCATAAGAGTAGCTATCTTTGTTCTTTTCTCTTTCACCCTTCCCTCCCCCTGATTTTCCTTTTTTTTTTTTTTTGGAATGACAATTTTCATTTGAAAAAGTATTTGGTGAAGAGTCAGAACTGTAGTCTGCAGGGTGTTTGGTCTACTCTACTCTCTTACTCCTCTTCCTTCTCCCCCACCCCTGTTTTTCTCAGCTAGTGTCCAGCATGCGGGGGTGTGGGGTGTGGTGGTGGTGGTGGTGGTTCCAAGTCACAATCCCACCGGCCACCTCCAGTACTGTCTCATGTTGCCTGGCCTTTGGAGAGAGTTTCCTTTTAAGTGGTATCTTTCACCTCGTTTTCTTAAAGCGAAAAACCAAAACTTTCTATAATTTGACTCCATCCTTGCCAAAATGTCAGTTCTACTAGGACAAGCGCTGTGTCTTTTTCACTTTTCACTATATTCCCTAGCTATGGTTGGCTCCCAGCCATTGTTGAGTGCATGAATACTTTAAAGCATGCATGCCCATCCTCTTTCCTTCTGTTCCCTGCAGCTCACGGGGACACTGGGGGCTCCTCTCCCTGCCGTCTTGCCAACATGTGGTGCTGCTTTCCTCTCATTGCCTTCCTACCCCCTTACATCCTTTCCTTCCACTGATACACACATACACCATCCCACAGGCCCAGAAGCAGTGGAAGCCTGACACGACAGCTTTCTTGCCGTGTTTGGTTGATTGCAGTTTGGCAGATGTTGATTAGCTCTTTGAGTTGGAGACTGGTCCTGATGAGATCAAGATTGTGACATTTAACTTGATATAATTTGCCCAAGAATAACTATTTGTTGACCACAGATTTCACCGCTGACCTGGCTAGGCACTCACAAACGAGTATGATTTGTTCTGGGAGAGTAAGTATATCAGATTCAGCATAATTCAATGCCACTGGAAAAGCAGCTGAAAGCCAATGATGTCCTGAAGAGCCAGATAGGCATTTTGTCCTTTTACATGAAAAAGCATTATGGCTGGAGGAGTATGGGACCCAAATACACACGAGGCTTCCTACAGACTGTGCTGTTGTAACCCACCCTCAGTCCTTATCCTCGTGTGTGTTAAAGGAGGATGGAGAAGGCCCAGTGGGACCAAAGACTTGTGGATGAGAGAGAGACCTCAGGAAAAGAGACTATATGTTGCTGGGACCAACTGTGAGTATATAGTTTATTTAAGGAATGAAATGCATTATGTTATTAACTGACACTTGGTAAACTGCTGGATAAATGATACAGAAGGAGGATCTTGATTATGAGTCAAAGACTGGTGCATTATAGTAAATACCCCTACAAGCATCAAAGTTTCTTGGATGACAGATGAATCCTAGACGAGCCAACCTCCCCACCCCACATTTCCAACTCCACAAACCCCTGGTTCAGAGAGTTGAAAAGTTGGAATCTTTTCAGCCTGAAGATCACAACCAAGTTACATTTCTGCTACCTGGGTAGTAGTTATTTGTCGGCTACTGTCAGGGAAGAAGTGGGCAAGGTATTGGCTGATTATCCATGTGGCCAGGAGTATGTGTGAAGCAGGCCAGATGATGCTATCCACATGAGCACTTGGACAACTTTCCTAGAAGGCCAGAGGAGCTCTTTCTACTTGGTCTTCAACTGTGTCTTGGGCAAGTGGCTACACTTTACACAGGACTGGATCCCTAGGGATCTTTTCTTCAGCTTGGGCAGTGACAGTGGTTGATTCCACCTTGTATTGGGAGGTGATACTATATTGCAAGTTACTTGGTGGCAGAGATTCTTCTTCTTACTCAGGTTTGAGTTTCCTATAGCACCTAGCATGGGGCCTTCTACTGGAAGGTATCCAACAAAAGTGTTTGGATGAAAGCTAAATGAATACAACATGTGCTTCACAAATCATGGTGATCCCTAGTATTGAGGAAGGAATCAGGATAGCGGGAGCTTTAACAAAGGCTGATGACTTTGCTTTTCAGAGTGCTGCAACAGAGTTCTCCTTTCTGGCTGACCCTGTGCTTCTTGCTCTTGTTACTTTACTGGAGACAAGGGATGCAGTTGTCCCAAAGGTCAGATGCTTGCCACCTGCCAGGACCGGCCTTTGGGTCTTATATACCTGTTTTCGTTGGCTTGAGTGGTTTGTAGTGTTTAGTGGATCTAATGGGAGAATTGCTAGAAGGAAGGGATAGGGAAGGAAAAATAAACTTTACAGTGTTAGAAAATGGATTTGGTAACTTTTTTTCTTGCTGCTTTCCAGTCAATGTCAAGGTGTTGCTGGTTGAAAGGGCTTACAAATTTTGGCAAAGCGAGGAAGGAAAATACTTTCATTTCCAAATGGGTAAAGTCTCTGCCTTTTTCTTCATACCTCCAGAACAGCTCTATAGAAAAGAAGTTGTTGATCCGTTCAGAATTTTTCCAGTTATTCTTGGGCCAGGCATCCATAGATTTGGGTCAGATGGCTGGCATGTGGCATGATGGAGCATCCTTGAGAAAAGTGCCCAAAGAAATTGAAATGGAAGGCATGGAACTGTCTTGGGGTCAGATTAGTTGTAAGGATGAGTAGTGAAGAGACTGTGTTTCTAAAGTTTCTATTTATTTCCTGATAATGTCAAGTAGTAACTCATGGAATTAGATGATGTCTAACTTGGCAAAAACCTCTTTAGTCAGTTCATTCTTAGGCAATTGATAGGAATTTGCTGAGCATTGGCTGTGTACCTGGCACTCTAATAGATGTCATAGGGAATAAAGACTTATAAGGCATGATTTGTATGCCCAAGAAGTTTATATTCTAGTTCAGGATATAGATTAACATGAAGGAAAGAGTAGTGAATAACACAGTGTCATCTCTGGTAAGATTCTAAATTATGTGGTCACACTCTAGCCTCTTATCTTGCTTTATTTTTTTGTAGAAATTATTAATCAAAGTATATTACCTATTCATTTATTTACCTGGTTAAGTCTCCTCCACTAGAATGCTTCATGAGAACAGGGACCTTGTCTGTTCTGTTCACAGTTTTTAAATAAACAATTCAATCTCTGTCTGCTTGGCCCATATTAGGTGCTCAATAAGTGTCTGTTGAATCAATGGAGTGGATTCTAAGAGCTTTGTCAGGAAAAGTTAATATGAAGCAGAATTTAGTAATAGGTCTAATTTTTAATTCCATTCAGCATATATTATTCAGCATCCATTATATATATATTTTAGCTCACTTTGCAGAGTTTCACTGGTGATTTAAGTAGTGGAAATAGGATTTGGACCCAGGCCTGTCTGGCTCCTAAACCTACACCTGTCCACTATGCAATGCTGCCATCCACAAAAATGACCAGGTCTTCCCACCAAATGTCCTGGGACCACAGGTCAGAGACAGAGATCCAGATCTGGTTTGCATGTGCTCGAATAGGAATGAATTTGATTGTGATGCTATGCTGGCAGCTCTGCAGTGACTTATGTAGATATGGTCCCTTCTTTCAGCCATCCAGTTGTTGTGCTACCCAGGAAATGAAGGTATTTTTTGTGACATGAGTGAAACAATATGTACCAGACTCCATAACTTATTATCAGAGAAATTATAGCATTTCCACCCAGAAACCTTCCTAATGAGGCCAAGAACTTGATTAGTCTGAAGTAATTTGGGAGTAACCCTCTCTAGTGGTGGTCAGGGGAGTGAGGGCTTTGGTTCACTATGACATTAGAAGGCTTTGCAAGGCTTTCTAACCTGGGATCCAATGTTTGTTTCTTTTAATTTGACCACCTCATAGGTCTGTCACTCTGTAAAGTTTTCCTATGCTTTCCTTTCCCACAAACTCTTAAAATCATGTGAAAACCCTCAGCACTGAGGTGCTCAGTCCTCCAGTTTCTCTCTTGCACCATTCTAAGGGCCAGGGCCCCACCTTCAAGTTGGTATTTAGTTCCTGAAGATTGTCCTTTATTTCTTTGCTTAGTCTCTTTTAGAATTGTGAACAGAGGAAGAAATAGAACAGGATGAGAGTATATCTGACTTCCTCGGAGTCAAAGTTTTTTATTTAAAGAAAAAAATGGGAATGCATGTATCTTGCCTCTCTCATGCTTTGTTTATTTTCCCAAAATTGGATTTTTCTGAGACATGTTTGTGGTGCAGAGCACTTAACTACAGGTTAGAAAGAACCAATGGAAAGGGGATGGCAGCAACATTATCAGTCAGGATGAGCAGAGGAGAGCATGGATCCACTTTTTCTTCTTTCTTTTTGACTTTGAAGGCTTTGCAGATTAAGAAATGCCAAACCCTGAGCTGCACTGACCATGGAGACAGAAGGAAGCTGTCTTAGTCCGTTCGGGCTGCTATAACAGAATGTCATAGACTGGGTGGATTACAAACAACAGAAATTTATTTCTCACAGTTCTGGAGGCTGGATGTCCGAGATTTGGCTGCAGCATGGTCAGGTTCTGGTGAGAACTCTCTTCCAGTTGCAAACTACTGACTTCTCACTGTATCCTCACATTGTGAAGGGGCGAGCTAGCTCTCTGGGGTCCCTTTTATAAGCGCATTAATCACATTCATGAGGGCTCTACCCTCATGACCTAATTAACTGCCAAAAGTCCTACCTTCTAATACCATCAATTAGAGGTTAGGATTCAACACATTAATTTGGGGGAGACACAATTCAGTCCATTGCAGAAGTTAATGATTACTGAGGGCCAGGTACTCTACAAGGTTTTCTCATATACTTTTTTGCAAAGAAAGTATTGAGAGATGTGGTAATAATGGCCACCTCATTTCCTGGTTTAAATACACAATCCTTTGCCACATTCCAGTCCCTAGCTGAGATTTTGGGGTGAGCCCTGTGGGATCAGGTAATTTCTTTCCTAGTCTATGCTCTTGACTTTGGTTATGGCCTTTGGGCCATCATGGACTACTTGTTTGGCAGATAGAAGGGCTTTTGGTTTAATTATAAAGAATTTGTAGGATTAAAATACTAAGCACTCTTAAAAATAAACCTGTTCATAATTTTAAAATATGAGCAAGGCACTTAACCATTCTGTACCTCATTTTGCATAAATTTTGTATAAATTATATAAATAAGTCTAAATGAAGAGGTTGAGCTAAGAGTTAGCATGGTGTGGTGACAAGATGCCAGTTTCAGAGATAGATCTGAGTCCAAGGCTCAACTCGCTGAGTCAGTTTTCTCATTTGGAAAGTCAGGAGTTTTTAACTTATAGGTTTAAATGTGCAAGCGCCCAGCCAAGTGGCTGGCATACAGAAGGTGTTGGATAAATGTTGATTCATCTCCCTGTTTCAGTGCTACTCAACATTGCCTTACACTGCTGTCTTTTTCAGTGTTTGCTGTCTGTCAACCAGGTTATAAACTCCCCAAAGGCAGGGATTGTGTCTCTAGCATCTTTGTGTTCCTTGTCATGCCCAGTAATGCCTGATACCGAAAGCCCACTTAATAAATCCTTAATGAAGGTTCATTTAAAGATGGTAAAACAAGAGCTATCCAATGCCATGAAATGTTCAAAGAGACGTCATTGAAGAGTGTGTATCCCCAGCACTTAGCCCAGTGCCTGGTGCCTGGTGGGTGCCCATAGTAGGTACTGAATTAATAAATGAATGAATGAATATGACGGAGATTAACTGAATATGACATAAACTTCATCATATCATATCAACCACTACAGAGCACTGGCATTGCAGAGACTAATGAAGACTTAATTACAATATTACAACTCACAAATATCATGTAATTAGCTGGTTCACTTTTAGGTAGCTGATGAGCACTTAGGAGATAGAGACTTTACTGCTATTTCTAAAATACCTTTAGTGTAAAATCTGTTAGCTGTGCAAATCGTACAAACACTAATTAGAGAAGGTACTTGGGAATATGTATTTTTCTAATCTGAATTGTTGACACTGGGGGCTTCCACTTACCCACCTTATTAAGGACCACAATGCTCATAAAGAAAAGAGTGCTTTGTAGAAGTTCTTTTTAATCCAGTCACCAAGGGTCAAGAGGTGGGGCTGGGTGAAGAATTCTGAAGTTGCTGTGGGTGTGAGGACATTAATGCTTTGGAGAGAGGAGCAGGATTCCTTGTTTTCTCTTCACTTGGCTTCTTCTCAGGGGTGTTTTCTGGTTCACAGCTGATATCTGACGTCTATCGAGTGCTTGCTGTGTGCCAGGCCCTGTTCTAAGCTCTTTACATTCGATATCCCAGTTAGTCTTTATAACATCTCTGTGAGGTGGGTTTTATTACCTCCACTCTACTATCAAGAACCTGAGGCTCAGAGCCTCACAACTAGTAAGTGGAGATGGGATTAGAACCTGGGGGAGAATCCCTGCTCTTAACCACTGTAATTTAAGGCCTCTTCTTATTTTAATGCCCCTAGATCAGGTGATTCTGCCTGTGGCAAGCACCCAGAGGGAATACAGAGGTGTTCTGGGCATTTGGGGGTGTAGATTCAAGTACAGTAGTCCCTCCTTATCCACAGGGGATATGTTCCAAGACCCCCAGTGTATGCCTGAAACCACAGATAGTACCAAACCTTATATATACTATATTTTTTCTTACACGTGCGTACCTATGATAAAGTTTAATTTTAAAATTAGGCACGGTAAGAGATTAACAACAATAACTAAAATAAAACAGAACAATTATAACAATGTACTGTGATATAAGTTATGTGAGTATGGCCTCTCTCTCTCAAAATATTGTACTCACCATTCTTTTTGTGGTGGTGTGAGATGAAGTGAAGTGAATGACATAGGCCTTGTGACGTAGCATCATTTTCGGACTAAGTTGGCTGTGGGTACCTGAAACCACAGAAAGAAAAACTGGATAAGGGGGGATGACTGTAACAGATTAGGTCTCAGCTCTGTGGCATTTCAGTGTAGTCAAGAAAATGAAGCAACTGAAAACTTGTATAGTTACAAAAACTAAGAATTTTAAGAATAGCAGAGGAGGGGCCGGCCCCGTGGCTTGGTGGTTGAGTGAGCGCGCTCCACTGCTGGCGACCCGGGTTCGGATCCCGGGCTCACACTGACGCGCTGCTTCTCCGGCCATGCTGAGGCCGCGTCCCACATACAGCAACTAGAAGGATGTGCAGCTATGACACACAACTATCTACTGGGGCTTTGGGGGGAAAAAATAAATAAATAAAATCTTTAAAAAAAAAAAAAGAATAGCAGAGGAGATTGTGTTAGAGGTCGGGGTCATCATTTGGGTTTGGCAGATGAATGATGTTAATCTGGGAAGAGGCTGAGAGGTGAAGTTGCAGTGGGTGGGGGAGTGGAAGGCAGTTTGTGAAATAGTAGGTGGGAAGATGGGAAGCATGGTGGGGACGGTTCTTCATCTCTGCTGCGGAGTGAAATCCAGGGAGAGCTTCTTCAGGGTCACCTCCCAAGGGTACTCATGCACAGTGATTGCTGGAGGCTGACTGCCAAAGGGGGCAGTTGGGAGCTACCTCTTGCCCATTCAGTAGTGCATTTCAGTGAAGCGACTGCATGACAGATCCAGCTCCCAGCAAAGGTGTGAAGGAGAGTTTTGTTTTGATGCTTCTCTGTCATTTCTCCTTCACCCCTTCTTTCTGCTTTTCCTTGCCCTCATATTGGTCTTCACCTATGCAAAGTCACTTCCCCAGCAGCACCCCTCAGTAGAGCTCTTCTCCCCCTTCCTCTTGTCTTCTGATTAGTTTTGCAGATATTCGTCGAGTGCCTTCTGTGCTCCTTAGCCTCAATGTTTACCTGTTTTGTATGTTCTGTATGCTGACTACATGGCTAATGTGATAGAGGAACCCACACTCCTGTGCTAGCTTTGTTAACATGCCGATGCGGTCTCCCAGTGTGAGCACATAGAGGTCTAGGGAGACAGCCCTGAGAAGTTGCTGACATTTTTAGAACTAGGCAGGGAATGAGAAGCCTGTGATGGAGACTGAAAAGCAGTGGCTCTAGAGGTAAATGGAAAGCAAAGAGAATGGTTTCACTGGAGCCAAGGGAGAAAAGAATGTGAATAAGGAAGGTGGAGATATGGAGCGATGCTCGTGATACATTAGGTGAACAGAGTAGTTTCCTAAAGTGATACATATGTGATCCTATTCTTAGAAGAAGTATGTATCCATGTGTATTTATAGAAAAATGTCAGAGATGACATACACAAAAAGGTTAT
The DNA here is from genome assembly GCF_057802395.1 of Ceratotherium simum simum. NCBI lineage: Eukaryota > Metazoa > Chordata > Mammalia > Perissodactyla > Rhinocerotidae > Ceratotherium > Ceratotherium simum. The sequence continues at coordinate 25,974,559 of NC_141901.1, read as the reverse complement.
TGGTCATTATTTCCCGATGTCTTTTAACATGTCGATTTCTAAATTTTCTATAATGCATGTGAGGTACCATAGTGGTAAGACATAAATCAGAAATTACTAAAAGAGGAAGGTAGAAAGCACGGTCAATGCCAAATGTAAGAGACAAGACAACTAAGAAAAAGATATAAATATATCCATTGGCTTTGGCAGTCTGGAGGCCACAAATGACCTTCACAAAAGTTGTTTAAATGGAATGGGGAGGAGCAGAATTCAGATTGCACCAGGTTAAGGAGTAAATGGGAGGGAGGACTTAGAGACTGGGTGTGGACTGCCAAGGATCTTGGAATACTTGGCAATGAAGAAAAGTAGTTAGGATTGAAGCTGAAGAAGTAGAAGTTGTGGGATGAAAAAAGAGTGTTTATAAAATGGGAGGGACTGGAATATGTCTTTATGCTAAGGAGAGAACCAGTTCAGATAAGCTGGATAAGGATACAGGGTGAGAGGAAGATAACTGATGGAGCGTGGTCCCTCAGGAGGCAGATGGGGATAGAACCAAAGAGCAGAGTTAGCTTTAGTCGTGGAAAGGACATCTCTTCCACTATAGGAACATAAACGAGTGAGTGGATAGGTGCCAGTGGAGATAAAGATGTATGTGGTTAGGGAAGAAGATGAGGGCACGTTTATATGATGGTCTTGACTTTCTTAGAAAAGAAGTAGGTGCAAACTTTGGTATGAGGTAAGGCTGTCCTGAAACAAATGTCACCACAGGCTTCATCAATGTAAAAAGTCGAATGTAAGCTCTATGAGGGCAGTCTTACGTGGCATGTTCCTAATGTCTCCAGTGCTGATCATAGTACCTGGCACATAGTAGATGCTTAGAAAATATCTGTTGATGATATGAATATATTGGTAGAAAAAGAATGTGGTATTCCTAGTCTGTTCTTCATTATTCATGTCATACCATAAATGTTCAATCTATTTCAGGTACCACAATCCCAGAGGAACACAGACAAATGAGGAAATATCTAGAAAAAAGGAAACTATTATAAGAGATTTGGAACCAGGTGTAAAAGAATGGATAAAGAAACTGAGGATATGTTGCATGCAAAATTAAGCCTTTAGAGAGAGATGAGAACCTTCATCAGATATTTGACAGGCCGCCAATTGAAGACCTGGTATACTTGTTCCATGTTGCTTCAGAAGGGAGAACCAGAATCAACTGGTGAAAAGTAGAGAGAAACACATTCTCTCCAATCTAAATTGTTTAAAAGAGGTAGAAAAGACTGTCTCAGAAAGTTGAGAATTCTTGGTCACTAAGAGTGTTGAGGTGTAGGCTGGATGACTTCTGCTGGTGGGTATAGTACAGGAGGTCCATACACAAGATGGCCTCTCAGATCCCTTCTGTCTCTGGGATCCTTCATGCCAACAATAGGGGATCATTCTTGACCTATGGTCTTTGAGGGGTTATAATAAGTTTCCACCAGATTTATTCAAGTGGAAATACATTGGATTTTTTGTCATCTCCTAGTGTTTTGGACACTCTTCTCTAGAACCGTCATGCTTTGCGGCTGCAATGATAATTTAGGTTCTCAAAAATGACTCTGAGGCACTAAAAAATGCTAAAGTACCATCTAAATCAAATGAAATACTGTATAAATCACTGAGCATGGTGATTGACACCTACTAAGGACTCAATAGATATTTTTAAAAAGCTAATAAATATTAGATTAAATATTAACTATCTTTATAATGTTAAGCCTATAGGTTATCTTTGCCTGATGTCCATAATTATCATGGGGAAACCACTTGATCTAGTGAAAAGAGCATGCATTTTGAATCAGACCTGAATATCAATCTCCCCTGCACCATTAGCTTTTCTACTTTTAGGCAGCTCGGGTTGAAGAGAATGTACTTCCCTGTAATTTTCACCAGTTGGTCCAGGTTCTGCTCTCTGAGGCAACATGGAACAAGTCTGCCAGCTCTTTGATTGGGGAAGTAAATAACCTCCCTGAGCTTTATTTTCCTCATCTGTAAATTGTGGGGAAAAATCCCCAGGGTAGCTTTGAAAATTGAATAACATCTGTTAAATGTTTAGCACAATGCCTGACTTACAGTGAGGAGTCAGTGTTATCTCTCTCTCCTCCTTATTAAGAAAAATATTTAATTCAATGGAAATTTCTTCCTTGATTATTATGGATAATAGCAACCCTAATATTACTATTATCTATATACTAGTAGTATAATAAGCATTTGTTTTTCAGTTCCTTTCCATCCCTTTTGCCTTATTTGATCATCATATACAGTCCTGTGAGGTGAGCTGGACATGGATCATCAATATATCTCCTAGATGGAGACTCTGTGGCCCTGCATGGGTCACAGCTGTTCAGGGTTATGGAGGTGGACACAGAGCCTGGTGTGTCCAGGGTGCCGAGCCAGGCATGTTTCTTTGTAATCTACATCCAATCTAAATTGGAAAATTTAGATTTTCCAAAGTGAAATGTAAGATTACATTTTTAAAAAATTTGTCAACTTTTAATATTTTTTTTCCTTGAAAGATTTAAGGAGGCAGTGATAACCTTTTTCCTCTGACATTGGCTTTGGTAAGAGTTTGTCAGTGTTATCAGGGTTACATTAGAATTGATGTCAACTAGCCAATAAAGACAAAATAGAGCCCTCCCCTTCGCGCTGGATTCCCTTCTTTCTGCATCTCAGATGTGGCCTTCTCTATGAATCCTTCTCTGGGGGCCACCCTACAGAATCAGCCCCTTCTGCTGCTGCACACCCCCAGCATGAGCATGTTGTTTGTATCTCCAGGCTGCGTTTGTTTCTTTCTGCTTTGATTTACAGTTTTTAACTGTACCTCTAGATATCTAACTCTACTCCTAGATTGTCCACCCAGGCAAGCACAGGACATTTCCGTTCACCTTCTTTTTATTTCAGTGTCTATCACAGCGCCTAGCCCATAGTTAGTACTCAGCATATGTTTTTATAGGCACAGTCCTTTCACAAACACAAATACATGCGTGCATGATTTGGGAGCAAGGAGTCACTTGGTTTGATTCTAGTGGACAGTCACTAGATACCAGTTAAGTGATAACTACGTTATACAGGTGTAACTCAGAGTCACCATTAGAGTTTTATGTCCTTTGTTTCTGGAAACCTGTGCCCTTAAAGGGTGACATGTTACCTTGAGCACTGCGTGCTGCCCTGGGAGTACGCCTGTTAGAAATATTTGAACTCACTCAGAGCCATGGGAGGCGGCCTGGTCCTTTGCGGAGTCCTGTGCCCTGCTCAGAGTGTGATGCTGTCATGTCTCACTCCAGAGGGGACTTTGAACTAGGATCCTCCAAAGAGATGTGCAGCCCTGTGGGGCTCAGCAGAGACCCTGATGCGAGCTCACTTCAAGAGTGGTGTTGGGCACATGACACTGCACAGTGTAGCCCTGAGAACTAGGGGCTCCTGGAGAGTAGGGGAGATGCTGGAGAGAACACTGAGGATTCTGCAGCTGTGCCAGAGGCAGCCATGTGTGCAGGTGCTGGAGCTGCTAAGGAAGAGAACAAGCCACAGACTCACCACCCAGGACTGTATGTTGAGGGGAGCAGCAGAAGGGGCCTCAGGCTGGAGAGACCTTTTTGCCAATGTGAGTTGGGAGTCACCCTTGACATCCAGTGTAGTGTAAAGATTTCCGTTCTACCAGCAAACTCCTTGCTGAGGAGCTAGAACACTGAGAGCTGAAGTGACTGAGAATTGTAGCACTGGGAGTCCCAGAAGAGGTCCCTTAAGGCAGTGCCCTCAAGTCCAGCCTGAGGCCTCAGGGGTCTTGTCATGACCTTGATGCAGCAGGAAATTGTTACAGATGTGGTGATAACCAGAAGGGCTGGGAATGTTGGCTCCACAGTTGAATTCTGAAGAATAGATTGGTTGCCCCCTCTGTCTGGCCCATTTCAGCATCCCCCTGGGTGGTTCTTGGCTCCAGGCTCCTAAGAGGAGTTGGTGTTTAAAGCCCATGGCTGCACCTCAGCACCCTCATGCTTTGCAGCACCGGCAGCCACCCCTCTCTCCTGGGAGGTTGCAGAGACTTATTCTAGAAGAGGGAATATTCTGGAAGGAGGCTCCCTATCTCCTAGCCTTGGCCATGGATTTGAAAAAGGATCTGTTTATTGAGCTCTCAAAACAAACTTCCTCATCTGTGCCACCTAAGGCAAAGACTGTAACCTCAGTCAGCTACTTCGTACCCTCCACCTTGTGTTTGGGCACTTGACCCAGATAGATTGCCTCTCCTCTACACCCTATCCTTTCTCCTCAGGAAAACTGATGGTGTTGGAGGCCCAGACCTGCTGGTTCGATTTGTGTTAGTGGATGTAGCCTGGGCCAGTGAGGCTCCACAGACATGCAGGAGCTCCAAGGGGATATTCTTGCTTATTGGCCTCCATGAAACGGCTGCACTTGGGAGCTGCCCGTTGTCTACAGTTTTACTGGCCATAGTTTTGGAAGGCAAGATGGTAGTGTGGGAGGGAAGAGCTGGGAACAGCACTTCTTTCATTTGAACCCCAGCTGCCTCTCTGCTTCCCCAGACTCAAGACGTGGCTTCTCTCTGCAGCCGTATTAGCCACCTGTAGCTAGGAAATACTAGATTACCCCTTATCCACTCTGCCTGCCTTTCTCAGAGATAAGGTAAAAGTCAAGCACAGTACCCTCCAGCTCCTAAAACTTCTTTCATCATCTTGACCCCACTTGAGAGGGAGCCTAGGAAGCAAGTAAAATGCTGTTCTTGTGGTCCACTTCTTTTCCCAACCCTTGGGAAGTGACTGTTTGCCAACATGGATTACCATTATCCAGTTCCACAACTGACATCTTTAGATTTCTTACGATTTTATTGCATGAGCGTTGGCATTTTTAATCTACAGAAGACTCTGCCTTTTGTGACACACGTTGAATGTCATCCTTAGACTGTGTCTGTAAAATACCAGCTTTTAAAATATTAATATCTAATGTGCACTCAAGTGTTCATTCAATTACCATGGGATCTTTCGAACAAGCAGTATCTTCGGGCGGCTCTTACTGCATTAAGGGAAAGATCTTACCGGGGCGTTGTTTCCCGGGCATGGGATGATGTTCTTGCTTTGTTTCTGTAAGTGTTGCCCATGGTTGTGTTGGACGCTGCTGCAGATTTATTGTCATTCGTGCCCAGACTCAAGCATTATCAGTTTTCTCTTCCAGTGCCCAGCCTTAAAAGGTATCATGTCTGATAGGGATTGTGGATCATAATTATGATAAATGAGAGGCAGTTGAAACAGTTCTGTCAAAGCTGATTTGTCAGAGTGCTGATTTCAGTCCAGAGAGGAGGCAGCCTCATTATTACCACCAGCAACCATTTCGCTTTGATTATTTTTTGAAAATCACTTCTGCGCCTGAGGCCTTTATTTTTCTTCCTCCTGAAAACAGTCTTGAATGGCAGTGTTTTGAAAATGGTGCCCATATGATACCCACTGGCATTTTCTCCCACTTTTCTCCCTTTCTGGGCATTGAACCCCATCTGTGGCCACCCCTGGTGAGCATATTTATAACCAATAGGCTGTCACTATTTAGTACAATACAGTTCAGAATACGAATGTGTGAATTGACAAAGCAGATAAATGGGAGGGGGGAGGTGGAAATTTGTTATTAGGAAAAGGTTAGTCACCCTGAGTCAAGATTCACAACAGACTTCCTTCAGATAACTCTCTCCTCGTGCATTTCACGTTAATTCTTGTGTTAGTTCCATAGCATCAGAGGAGTGGGGAAATGGAGGACTCAGGAGCATAAGCTAATGTTTCAGGAGTTCCGTGTCCTGAAAATGCATTGGAGAAGACAGATCCTCTCTGTTTTAGCAGAAACTAGTAGCAAAGCAGCACGCCGTTGTGATTGATCATAACTCTTCAAGAACATTCATGCTTATGTCCCAGATGTTCCAAACTGTGGTAACCTCACCCCCTAGTTTTCCCCTAGCCCTTGAACTCCCCCATCTGTAAACCAAGGCCTAGAGAGGGGGCGATCACTGAAATCCTTGGCCCTGGCTTACCCATCCACATTCCCACCCTCTACACTCTAGGGCGCCTTTTGTTTGTGTGTGTGTTCATTCATTCATGTCCAACAATGTCCTGGCCCCTCACTACTTCTCTTGTGGCCACAAAACATACTGGACTTGGAAGTGACGTTCGTGGAAGAGGAAGAGATTTTGTCAGAAAAGTTAAGCCAAGTGATCCAACAAAAGGTCAAAGCCACACTCCTGATGGCCTCATGAACACCCTCCCCTCACATGCATCTAATACTGATGGGCACGTCTATGGTTTTATTTGAGGCTTTTAAAGTTAATGTCACAGATCTTAAACCTCCCAACTTGGGTGCTCTCATTTTAAAAACATTTAACACTGCAGTTTTGCTTTTTGGTTAAATCTCCCTTTTCTTTTGGGTAGTTCTGGCAGCTTCCTGGGGAAGTTGGAGTTGGCACATGTCTCACCTCTCAGTCCCTGCCTGCTGTCCCCTGGCTCAGGGCACCTCCTGTGGGTCTGTGGTTTAGTTTGGCTTTGCAAATATTACCCTCCAAATCCCACAGCACTTGAGAGACAAACGGGTGGCAGCAGACATGAATGATGACATTTACTTACGAGGCCACGCTTTCTAGCTGGGGAATCATCTTTTGTTTGCAGAGAGTGACAGTCAAAGAAAAGAGGAAGGGAAAGAAAAATGAATCAGGGAAATGAAGAAGATGAGGAAAATAATAGGAAGAGAAGAAAGTTGATCAGGATTTATTGAGAACCCCCTGAATTCAGAGTCTAGGTTAGACTCTGGGGGAAATAAAAAGAGAAAGTTTACAATTCTCTGTTCCATGTCTTGACTGTGAGGTGGGGAATCCTACATACCCTCAGTCCTGATGAAGTAGCTCAGAAGTGCTAGAGAGCAGCACATCGACAAGTCTGAAGAAATAACTTAGGCTGAGATGGGCACGTGAATTCTGAAGAGAGGAAGAATCAGAGGGCCACCAGCATTCGGTGAGATTGGCTGGGGAAATTTCCCTTGAAGTGAATGTTGAACCTGCTTTCAAAGATCAAATGGTGGGAAAGACAGCCAGGGTCTTCCATGGTTAGGGGCTGGGCTGGCATGGGTAGAGGGCCCAGACTTGTGCAAGAATGAAGTTCGTTGGCTGAAGTGGAGAATCTATTTTGGAGACTAATAAGATGGAGTTGGTGGCATCGGTGGGAGCCAGTTGGAGAATGACTTTGAAAGAGCCAGGCTAATGGGTTTTAATTTAGGGTATAATGCAATGGGAATCCACTTAGGTGGGACCCCCTGAGGGTAAGGACTTGGCTACCATTGCCAAAACTAGATGCTTCTCGAGGACAAAGAATTTGTTCTTCTTTTCTTCAGCTGTTACTTTTTGTTTTTGCCTGAATGACCAACCAACTGGACTGTATATGTGAGATACTGTGTCGCCATGGGAACGTAGAGTATATACCTGTCAAGGCCATGGGCCCTGCCACAGCAAGGCTGTCTCAAAATCATTGCACCATAAACCCAGATGGAGAATGAAATGCTTTGCTAGTCAGATAGGCATTTCTTTACTGCACTTGTCTTCAGAGCACTTTCTTGTCGAGACCTCCAAGGCACTGTATGGGCACAGTAACTTTTGAGTTGTACAAGTTCGTTTTATAGTGACCATATTCCTAACAATCAGGATAAATGAGTTGGAGGATTAGGACCAGCAGGGGTGGCACTGAATAGGATGTGGGTGTGTGAGGCAGAGATCAAAAGGGAGCGTCCAGGACAAACACACGTGCAGTTGCAAATAAGAGGAGGTATGTGCTTAGGACGGTGGTAATTTGGAGCTTGGGTTTGGGATCTGTTGATGGAGCTAAGGTTGGGAAGTGATCTTTCCCCTCCATCCTCTCTCTCCCTTTGACTCTGAGACGGGAATCATATATACCTACATCCTACGTTCATCCGGGTTTGCCCTTTTTTGTCTGGCTTTTCATAAATGCTTCTGGCAGCTTATAAATGCTTTTAGCATCCTCTTGGGAGGAAGGTGGGAAGACAGGCGGGCGGCCAGGAAATCTTGGTTGTTATTAAACTGAGGCTTCGAGGACCTTTTGATTAGCGATTAGACTCAGCTCCACAGCACTAAAGAGTATAAACTCCCTCTCTGTCTCCTTTGCTCAAACCTCCAAAGAATCTGTTTCATATGGTGTTTATTTATAACCTAAAATAGACGAGGGCCCAGGAGCCCTGGGGACTGCTGAGGCTGCAATGTGCTCTCAAGCAGAAGAGGGTTAGCAGCCCCATTGCGGGAAATAGTGCGTACCTCTTTCTGTGGTCACTGCCCTCTGGGCCTTCCCATCCCCCACGTGTGACTGGAAACTAGTTTCTAAGTATTGCATCTTAAGGAGTTGTTTCTTTCTTTGCTTTTCAGTCTGTAGTATGAAGATTGTAATACTGCAAAGACCCATGTATCACCAAGACTCTAACCTTCTGGAGCATTATTAGGCTGCTTTAAACTGGTTGGATGAGTAAACCTGTATAAGCACTTTCTTTAGGCCCTGCCCACACAGCAGTCACCCATTATAAGGAAAGGACCTGGTCAGGTGACTTTTGTACTGGGTAGGTAGGTAAGAGGGAACCTGAGTGAAAGGGCTGCAGTGATTTGAAGATGAAATGTTGGTGCAGGGCCACATTGTGGTAGGGGCTGCTTGACCCTGACCCACCCACGTGCCCTCCACTGGCCCCTCTGCAGCCAATATCAGGTATTTGGAGAACAGCTGACTGCCATCTGGATTAAGCATAATCAACAGGTCTACACGGGTGGGTGTTGAATCCATAGTTTAGACCCCTTAGCACTAAGCGACCTGGTTCTGATGGTGGCATATTTAAGGCTAATGGTTTTAAGTAGAGAACATTCCTCAGCAAGCAGGCAAGAAGTCTTGGTGCCTTCAAATGCTTATGAAAGATATAGGAATGCTACTCATTATGATAATGGCATCTTGCTTTCTCCTAAATGCAAGCGTGCTGCTGCTGGCCCATTATTAGTAAGTATGCATCCTTCCATTTATATGGAGTGTTAAAATTTCCAAATTCCTTACACATATATTGTCTCATCTGATTTTCACAGCAGCTCATCGCCAAAGAAGGTTTTAGTGCTCCCAGTATATGCTCAGCGTATACAATTAAGCTGAGCAGGCTTAATTGACAAGCTCAAGGTTACAGAGATTAGTAAGTGGCAGAGCGGGACCAAGGCCACATCTCCTGCTCTCAAGCATCACCCTCCTGCTTGTCCTGTGCTTTGCAGCTGTTGCTACGTGGGCTGTGTTCTAGTGGTGAGGATGGCTGGGCTGAGCCGTGCATACTCTTTCAGCCTCTTCCACAGTGAGGAAGATAGAGCTTTGAGGGAGCTAGAGTTTGGGTTTTGGTCTATGAAAGTAGAGTTGAATCTTTCTCTAACATGGAAGTTATGGGCTTGGGTTCATCAGCACAGTACTTCAACTCACTTGAGCTACTGGCTTCGTGGCATGAAAAGAAAAATTAATTTTTTAAATGTTGGCATCTAATTACATGAACCTAGAAATTTAAATGTAGACTAAATATAGCCTGAGCTTAATCTCTATTTTATAAATTCCACAATGTTCTGTTGCCAAATAGGACATAACATTTTTAATAGGTAATTTTCCAGAGTTGCATACGAGACTTAACAGCCAGCATCCCTCAGTAAAGGAGCTGAGAATTAGCCCAGCTCAAAATGTGCCCTCTGCTTTGAAAGTAGACCTCTTAGCCTTCTGGAGATGATAAAGTTTGTAGCTGCCCATTAACCAACTGCTGATTTTTGCTTATTAAAATTCCATTATGATCTGTACTGGACAGAAAGATATTAAAAGTAAACTATATTATTTTATGCATGCATCTTCCTTTGAAAACTTTTTAAAAGTAGATTTGTAGCTTCCTCTATGAGAACTAAACACCAGGCCTTTGTCCATTACCTAGAGGATGGTGGTTTGACTGGTGGGTCGTCGTTGGGCTGTGAGAAAGAGAATGCAAATATGGGCTAAAGCCAAAGCTGGAGCCAAGATCCGGTGGGGGAGCCGCTGCCTGTGAGAGCTGGGTTTAGGGGTGTGGCCAGCTCTGCAAAGAACTCTAAGCAGGAGCTCATCTCAGAGCCTAGGTGAAGCCAAGGTGAGGTCACCTCACCACCAATGCAGCCATTGGTCATACTCTTCCAAGCTACTAAAGGCTCTAGTCTTTAAAAGGCTAGTACTTTTCAGTTTTTAAATCCTTTGATGTTGGGATAGGTCTAGAGGTTTGGGACCACATGCTATTGACTTTAATAGGGGAAGTAGGATTACGAAGTGTGGGGAGACTTCAGGGTCCTTCAAATGCATATATTCTTCAGAAACAGTATCTTCTGAAGTCTCTCCCAATAACTGGTGCAGGACCTTACAGTCATCCCTTGGTTCCTAATGAGTCTGTGACAATGGTGACAATTTATCACAAGTTTAAAAGCTATTAGAGGCTATGAAAATCATGTTGTTATATAAATACTGTTGACTGGTGTCAGGGAAGAGGGAGAATCCCCCTCCACCCTTTCCCGTAAGGTTCTTATGGCTGGCCAAATAATTAAAAAGACAGGTTAGCAGGAGAAAATAATACCAAGTTTAATAACACATATACATGGGAGTAACCAGGGAAACTGAGTTTCTCAACACAATAGCAGTGATTCTCATTTTAAATACCATCTTCAGCTAAAGACAAAGGAGAATGTTGGGGGTGGGAAGGGAGACAGAAGGGAGACAAATTACAGTAATCAAGGGTATGCATATTTAAGTCCTCTCCTTCTGTACTGATAAGAGTTTCTACAGATAAGATCATCTTCCCCGCTCTTCCCAATACAAAAAGGGCAATACCTTTACAAATGGAGATTTCCCTTATAGATGTAAATGTTTGTCTGGCAGCTCCTTGCAGGGCCACCTAGAGAATGTGGCCGGGAAGAGACAGAATTTTTGATAAGAGGGGCTTAGTGCCTTTCCTATCGTAACATATATTTTGCATTATATTGCAGCCATCATATGATAGTAACTCCTTCCTGGAACAGGTCTTCTATGTTAAATTCTGTAGGCAGTTTGGGGGAGGTCAAATGTCCGTCAGAGAAAATAATCAAGGTAAAGAGATATATTTCAGAGTGGCCAATTTTGATCTCCCACACTGGTAAATATATGACAACACATGTGCGTGCAGACATGCACACACATACACACATCACATCACTCACATATCTAGTACTGCCTGAAAGAATTGAACAATTTAGTTAAAATTACAACCATAATAGAAAAGACATCCTTTGGTGAATATTATTCAAGGAGTAATACAAACAGTAGGTTCTCTGGCTTAAGTAGAGAGTTGGACTATTCAAAAGAGACTTCCTGGAGGAGGTGGAAAATTCACTGGATTTTGTAGAATGAATAGGAGTTGGAAAATCGGAGAGGATAAAGGGTGTGAAAAGGGTATGACTTAAGGCATGGAGGTATGAAAGCCCTGTTAGTTCAGGATTTTAGGATTTGTCAAGAGAACTAGTGGCAAGTAAGGGTGGCAAGAGGAGGCAGAGCTGGAATAGGATGTCAGCCACTGCCTGCAACAGCTTTGCCAAGCAATAGGTAATTAAAGACTGGGAACCTGCAAGCACACCTCTACTCAATCCATGGGATGGTAAAAACCAAGTCTCTCACTGTCTTAGGCCTCATCCTCTTACCTTGTAGGGATAAGAGGGATTAGTCCTGACAAAGAATTTGAAGATAATGTCACAAGCCAGGGAGCTATTGTGTAGGTCCTGGAAAAAGGGAGCACTATGGTTTTAAGATTAATGTATTTACCACATGGTTTCTCATCACCCCTGTAGGGCATATTCTTGAGTTGTTTTTCATAGCAGGTATGAGGGAGGGAAATAGATATTTTGTTCTCCCTTCACATACACCTACTCAGCAACAACCCCCAACCATCAATTTCTTATCACCCATTTCTTATATAGTCAGGTGTCTGCAGGATGCCAGCCTGGTCAAGACAGCAGGTGTAATCTCTCCTTGTGGGACAGAAGGAAACTAGTCTGTTTAAAAATTGAACTTATACCTCTGGCCTTCTGGCACAAAGCTCCTTGGCCCAGACTCCTTTGTAAATAATGAGCATCTTCTCCCAAGCAAGGCTCCTTTCCTACAAAGGGCATTTCTTCAGTTAATGAAATACTAGTAGATGTTTCTGTGGAGACTGCTTTGAAGATTTGGTTAAATGAGAGGAACATATCACCAAGAAATGCTCCCATTATGATAAATGGTGTAATAGAACACAGGCCTGGGAGTTCTGAAACCAGAACATTCTAGATTCAGATTTTACCTCTCCTGTGTAAAATAGGCCTAGTCATTAGGTTGTTTTAATGATTAGAAATTGTATACATAAAGCACCTGGCTCATGCACATTCAGTAAAGGGTAGACGTTATTAATAACATCTGTATTTTATATAGGTTCCTCCTCCTGAGTTGGGGGTTTGCTATGTTGCATTGATTCCATGAGGTGGTTTTAAATTAAGAAGGTGGCTGCAGATGGATGCTAACTTCCTCAAGCAGCATTCTCTGCTAGCAGTGACCACACGAAGCTGACCTGGCAGGGGAAGGCCTTGAGCAGACGCAAGCTCACACAGTCACTGACAGGAAGAAATCTTTTTATTTTTGTTTGCTGAGAAGGTGATGCTGAATGCTTCCTTCCGTTTGGAAATCAAATTCACTGTGTAGCAGATCTCAGTAAGTGAGGTCATGCTACTGCTTTTCTAAAAGAGAGATATATTTCTGTTTTTATTAATTGTGGAACTGACATAAGACTGGTAAAATTTGTAAGAGAAAATAACCTGTTCACTTGCTTTCTTGCTGTACTTAACTGCCTTCTGGAAATTAAGAGTGAGAAGGGATTTTTATCTTCTGATCTGGAAACTATACCCTCTTCCGATTTAAAACAAGCGTCCTCGTGTCCTTGGAGACTTGCCACATATGAATTCTGGAATAAAAGGAGTTCTCAGAGATTTTTGTCAGCTATCATTTCGAAGGCAGAGTAACATAAGCCATAGTGCCAAAAGACGCCTAAAATAGCTGTGCACTTAATTATGGGGCTAGATGCCTCCTCGTCACACGCTTGAAAACACGTCCTTTTTGGAATTGAATCCAATACTAAGGACCATTGGTGTGGATGATGAGAGGTTTTATTCTACACTGGTCTTTTTGACATATACACTGAAGCTTACTTTAATATAGTGAGATACAATAAAAATCTCAACATGAAACAGCTATGTTGGGTGAGAAGAAATTAGTATTAACTTGTTTTATAAAATAATTATCTGGGAAGTTTCTGCAAACAGCCATCATTCTTCACACTTTTGAAATTGGTTTGACCACCCTGTGTTTTTTTACATGCAACCTTCTTACACCCAACACTGATTGTATGAAGTGAAGAGCAGCCTCATGGAACGCCATGATGGGGCAGTGGTTACCTCCATGCAGGTAGGAGGCTGCAGAGAATTATGGCCCATTTTTTGCCTCTGCTGAGGAGTATTCTACACCAATAACCAAGCAGCCTCTAGGAGGCAGCAGAACACCAAATAAAACCACTGCCTAGGGGCTGTCAGGCTTTTCTGGCTCATTGCTCAGCCCTTCTAGGACCATGATGCAGCACCCACCCTTCTCTCCTTTGCCCAGTAAAATTCATCTTCTAGGTCTTGCCAAGGTGGAGACCTTTGCTGTTAAGCCTCCCATACCCTACCCCACTTGCCTCCACTCACCCCCTTCTCCTCCATACTCTCAAACCCTCCTGGTCTACTTTGTACCATATCATGTAGCTTAATGATAGGGCTTGTTGGCTATTGTTTCGTAATCAGCTCTACTTGTCATTTTGGCAGAAAGTATCTTATGTCTGTGTTTCCCATAATGCCAGTACTGCCCTGGAGGCTTAAATAAATGCTTGACAGCAGATGGAGGATCCCTTAATCTGTAGTGAGTGCTTGATATGTATTTGCTTGATACATATTTGATTGTCAAGATGGTCTTGTTTTTGCGCAAGAGGAAGTGTTTTCTTTGCTTCACTTATTTCTGAAATGGCTGCATTCTCATATGCTTTCTGGTTTGTTTCAGAAACCAGGTAAGTTAGAGGTGATGTATAAGATAAAGGGCTTTCAAAATAAACCCAGGGGTGTAATGGAAAACATTAACTTTGGTGTCATAGATGCAAGTTTGCATCTAGGCTCTTCCCCTTCCTTCCCAGGTGTGTGCCTTGGTCAAATTCACTCTCAGCCTCAGTTCTCTCACTCGTAACATGGGGCTACCCAAGCTGATCATATAATTTATTATCTAAATTGAAGAACATTTGAGAGTGAAGGAAGACATTTAAAAATACTTATATTGCTAGTCTTTTGCAATATTCATGGACTGAGGAGTCCATTTATTTTTCTTCTTTGGTTTGCTTATAAAACTTTTCTATTCAAAAATGATTTTCAAAGAGACATTTCCTGAAAGATATTAAAATAATATATAAACAGGACAAATTGTAAACTGGTTGGCATGCTAGAACAGCAGGTGTAAACCATATGGTGTTTCAAAGAATCAAACTAAGTAATGTAGGTAAAGGGTCTAGTCCCGTGCCTGGAACACACTGTGTATTCAGGAAATGATCATTTACTTTTCCTTCCTTGAAGAAGATTGGACAAAGAAGCACTGACCAGCAATAAACAAAGGCCTGTGGGCTTCTTAAAAAGGCTGCTGCAAGACGGGTATGCTCCTAGCTCTCCAGATCCTAACAACCTAAGATGAGTTTTGTCTGACTCTCGTAGAAAAATACTGATTGAAGAACACAGTCCTGCTTATATGTAGTCGGACAGCTGTTTCAGCAGCAGAGAACATATGCAGGGAGTAGCTTTGCAGTTTGGGTGATAATTTGGCTGCCCTGTGAGCACCGAGCTCTTCTCTTCACTTGCAAATTCACTACTGCTTCTGGGCAACTTGCCTGGAAAGCTGGGGGAACCAGCCTTGGCACCCGTCTTCTGCAGCCAGCTCCTGCCGTTCAGGGTCCTGATTTTAGCAATTGTGCTTAAATACTGGGTTTACCATAAACTTAATAGTTTGAGCTGTAAAATATATACCTCCCTTGAAGGTTGGTGTCCCCACATAGCCAGAAGGTTAATTGCCATTCTGTGATTGGGCTTCCCAGGTTGGGTGCATCCCTTTTAGAAACTCTAAATTCATTACTCCTCACCCTGCCTCTTATAAGTGCTATTTTGCTCTAGTAATGAGAGCTCTTTAGCCTGTGTGTTCATTTAACCTAAAGGCCCGCAGAGCTGAGGCTTGTGTTTTTGCCAGCTCCTTGTGAGATGGAGAATTCAAGGAGTGCTCTGTGGCCTCCTGGAAGTTGGGAAGGGTCTTCACACGGTGAATAGCAATGTGTGGCAGGAGAATCAAGCCCAGGAGCAGGTAGTATTGTGGGGACAGCCCTCTGCATGGTGCATGGCTCCTAACAGCCTCTTCTTTCTCCAGGTATGTGTACATTCCAGTGGGTGGGTCCCAGCATGGCCTGCTGGGGACACTGTTTTCCACTGCATTGACGTTTGCATTTGTGAGCTACTGGCATGGTGGGTACGACTACCTCTGGTGCTGGGCAGCACTCAACTGGCTGGGAGTCACCGTGGAGAATGGAGTCCGGAGGCTTGTGGAGACCCCGTGCATCCGGGACAGCTTGGTGAGCAGGATCCTTGCTCGTGTGGTAGGGGACAGCTGAGCCAGGTGGACTAGGTTTGGGAGGGAAGGCAGTCATCAGATTCACCCCATCATGGGCCATTCTTGCTAGAGTGGTTCAAAGTTCAAGTGCCCAGAAGTGGGACAGCCAAGAGAGGCTTCTGTAGCCGTTAAAAAAAAAAATGTTTTAACCATAAAAGCAGTACATGTTTATTATATAAAAATAGAAAATTCAGGCAAGAGTAAAAGAAAAATACCTTCTTAACACAAACCACTGTTAATACCCATTCTTCTAAATTTTTTCTGTATTTATACACACACATATATAACATTTAAAACAAATGCTAGTATTCTAGAGATATGTTTGTATCAGGACCACTTTTCTACGTCACCAAATCCGTTTCTAACTACCCTTTTTAATGGCTACATGGAATTCATTACGTGGATATGCCATAATTTATTCAATTAGTCTCCTATTATTAACAATCATATTATTTCAATTTTTTTGCAATTATCAATTGCATTGAGATGAATATCATAACTAAGTTGAATTCTTGTACGTAAAATTGCTAAGTCAAAGATTTTTCTCATCTTTAAGGTTTACCATGCATACTGCTTAGTTCTTAACTGCCTTGTAGACAAAGTGTGCCAATCTACATTCCTACCAACAGTGCATGAGAATGCCCTTGCCAATACTAAGTAGTACTGGTATTTTTAATCTTTGCTAATTTGATAGGTACTGTTATAGTAGCATAAAAAATAGCTAAGAGTTTGACACATTTCAACTCTACAGGAAAATGATTTGGAAAATTAATTAAACACTTTCCTTTACACATAAATTTTAAGTGATTTTAAACTATAAGCAAATATTTTATCATGTAAATGTGGTGTATGATGTATTAGAATCTTGTAGGAAACCATCCATTCTGAATATGCCGAAATATTCTGATAACGCTGAAGAAAGTAGCTAAAAAGAAATATGCTGGCACCAGTGTTCATGGCAGGCAATAAAACACAAGAAATTTACTGGGAAATGATTAATGTGCCTAAATTCCCTCAGTATATACATCTAAAGCAAATACATTTTAAAAAACCAACACCATCAAAATAGAATACATTTGAGTGTTTTTCTATAAAGATAGCCATAGTACAAGTGGACAGTTATTTCAATAAAAGCTGATACGGGGCCAGCCTGGCAGTGTAGTGGTTAAGTTCGCACGCTCTGCTTCTGGTGGCCTGGGGTTCACAGGTTCGGATCCCAGTCGCGGACCTACACACCGCTTATCAAGCCATGCTGTGGCAGGCATACCACATATAAAGTAGAGGAAGATGGGCACAGATGTTAGCCCAGGGCCAATCTTCCTCAGCAAAATGAGGAAGATTGGCAATGGATGTTAGCTCAGGGCTAATCTTCCTCACCAAAAAAACCCCCAAAAACAACTGATACAAAGCACATAGCAAAATAACATATCTGAAAGAATTTGAATATGCTCATGTATGTTTAAAGATAAATATTTTATTTAGTATTGGTACACAGCAATCAGCAGGAAAGAAATGTCAGTGAATTCCAATAAAAAGAGGAATTTCAATGAAAGTCATGGTTATGCAACACCAAGAAAAACCATAAAAGGTGGTATCATAAAGGTTTTAATCTTCATCCTCAAATCTGAGTAGTCTTCCCAAAGCCTGAAACCTGATCACCACCCGTGAAAGCCAGTGAATTCTTTTCAGCTCAGGCTGAAACCCTATAACACATTTTCATGTTCCTTAATGAAGCGTCTAACATTAACCTTGAACTTAATGTTGAGCAGTACTCTGTTGCCTTTGAGCCAGGGCTCATGTAATTAATAAATTTTAAAACTATAAAATGTTAAACCCAAACTGTGCTTTGTAGCCTCTGGCATATTAATTTTGCTTAAAAATGAATAAAGACAGTGAAAACACTTATAGGATGAAGCACTTGGGTGTCTGTTCTGCCCCATCACAGCTCATTCCGGGACCCTCATGTGTTTACCTCATTTGAGCTTCCACCCACAGTTCAGGCACCTAACTGTATAGTAATTTTCGAATATGCATTTTTTTGGTGAGATATATGTGTTGTATATTGCAAATATGGTGTTTAGTTTACATATTTATTGAGCAAGAACATATTTTGTAAAACCTATTTTTATCACCTGTCTTTGATCCTGACAGCCTGGTAGTTGGTTATGGCTATTTATACTAGGAGCTCCTTGAGGACAGCATCAGGATCCCGTTACTATTTATATCCCCACTGGTTAGCTCAGTGTCTGAATGACCCTCAGTGGTAAGTCAGTGCAAAATTAAGGCTTCCAAATTGGGTTGATTCTTTAGTTCTTCTTCCATTTGTCCACCCAAGCACTCTTCCTCCACTACCCCGTTTCTTCTACAGTTCAGCATAGTTTCTGTTTTCCTTCAGGCACCCCCAATGTATACAACTTTTTGAGTTTCTGAATAAACTGTTTCGCCACTTGAGTTACCTTCCTTCCCTCTCTTCTCATGCATCCGTTCTCGTTCTCTTGTCAAAATCCAAATAGAGACTTAATGACTCCTTGGCACCTAGTTTCATCTGACTTTAGTCTCCCCCATTGGTCTGATAGTATTTTTACAATGTGAGTTCACTCCCAATACCCCTCATACGCTCTCTCCATGGCATTCATCCTTCATCTGTTTTTTGATATGGATTGAAAGATATCTGAATAACAAGGATTATCATTTCTTCTTTTCCCATATCTTCTTCATCTTCAACCTCAGAGCTTTGTCTGGGGCACAAAATACAGTAGGATTCTATTCGTTGGTGTTGATAGAATGACTGTGAACACTCACTGAAATACTAGTCAGAGCTGAGTGTTGTAAATAAGAAAGCCCCTGATGCTCTAGGCAGGGCTGTCTGATAGAACTTTCTGCAGTAATGGAAATGTCCATTGTGCTGTCCAATACAGTAGTCACTAGCCACATTGAGCACTGGAAATGTGGCTAGCATCACTGAAAAACTAATTTTTTTTCCCTCAAAGCCCCAGTATATAGTTGTATGTCATAGCTGCACATCCTTCTAGTTGCTGTATGTGGGACGCGGCCTCAGCATGGCCAGAGAAGCGGTGCATCGGTGCGCGCCCGGGATCCGAACCCGGGCCGCCAGCAGCGGAGCGCGCACACTTCACCGCTAAGCCACAGAGCCGGCCCTGAAAAACTAATTTTTAAATGTATTTAATTTTAATTAATTTGAATCTAAGTAGCCTCCATTTGGCTGGCTTCCATTTTGAGCAGTGCAGTTCTACAGCATATTCCTTTTCTAGAAAAAATTAAACAAATGTAGAGTGTTTGACTGTGCTATAATTTAGAATGATCTTCATTAATGATGTAGTACCTCATATATCCAGCTGGATATTGAACCTCTCCACTTGAATAGCTCACAGATATCTCAGATGAAGCACATGTAATACTGAACTTGTGTACCTCTATCCCTCAGTAATTCCAACTAGCTCCTTTCCCTCTAACGTATTCTATTTCAGCAAAAGTCACCATCATCTATGCAGTTACTCAAGGCCAAAACCATCAAGTTATCCTTTGTACCTCCCTCTCCCTTAGTTCTACCTGTATGTACTGTACATTCTACCTCCTAGGTAAATCTTAATTTTTTTTTGTTTCCATTTCCACTGCATCAGCCTAATCCAACTGTTCTCATTTCTATCATGGTCTGCCAAATAGCTTCTAACTAGAATCCTTGCTTCTACTTTTGCCTTCTTCACTTCTTTACCCTCATAGTGCTAAGTGATGCTTCTCAATAAAAACCTAACTATGTTCTTGTCCTTCTTAAAATCCGTAGTGGCATCTCATATTCTTAGGACTAAGTCCACAACATTTAAGATGACCCGTGAGGCCTTCCTGATTTTGATCTTGCTGCCTCTCCCTATGCTCTCTTCCCCTCCCCCCATGCTCCATTCTTCCTTCTGTTCATTTACATACCTGGCCCCTCCAGCCTCAGCTCCCCAGCACAGGTTCTTCCATCTCCTAGGATGCTCTCTCTCCTTTCCCTCCACCCCTGTTCATCCTTCAGATTTCAGCTAGGCTGATTTGTTGTTTGGGTAGCCTTTGCTGACCCTCCCAAGTCAATCAAGTCTCATTTAATAATTCATTTTCGGTGCCTTGTACATGGTCTCTTCTGTTGTACTTATCACAGTTAGAATGAAATATTTTTATACAATAACTTGTCTAATCCTTATCTCCCTCACTGAACTGGAAGCCTCACGAGGTCAGAGATCTGTATCCTTGACACTTATCATGATGACTGGGCCAGAGTAAGCATGTGGTACATATTTGTTAAATGAATGAATGATATTTTCTGACTTCACTGAGGGTAGTATAAGAGGAAATAGGCTTATGCAGCAGCATGAAGAATATAGATTGGATACTGGAATAATTTACTAAGGCTAAGGCTTGTTGACCATTATACAGGGAGATTATTTTATTTTGTAGCAGAGTAGATGCTAATTGGTCTAGTCATGGCAAAATGCTATTTTAATTAATGCTCAGTGCACAAAATATATCTGGGAAAGAAAGAGGTGTGGAGGAATTAGCCTTCTTGGTACCCTGCTGCTTTATGAGAGGGAGATTATTGGTTGTGACTCACTGAGGCACAGAGCTGTAGGAAGCTGACAAAAGGCATTTTCACAAAGTACCCAAGTTGGGGATGAAGAGGAGTTACTGCTGAAGCAACAAACTTTTTCTCTATACAAGTACTATCCAGGGAGCTGGAATTTGTGTTCAGCATTGAAATCTTTTAATAAGTGGAAACATTTTGAAGCATCAGTAGAGTGACACTATTTCTTGTCAATTCTCAATTTGATCTCTCCTCTGAAGGAAGACACCTTCAGGCTGCTTGTCAGTTATTCCTACACAAAGGAGAACCTACGTCTCAAGCCGTTTACCCACACCCACCCCGTTTTCCATTTCATTGAATAAATATGTCCTCCTCCCCCAGCCCTTGTCTCCTCTTCTTTGCCCCAAGAGTGTCTTACTGAGCTGATTTATATCCTCTCTGAAGCAGTAAAATTTCTATTTATAAACTTAATTGAGGAGATGAGAGACATACCTCCAGTGAAAATCAAAGAGAGTCAGTCTAATTGTCCTGGTTGGGATCTGATGCTTTGGTGTGTCAGAAAGAATCCAAAGAGCATGGCCCTCTGGTGATGTCCTTTCAGTTTATCCAGCTATATTGATCAGTTTGATTTTTAAGAGATAGGTACCGAAATCCGATGAATTGGAGAGATCAGTCAATTTAAAAGGATGGTTGATAGTAAAATTATCAACATGATCCAACCAATGGTTACTTAGTCCTATGGAATCCTAACTCACCAGTTGGCAAGATGTACATGTCACTTGGCTTGATTAGAAAACCTTTTTGCTGGTGGTCAGTGATCACAGCCCCAACTTACTCTCTGAAGGAGTATAAGGCAAACCAGTCTGAGAAGAGTTGTTCCATTTGACAATGGCTCATGATCTTCTATTCCTCCACTACTTGGATTCATTTCAACAAATAGAGGTCAATAGATAAGCCATTTTCCCCAGACTGGAACCCTTCCTAGACTGAGCCCACTTAGACATAGTCAACCTGGTTCTTCATTTCTTAATTTGGTCATTTAGGAAAAAAATTTTTTCAGCACCCTAAGTGGGAGACACTTTGCAGAGCACTGGCGAACTCTGAGCGAAAGGCATGATCCCTTCCTCCTAATTCCATTTTTTGTATCCTCTTTCAGTACTTCAATGCAGGTAGTGTACTGATCTGTCAGTGTATAACTGGAGTCTGTTGTTAATCAGTTTCCTCCATGAATAACGGTATCTTGCCTGGTCTTCTGTCAGGATGATCATCTTTGTGGTGGATGCTTTGGATTAAAGAGACAATAAAACCATAGAATGAGAGCTTTTCTGTTTGAGGAGCTAAATGATCTATATAAAAAATGGCCTTGTCTTCATAAACATCATAAAATACTGATTGGCCTAGGCTTCCCAGGCATTGCTCAGAAGAAAGGTCCAGGCTAGAGACAGACGTTTGGGAGGATGAGGATGACATTTGGAACCATGGAAATGTTTGAGACTTTCTAGAGAAAGAGTGCAGAAAGAGAAGAAAAGGCAGCAGCCAGGGACTGAACCTAAGAAACACCAACATTTAGAAGTCGGATGGAGGAGGAGGGGCCAAGAACTGGGAGGAAAATCTAGAAAAAGAGGGTGATTCATAGAGGGAGTGGTCAATGGTGTTGATGCTATTAAGGGGTCAAGTAAGGTGAGGTTGAAGAATGGTTATGCCTCCACGTCAGAGTGCTGACAGTGAGAGGAAAGAGGTATGAGTCATCATCCCTATGCCCCAGGACCTTATGATCTAGTTATGGTCCATGCAAACCAGTTGAGGACCAGTGTAAGGCATTAATGTGCAGAGGGACCAGAATGAGTCATAGAGGCAGCTGATGTTCATGAGGGGTGGTGGTTAGTATGAGCTAAGCTTTTAGGAATGGTTTATTTAAAGAGTTGGGGCTTGAGTAGGGCTCTGAAGAGTTACGAGTAGGATTTAGAGAGGTCAGTAGAGGGGAGAAGACAGGATTCCAGGCCAAGAGAATGGCACACACACAGCCTGAAGTCAAGAATGAGCATGCTATGTTCGGATGAGGCTGACATGACAGACGAGGAGCTGTCACTCGGAGAATGGAGGAAAAGAGGTTAGAGAGGCCAAATGGTCCCTCTATATATAAAGAGATTGAATGCCAAACTTAGAAATAGAGAAATGCAAACCACTTAACCAAACAGGAAGGCATTAAATTAACGTATTAATCCCACACATCAAATTAGCCTGTTGTGCCAGCTTGTTAGCACTCACCCAGGTCTCTGGGTCTGGAAAAAGCAATGTATGTTGTTATGAACAGTGTGTTCCTTGGTGGATGACGACCTGTTGGCACCCCCTCCATTGTCTCCCACTCCGAAGGATCATTAACGATGCAGGAAACACTCTGCGCAATTCTCTGGTTATACATTTTCTTCTCTGTGGGAATCTGCGCCTAAGCCTTAACCCCTTGGGTCTGAGAGGAATAATTCTGCAAATAATTCCACCTTTTAGTTCAAATATGTTTAGTATGGCAAAAGCATTTTCAAAGGTTCTTTTTAACTTTCCATTACTGAGTTCACTATCTGACAGAGAGAAGGCTTTGAAATAGAGTCCATTTTCAGTTATTCATGGACTGATGAGCCCCCGGTTCTGGCCAGCTTGTGGATTTCTGCCACCTTTTCTGTCCCTCTCAATGTAGGCTTGAGCAAGGCAGGGGTCGCTCTCTCACCATTTGCTGCTGCCATGGCACTCCTGTCCGTTCTCCCTGCTGAGTGCACAGCACAGACGTTCACCCTGGGGAATTGTAATCTCAGGAAAGAATACTAAGCCAAAGATGAGATCCATGGCTTGAATGTAAATGGTTGCACTGGCTTTTCTAGGCGGCTTGTGGGATTAGATTCTTTACTGAGAGTCCCTTTTTTCTGCTTCTACAGTACAGATAAGTGGTGGTTACCCTAATCACAGCCTAGTGCCTAGAAGTGATGATGAATTTAGGAAAAAGCAAAATCTTATTATGCACCTGTTGAAGCTTTAGATGTGTGTTTCCAAATCTGGGTCTCTTTTCCTCCTGGAAAATCCAAATTACTCACTGGAGGTAGCAGAGCTTGAGTTTCCAGTATTCTGTTTTCAATGGAAGGATGAAGTAGCCCCTTCTTCCCAAAATAATGTGCATGTACTTAGTGCAATATATTTTTGCAATGTGTATTTATGTGTTAAATTGTACGTATGTATTATGTACAATGTGTATTATGTGTATATGCTATGACTGTAGCATATATATGTGTGTGTGTGTGTGTATTTTCACTTCTGAAAGCTCTGAGAAGGCAGAGATGTGCAGGTCTTCCAAAATCTCTCACATTCCTCCCAAGGCCTGGAAATAAATACTGCTTAAAAAAGCGTCTCGAGCAGCTGCTGGCCTTGTTTGAGATGAGTTGGTTTGGTGTCAGTGTACTTTTGATCACCAACATGTAGTGAAACACACAATTGAAAGTGGCTCTTGCTTTTTCCTCTGGTGTCAACCCCGTAGTCCACCCAACAGGCTGGAGTAAGTGCTGGAGCGGCCACTGTCCATCCCCTGAGGGTGGCAGGAAAGAGCATAATAATATAAAGGTGCAGGACGTCTATCAAGCCAACTATGCAGCTGCTGAAAGTGATGATGTTGAAATAATTTCACGGTTAGGAAAGATGACAATGAAGAATGAAGAATAATAGATATAATAAAAATTTATTTTTATTTTAAAATACACACACAGAAAAGTGTATAGAAGGTTATACACTAAAATGTTGATGGTGGTTAACTCTTCACTGCTGGGCTTATTTGTGATACATATTTTCTTGTTTTTCTTCATTTATATTTTCCACCTTTTCTACAGTGAAGGATACTGTTGTCTAATATAAGGTTATTGAGAGAAAAGAGAACAGGATGGACTCAACCTCAGGAGGGTGTGCTTAGCTGACCCTGGATGCTTGATTCATGTTAGAGACTGAAGGTCAGAGGTGTCATTCTCAGGAGCAAACTAATGCAGGGCTGTTGTAGGTACCATCCTTTGCCAAAGAAGAAACTCTAACTGATGCTGCACAAAGATCTTTCCCATTTGTTATTTTATTGAACCATCACAGCAATTCTTCAGGGCAGGTGTTACTACCTCCAGTTTTACAGATGAGGAAACTAGAGACTGGGAAAGGTACATAATTTTTCTAAGAACACATGGTTAGTTCCGTTAGAAAGCGAGTCAAATCCAGTCACATGTGATTTGTTCTAAGCTTCCTTGATTTCGGACTAGAAGAGAAGTCTTCCCTGATAAACCCTGGGCACTGGATTACTCATTCGCTTCACGTCTCCTTGCTGCTTGGCCACAATTGGCATTAGAGTGATTGACATTCCAGCCCTCACTTCTAGGGCAACTTGTGTTTTAATTGTGGCTCCACGCAATCTATCCATGAAAGAAATCTTTTGAAAAATTCATCCAAGTGAAGTGGGAACGTTCACAAAAGCATTTTTACCACATTATCTCATGAGATTTCAATAGTAGCTTTATAGGTAAGTATTATCATTATCTTTGTTTTACGGTGGGAAAAACTGAAACCCAGAAAGTTTAAGAACTATATGTTCATGATTCAGAAGTCAGATGTCACAGCAAGGCTTCATTTAGATCAATAAAGAGAAGAGCAGTGTCCATTCCTCCCTCTCCTATGTCCTTCTCTCCATCAGTGACAACTTCTGATTCTCTTGTTTCTGGTATTTACCTCTGTCTTTCTAAAGTATATATTATTTCTTCATTTATGAATTATAAATATATTAACTGCTTTCTACATGAGGTTTTAGCATCTTAGACCTACTCCTTACTTCTCCTCCTAATATAATAATATCTCTATTTTTGGTTAAATCTGCACTCAGTGTTTACATTATTATCGTGTTAAGTGCAATTATCATATGATAATTGCATTTCCTTTCTTAGTCAATTTTGCCCCCTACTCCAGATTAAGAATTGCCTTGCCTTTTTTGTTTGATTAGTAGTTTATTCTTACTACTTCTTTCCAAACTCTGCAATAAAATTGAAAAATCCCTCAGAATAGTATTTTCCATGTGGTCAGATGTATCTGGTAATCCGTCAGCTCTCTTCTTTTCCTAGAGAATCTCTCTTGAAGCCCTCCCATGCTCCTTTCCCATCTGCATCATTTCTCTTTAGATCTGCTGAACAGCTGTTGTCCTGACACTTCCCTTCTTCCCTCTCCTATGCTGAAACCCTGTGTCTCAGGCCCCAGATCTCCTTCCTGTTTTTTCTCCTCCCTTTGATTTGGTGGAGCTTCCTTAGAAAAGGACGATGGGTGATAAATTTTTTGAGACCTTGTACTTCCCAAGCTGTCTTTTTTCTACCCTTACATTTGATTATCTGAGCACTGAATTTTAGGTTGAAAAGTAATTTCTCCTGAAAATTTTGAAGATATTAATTATCTCTAGTTTTTAGCTTTACTATTGAGAAATGCCATTTTGATTCTTGATTCTTTGTAGGTAATCTGTTTTTCTCTCTAGAAGCTTTACACAAATATCTTTGGTATTTTGAAATGTCGTTGTACCTGTTGTCCCTGAGTTTTAGAGTCTCTCTGATGCAATTTATGCAGTAAAGAACCCTTCATCATGGAGGCAGAGAAAGAGGGAAACCTTGGGGTCTATATGCTCATTACCCAGATTTTTAACCAACCTCCCTATTTTTTTCCTCTCTGGTTTACTTGGCCATCTATGGTTTATGGCGCCTCTAATGCCTGGACCTTCTGGGGATCTGGTGTATGAATGACTTTCTTCTCTTTGGCATCTAGTATTCAGGTATCTTAGCTCTGCTAATTCCTCCATCTGCTTTCTATCTTATAAAAATGGGTTGACTTTGCTCACCTGCTGTTGGCTTCTCTTTCATTCCTTGTCTGTGGATGTATACCTTTTTAAATATTTACTTTCATTTTAGCGGAGTTTGTGAAGAGAACAGAGATGTCTCATCTACTGTGTTTCACTGGATGTCACTGGAAGAGTTCTGTGCTATCACTTGGTAAATCATTTTGGAATGCTTTCCCTGTTTGTCAGTTTTAGATTTTTAAATATCCAGTTTGCTTAAAAAGCAGGCCTTACCCTAAGCTGTTGTTTTTGTGTTTGAACAGGATATAGCTGAGGCCACAGCTGTCACATTCTAGTCTTATTTAATAGTCCCGAGGGACCTCAATGCTGCCTGGAGAGGGAGGCCCCCAGTGTCATGACCAGCCATAACTTGGGTGCGATGGTCATCTGGATTCCATCTTCCCAACCATATGCCTTGACTCTTTATACTCAGGGGAGGTGGCCAGGGTCTAAGGTCACTTAGTGGAAAGATTCCTAGATTTCCTTTTTTTTATTTTTTTTTTAATTTATGAAGTCATTCATGACCATATGCTCTTGAAAAAAAAATACAGATAAAACTGAGGTCCTCTAAGACACCCATCCCCCCAAACAAATACACCTTGCTCACTTTCCTCCCATAAGAGGTAACCATTGTTATCAGATAAACATTGTTTATCAGAAAGCCTTCCACACCTTTACTACTTTGTGTGTGTGTGTGTGTGTGGTTTAAGAAATGTATAAATATTCTAAAATTTGCACTTTTGTTCCTTTTCATGATATGTTTTGAAGATGTTTCTATGTTAGTGTATGTAGATCTGCATAATTGGACATGGTGTGGGTATATCATAATTTATTTAGCCATTCTTCTATTGCTGAATATTTAGGTTGCTTCTAATTTTTTTCTTTATGAATGCAGCTGCAGTGAGGATGCCTATTCATGCGCCCTTGTACATATGTGTAAGTATTTCTTTAGAGCAAATGCCAAGAATAGAATAGAGCAGGAGTTGGCAAACTATGGCCCATGAGCCAAATCTGGTCTACTGCCTGTTTTTGTGTGGCCTGCAACTAAGGATGGTTTTTACATTTTAAAATTGTTTTATTCAATGGTCCATACTTTCCCCAATGATTTGAAAGATCACCTTTAATATATAGTAATTGTCCAAATATACATAGCTCACTTTTGGGCTGTCTATTCTGTTGCATTGATCTATTTGATTATTCCTATTTTAAATACTAGAGTTTTATAATACATCTTGATTCCTGGTAGAGAAAGTGCCATGCCCCTTTTGGTTCTTTTTCAGAATTACAGTGGCTATTTTTGCACATTGACTCTTCCGTATGAATCTTAGAATTGGTGAAGTTCCTCAAAACTCTCTTTGGTATTTATATTGGAGTTTATTAGATTTGCATTGAATTGTAGATTAATTTGGGTAGAGTTAACATGTCTATGATGCTGTCTTCCCAGCCATGAATAGTTATTTATTCAAGTCTTCCTGTGTGTTCTTACATAAAATTTTATCATTTCTTCTTAGAAGTCTTTCACATCTCTTTTTGGATTATTGCTGTTGTATAGGAGAGATATTGATTTTTGTTTTGAGTTGATCATTTTGCATGTATCTTGATTAAGTCTTTTGTTAGCTCTAGTCATTTCTCAGTTGTTTCTTTTGAATTTTCTAGATTGATGGTCATATTATCTACAAATAATGACAGTTTTGTCCTTGCAACAATTTTAACTCTTGATGCATTTGATTGTCTTATTGTACTGACTGAGTCCTTTAGTACAGTTTTGAAAGATAGAGGAGAAAATGTCTTTTTCTTGAAGCTTCCTCTTTTCCTAGTCTCCTAGGCTTTTTTTAAAAATCATGAATGAGTATACAATTTTACCTAATACTTTATTGACATTACATGGATTTCTGATGTTTTTAATATGGAATCATCCTTCCATTCCGAGGATAAATCTTACTCGATCGAGAGTGTTCTTTTAATCACTCTTGTGTTCGATTTACAGCTATTTAATTTAGAATTTTTAAATATGTGGAAGAAAGATTAGCGTCTGGTTTTCTTTTCTTATGTTGACTTTTTATGACTTCGATATCAGGGTTATGCTAGCATCATGAAATGAGTAGAAGCTTCCCAGGGTTTTTTAACTCTCTGAAACGGTTCCTGTGAGATAGGAATTATCTGTTCCATGACCTTGCTCATTAAGATCATCTGGGCACTTTTTCTTTGAGCATAGAGCTTTTACTGTTGTTTAATCCTTCTATGGTTATGCTTTTTTCAGGCTCTCTTCTTTTTCTATGTGAATTTTAGGTAATTTCTACTTTCCAGATAATTTATCTTTTTCAGCTAGGTTTCCAAATATATTGCTATATAATCTCCAAAGAGTTTTAAATTTCCTATATATTATTTCCTCGTTTATTTTTCCTTGATCTTACTTGCCAAAGTTTGTCCATTTTATTGTTCCTTCAATAAAAACTTTTGTTTAAATGAATGAAATTTAAAAAAACTTACTGGTGTTATAATTTTTGCAAATTTTTGTTGTTGCTGATTTCTTATTTTACTGCATTGTTGTTGGTGAGCATAGCCTTCATGATAATTTTTTAGAATTTACTTCTATTTCTTTCCTGGCTTAGTACATGTTCAGTATGATCATGGTCCACATGTGTATGAAAATGACATGTTTTCACTGTTCTGTGTATCTGTCTACTAGACAAAGCCTAATAATTCTTTGTGATAAAATATACGTCACATAAAATGTATCATTTTAACCATTTTTAAGTGTAAAATTCAGAAGCATTAAATACATTCACGTTGTTGTACAACCATCACCACCGTCAATCTCCAAAACTTCTTTATCATCCCAAACTGAAACTCTGTACCTATTAAACAATAAATTCCCTATTACCCCCTCCCCCAGCCCCTGACAACCACTATTTTACTTTCTGTCTCCATGAATTTGACTACTGTAGGTACCACATATAAGTGGAATTATACAATATTTGTCCTTTTGTGTCTGGCTTGTTTCACTTAGCATAATGTCTTCGTGTTTCATCCATATTGTAGTATGTGTTAGAATTTGCTTCCTTTCTAAGGCTGAATAATATTTCATTCTATATATATACCGCATTTTGTTTATCCATTCATCCATTGATGAACATTTGGGTTGTTTCCATTTTTTGCATATTGTGAGTAATGCTGCTGTAAACATTGTATACAAATATCTGTTCTGTCCCTGCTTTCATTTCTTTTGGATATATACCTAGAAGCTTTTGCTGGATCGTATGGTAATCCTTTTTTTAATTTTTGAGGAACTGCCATACCGTTTTCCACAGCAGCTGCACCATTTTACATTCTCACTAGCAATGCACAAGGGTTCCAATTTCTCCACATCCTTATCAACACTTATTTTCTGTTTTTTGATTATAGCCATCTTAGTAGGTGTGAACGTATGGTTCATGTGGCTCATTGTGGTTTTGATTTGCATTTCCCTAATGAATAGTGATGTTGAACATCTTTTCATGTGCTTATTGACCATTGTATATCTTCTTTGGATTAATGTCTATTCAAGTCCTTTACTCATTTTCAAATTGGGTTGTTTGTTTTTTTGTTGTTGAGTTGTATGAGTTCTTTATATGTTCTGGATATTAATCCCTTATTGACATGTGATTGCAAATATTTTCTCCCATTCCATGTGTTGCCTTTTCACTCTGTTGATAGTGTCCTTTGAGGCACAAAAGTTTTGAATTTAGGTGAGGTCTAATTTATCTATTTTTACTTTTATTGCCTGTGCTTTTAGTGTCCTATCCAGGAAATCATTGATAAATCCAATATCATGAAAATTTCCTCTATATTTTCTTCTAAGAGTTTTATAGTTCTGCTCTTATAGTTAGATCTTTGATCCATTTTGAGTTGATTTTTGTATTTGGGGTAAGGTGAGGGTCCAAATTCATAATTTTGCATGTGGATATCCAGTTTTCCTAGTATCATTTGTTGAAAACACTGTCTTTTCCTTATTGAATGTTTTGCCACCCCTGTTGAAAATTATTTGACGATATACACAAGGCTTCATTTCTGGGCTCTCTGTTCTACTCTATTAGTCCTTATGTCTGTCTTTATGCCAGTACCACACAATTTTTATTACTTTAGCTTTGTAGTAAGTTTTAAAATCATGAAGTCTGAGTCTTCCAACTTTGTTGTTGTTGTTTTTGTACCATTTTACCAACCTCTCTCTATTTTTTCTACCCCCTCAGGCCCTGCTAACCACTTTTCTACTCTCTGTTTCTATGAGTTCAATTTTTTTTCCCCAGATTCTGCATATAAGTGATACCATGTATTATTTGTCTTTCTATGTCTGGCTTATTTCACTTAGCATAATGCCCTCCAGTTTCATCCATGTTGTTGCAAATGACAGGATTTCCTTCTCTTTAAAGGCTTAATAGTATTCCGTTGTGTATGTTTGTATATATATGTGTGTATGTATATATACATTTCTTATATATATATAAAAGGGGATCTTAACCTCTTATGCGATATGTGGTTTGCAAATATTTTCTCTCATTACATAGGTTACTTTGGAATCACAGTGCTTGTGTTTAACCCTTATTTTACTTAATAATGGCCTCAAAGCACAAGAATAGGATGCTAGCACTTTGGATGTGCCAAAGAGAAGCCGTAAAGCGCTTAAGTGAAAAGGTGAAAGTTCTTGACTTAATAAGGAAAGAAAAAATATCATATTTTGAGGTTGCTAAGATCTATGGTAATTTTTATTACAATATATTGTTATAATTGTTCTATTTTATTATTAGTTATTGTTGTTAATCTCTTACTGCGCCTAATTTATAAATTAAACTTTATCGTAGGTATGTGTGAATAGTAAAAAGCAAAGTATATATAGGGTTCAGTACTATCCATGGTTTCAGGCAGCCACTGGGGGTCTTAAAATGTATGCCCCGCAGATAAGGGGAGACTACTGCATAACCTAGGATTAGTTGCTTAATGTCTCTGCTCTTCTAGTTCCTCCTGTATAAAATGGGAATAATTTTACCTACTTTCAGTATAGGTAAAGCTCCTCATATAATGATTTTTTTTTTTTTGATGAGGAAGATTGGCTCTGAGCTAACGTCTGTTGCCAATCTTCCTCTTTTTGCTTGAGGAAGACTGACCCTGAGCTAACAACTGTGCCCATCTTCCTCTGTTTTGCATGTAGGACGCTGCCACAGCATAGCTTGATGGGCAGTATGTAGGTCGGTGCCCGGAATCCGAGCATGCAAACCCCAAGCCACCAAAGCAGAGCGCACGAACTTAACCATTCTGCCACCAGGCCAGCCCCATGATGATTTTTTTTGCATCAAAAAAAAATTGCAGTTATCTAAAACATATAGGTTGATGCTATCTATCCTATGGGTTATAGAAACACAGAAAATGGGTGACTGACTCTGCCAGGGTCCGGGTGGCCTACATTTATCAAATATGAACCGTGAACTAGGTAGATGAGGAGCCTGAGCTTGCCCTGGGCAGCACAGTTACGAAGGGGAAAGCCAGAACCCGAACCCCATTTGGGCTGGTCCAAAGTCATTGCTCTCCTGAGCTGACATCGAGCTGGAGCTTGAAGAAAGAAGAAAGAGGACACATTCTAAGTAGAGAAAACAGCTTGTGCCTAGGCACAGAGATATAAAAGTGCATGCCATGTCTGGAGAACGGTGAATGGAACTGTGTCATTAGTAAAGAGTGGTAGGGGTTAAGGTTGGAGAGTGACATGGGGTCTGGATTTTAGTCCGTAAGCAATGAAGAACCACCAGAATATTTTGCATAGTGGAAGGACATATTCAGTGTGCTTGATGATCTAGACGGAGAAAGGCCCGAGTATAACGTGTCAGTTAAGAAAGAGGCTTCTGCAAAACCCAGAGCAGAGACGTGAGGACTAGAAGTGAGGCCATGCCAGTGGAAGAGTAAGAGAACAGGGTGAGACAGTTCTGTTGGCCATTCCAGAACTTCTAGCAGGACCCCAAGCACCTAAAATATGGCTTAGGTTCTCTGATTGTACCAAGAGCCAGCTCTTTGCTTAGTTATTTGAAAGCCCTCTGAAATTCCTTCATATGCTGCATGGATTTGGATGCTAAATTATGGCGTCAGCTGTTTTTAACTAAGCCGGACATCTAAACTGTGGGGCAAGTAACTCATCCATTTAAGCAAAACTGGCTTTGCCTTCATCACTGCAGGTATTTGATTCTCTCTCAGGAGCATGCATTGCTTAGATCTCAGTAGCAGAGACTGGAAAATTTAATTTCATTGACCAGATATTATTTGAAGCTCTGTACACTTACAAGAAAAAAGGAAGTGTTGTTTTCTGAGTGCCTTCATTTATTCATTTGGCTTGAATATAGGATGGGATGAAACATTAAGGAAGTCAGGAGATTCTGTAACTTATTTAGGGCAAAGAGAGAGACAGGTGGTGGATAATTATTGAGCACACACAGAGTATTCATGGGTATTGGGTGATGCAGATTGAAGAAGAGGCCTCCCCATCCTTCAGGAACTTACCATGCTGGTAGGAACATGAGAGAGGGGGTAACTGGTAAAACACAGACTTCTAAATGGAAATGGCCAAAGTGCCTTGAGAAAGGAAGCAAGGGGAGCTGTGTCCCAGCCGGTCGGTACAGAGATGGGACAAGGGCCCTGGAATGACTGGAGTTCAAGTCCTCCTGATCCTGAGTGTTTCACTCTGGCCACCCTTCTCTGTCACTAGAGTGGTGATTGTTTCATTTGTTGTCTTGGTCTCATCCTCACAGTCTGCGGTGTCCACTCTTCATTTGCTCTCCCTGCTCTCCACCAGTCTCCCTGCTTGCCATTTCCTTGTTCATCTTCTCTTACCCTCTGGTTAGCATTTTTATTAGAAAATGAAAAAATTCAGTGATTATATGGCAGAACTGTGTCCAGCTGCTTAAACCCACCCAGTTTCTTTTTTTAGCTTCTCCCCCACTTAAAAATAAACAGCATCAGGTCCCACTTGCCAAGCCTTTGTCACCGTCTCCAGCAGCCATTCCTCCAGCCCATCTGCTTCCCCAGATGCTCAGCCCATCCCCTCCTCCCGTCTGGGCCCCGCATGCAGCCCCTGCATGGAAAGTGTGGGGCCCACAGAGCACAGCAGCCTGCAGCCCCACCGCACCATCTGCCTCCTACCCCCGTGGTCGTTCTGAGCGTCACTTCTGACCCAGATTCTGCAGACTGCACCCCTCAGGCCCCAGCTTGTTTGCCCCATGAAGTCCTGTGATTTGCAGGGACAGGATGTTAACTGGAAAAGATAGAGGAGTTACCATAGAGATATGAATAAACACAGGAGCTGACACCTCACAGGAGGAAATGCAAACTAGTTTGACAGAAGTTTAGTTCAGCCCTAAGGTTTACTTTTTTTGGGTTTGTTCCTCACCTTTGGAAGTCAGTGTCTTAGAGGGAAGTTTAAAGCATGCTAAACTGTCGTCATAAAACATTCCCAAACCCAGCCCTTGTTTCTTCCATCAGAGACAGCGAACTCACACAGAGGAATTAGAGGTCTGCCCCGGGCCTGCACTTCTGGGTGTTCTGAGGGGCTTGCTCTATCTAGGCCCAAAGCCCAGTACCTGCCCTTGGGTTATATTGACATTAATATGGAGAGAAATTGCGCCAACCTGTCTTTTCAGTCAGAGTCCATGTGGGAGAACTGGTCACCCCAGCACGGGGACAAAGTGGTGCTTTCTAACCTGCTCCACCTCCCATTCTTCCTCTTTCCTCCGGATTTCAGGAGTGTAGGGGTGAGGAGGCTTGGAACTGATGGTACACCTTGCCTGCCCATGGCTGGGGCACAGGAGGCTCCTCATCTCTCAAATTTGATGCCAGGTGTGGGGGTGGGTGGGAGGGGCATAGCACTGGGGCACTGTGAAGGAAACTTTCCCTGCCCCAGATACATTTCTTTGAGTCAGGGGAAAGGGGGCATGTTTTTGGCATTGGTCCTAATGAGGGAGGAAGGAGAGGGAGGAAGGAAGGTTCTCTGTCCTCATAGGCTGAGAGAGAAGTCTGCTCTATAATGAACATAGAAGGAAAACATTTCACCCATTCTCAAGAGGGCGCTATTGACATTTTGGGCAGGACAGTTCTGTCCCATACACTGCGGTACATTTATTATCCCTGGACACTGCCCATCAAGTGTTACCATTGCCTCTTGGCAATTGTGTTGTCCTTGAGACATCCAAAAATGCTCAGCAAGTTTCCAAACATCCCCTGGGGGACAGTGCCACTCCCAGTTTTTTGCCGCCAGGGTATTAGAATGCACAGACTCATCTGTCTTCTGGGAAGAGACCATGACCCCACCAGAGCTCTTTTTTATCCTGATAGATTCATGTTAATGAAAATCAAATTCTCTTTACCAATCCTGGCCTTATCTGATCAAGTTGGCAATTCTTGTTTTCATACCTGTTGGCTCTTCATTGTACACTGATTTGTTTCCCCATTTGGTTTACAATTCCTTAATACGAATTCTCCTACCAAGAGGGTTTTCAAGCACCTAAGCCATGAGGATGGGTGACTAACGGATGAGGCGTGGCCCCTGCACATAGACAGCCTGCATCCTGGATGTAAAGGACCACAGGAGTGATGACAAAATTGCTATAGGACTTCAGAGGAGAGCGTAAAAGAAACAAAGACTTTAAAGTGAAAACCTTGGTCCTGTGGCCCTAGAGATTCAGAAAGTCATATTTATTGATAGAGCTGGCTAGGCCACGGGAATATGCCCTTCCAGCCTTGCCCATATGGCATTTTTCCTCCTGGGACCCCTAAGTATGGAACTTACCTCTAGAATTCCTATAAACCAATAGCTGAGGCCAGATGTTCCCAAGGTAGAGAGAGATCCCTAATGTCAAAACTGTCACCTTCTACAGTGTGTGCAGGGAATCTGAGGAGGAGAGACGGGTCACAGCCGAGATTTATATCCCTTGGCTATTAATTATTACCTTCCTGTGGATTATCCACATAGGCCTTCTTTTTCATTCCTTGTGGTCCATCATTCTGCTCTCCCACTGATTGACAATGAAGAGAAGCAATGCTCTGTCAAGTTTGCTGCTTATTGGCAAGGCTCATTTTGTCAGTTCAGAGGACGCAGCTATTAGTTAAAATTAGGTTTTTGGATTTTCTTTATCATCCTCTATTTTGTCTCCCACCCACTCACCCTGGGGGATAATCAAGAATTGCCTAGGAGCATCTTGATTTCTTTTTTAAGTCTTTCTAGTCTATTAGTTCCAACAGCCTGTGCCTTTAACATTCTTGCTAATTTTTTAAAAAATTAACTATTTCTAAAAATTGAATTGTTGTCAGTCATTTCAGATTTTAGATGTCCTCCCTCCTGTCTCTGAGATCAGAGGCTCTTTCATATTTGCTATTGTTTTGACTTTTTCTTTCCTAAGCAAAACAGGAACTGATTGAATCATGTAGCCGAGAGAGATAGTGGGGTAATCACAGAATCCAAGGAAGATCCACAGCAACCAGGGCCTCAGGTGCTGGAAAGAAGAGCCCCGTGCCTCCAGCACCCACTCGCCCCTTTACCTCCTCCTTGCTCTGCCCTTGCCCCTCCGCTCTGCCTCCTACTATAGCTTGGCCCCTGCCTTGTACGAAGTAACCTGGCACCATGGCCCTACTTAGAAATCCAGTACAAAGAGCATTTTCCTCTCTCAGTATCTCTCAGTTGATTATTTAATAATTGTAATCATGTCCCATATAAGGGGAACCACTTTGAGCTTAACCAAGCTATGTGCACTCTCTGTAGTTGACCTCATTAAGGGAGAGATTACATGCGGCCTTTGAATTCTCCTAACAGGATGTAAGATTGAGGGAGGGAGTTAGATCAGAACTGGCAGAATGTCTGACTCACTAGGTCCCTTAGAAATCAAATGTGTTATCAATGGCCCTGCACCTGGAGAGAATTATTTGAACACATTTATGCCAATTACAACAATTTGTATTTTCTTGATTTCTTATTCTGGATTTTCCTCCTCTCTCCCTGCTTCCTCTCACCCCACCTCCCCAGTTACTGCTAATTGAGTCACTAATATCCAGAAAGTATCTTCCTTTGCTCTAAAATGCAAAAACTAGTAGATTAATGTCTCCTTATTCTCAGAGGTGAAGAGTGCTGAATTACAAGCCTGCTTCGTCCTCACTACTCTTTCATTACCAGTTTTTATACCGTGTGGTTTTCTCTTAACTGGTCTTGTTTGATAGCATCCCCTGTACATGCTTGTGGCCTCTTAAAGCAGGGGAGAGACTAGAGGTCATCTTGTCTGGTGGCCTCTAACTAGAGACATGTTAGCAGCACCTGAGAGCTTTCTAGAACAATCCTGTCTAGACAGACAGCTCAGTCAGTGCCTCCTGCACAGCTTATCCATGGAAAGGCCACACTCTCACATACGGCGGCAGTCAAGCCACGCTCCAAAGTGATGCTGGAAGAGAGAGCCATGGATTGGGAAATAGATGGCAGCCTCTCTATCTAAGCGTACAGAACAGACATGGGGACTGGCAGGAGAGAAAAGGGGAGGGGTTAAGAATTCATTTCTCTAGATTTTCAGAGGACACTGACCAAGGCTTGCTGAGTAACCACAGACGGTCCACAGCAGGGTCGCCAGAAGTAAGTAAGCCTCCTGCTGAAGACTCACCCTCTAGCCTAGTCCGTTTTGCCTGCCATGAATTTGAGTAATTCAGAATTCTATTTGTAACTGGAGTGCAGCTGAAATCAGGATGCAAGTGACCCCAGAGACGTGTAGGTTTCAGGAGGATCTTCAGGAACCATCTCCAGACCCTTTGCTCCCTCTCTTCTATATCTTTGATTAGGCTGAGGTATTTGTCTGAGTCCCTGGGGCCCTGTCTGTCTGGTTGTGGTGCTGTACCTGGTTCTCATTCTGAATACCCAGTCCCAGAGGACAGTCCCTGAGGACGTGCTGATGGGGCTCACACACTCCAGACACAGCACTGTGATCTCACTCTGTAGGGCCACCAGAATGCTCACTGCTGAGAAATTAAGGCTTTGTTTACTTTGTGAAATCCCCGAGAAGATATTAAAAGAGGAGAAAAGGTGCAATGAAGACCTCGGATGGATGAGCAGAATTCTTTATCATCATTGCTGGAAAACGTCTCTCCAGTTCCTGTGTATTTCAGGCGCTGTGCTAAGCTGCCATTCTCTGATGTTGCCACAGTGGGGTTGGTTTGCACTTATTCTCCTGCACTCTCTTAATGGGATTCCTCCTAATAGTGGGTCACACTCGTGGGGTGGCTTCCCAGGGTCAAGTTAACTAGTCCAGAAATCTCCCTGACCTTGACCTTATTACATGGAGTTGTGCTTGTTATCATCGAGAGCAGTTTAAACAGTTCTTGTGCCTTAAAGATTTACCTGCGGAAGGCATGTGGAGACATTTCAACTAAATCTTCGCCAGCTTCAGTACTTGTGTTGCACATGTCAGAGAGCAGCCCATTTTGGCAATAGGAAGTAACGTCTCAGAAATGCGTCACTTCTTTCCTTAGACCAGAATGAGCATGCTGCAGGAATATTTTGAGACCTGTTTAAATAACAACCTAGCTCAGGCTCTGGGGGGAGGCATCCTGGGCTGGGAACAGAGAAAGGCTGCATCCCGTTTTTCCACCCTTGCAATGAGGCATCTCTTGCTTACTTCCCCATAGGCCCGATTCCTCTCCCCACAAGCTCGCCGTCGATTCCACGCTGCCCTCGCATCTTGTTCCACCTCCATACTGATCCTGTCCAACCTGGTGTTTCTCGGGGGCAATCAAGTTGGGAAAATCTACTGGAATAGGATCTTCATACAAGGTAAGTTGCCTGGCAATGCTGTTTTCAGTCAATTTCTTGTTTTCCATGTTTGCAGTTGGTATCTTGAATGGGATTTAGGGGAGGCATTCGTTGTTCTATTTGTGGTATGTGACCTATAAAATACCAACCAGGAACAATTTCCCGGGTTTGGCTGTGACTTGAAGTGTCCCTTGTTTTGATGTACCTCTTATCTATCACGTGTGACGTTTTACTTCAACAGATACTATTCCAACTCTCCCAAACTCTCCCATTCCCTTCTACTAAGTTACTTTTACAATTTTTTTGTTTTTCCTAGTCTTCCCTACTATCTGTAGATCCCAGCCTTCAGGAAACTGCAAAGTCTAACCTTGTTCCGTTTACTACTCTGACAGTCGTACTGAGAATGTGTCCTGGAAGCCCCGCTGTGGGCTTCAGCATCCTGCCGCTGTGGGCCTGGCTCCTGGGTTTGCCACAGCTCTTTGTTGTGGGTGTTTTTGTCTGAACACTAGCAGCCGACCTTATGTTTAACATACATTAAGTGACTCGTCTCAATGTCCATAGCAAAGCCACGCCTGCAACAGGTAAAATGCTAGTCTGTGGGAATTGTTGTGAAAACACTGCATTAATAATTGATCATCATTATTTATGGTCACCATTTCCCTTGGGCTGGAACTAAGAGTTGCATCATGTCCTTAAGAGAATTGGGAGGATGGGAACACTCACAGTGCACATTACTTTAGCCAATTCACTGTGTGTTAAAAGCAAAGGTCTCCTGTTCTTTTTCTCTGACCAGTGACATGGGTTTGTGCTTTTGGTTTGGGAAGCTTTATCAAGCGGTGGTGATGTGACTCTGCATGGCTAGGCTGTCGTCTCCACATCTGGGTCCCTCAGAAGCCAGTGATGCTTTCACTGCAGCTCTTTTCACACCAGAAATAACCGTGGCACACCTGCATGATCCTAGAATACCAGGTCATGGATCTAAACGGTGGCAGGCTTGGGTGGGCCAGGCTCAAAGGTGCTAGGAGAGAGCCCTGTGCTGCTTTCCTCTCGTCACTATAATACCCCCCTTTGATCTTGCTCTGTGAGAAATGTTTTAGCTGATAGTTCCTGAAAAGACCATGTGTTTTTTAAGTGGACGCTGTCCTTTAATAAAGATGAGAGATGATGGGGTACAGAAGGTCTAATGATGAAAAACTGCTCCTTGAGGTGGGCAGTAGTGTCTTGCCTCCTACCATAGTACCTAGCATAGTGCCGAGAACACTATGGCTCAGGGGAAAATGCTGATTGTAGTTAGCTGGTCACGTGAGCAAGAAGGCTCTGACCTTTGCTTCAGTAAATCGCTTTGCTTCTTCCAAGGCACTGAGAACATAGGGATGGAAAAAGAAGCACACACAAATGTGGGAGCCAAACATGCAAATAGAAACGCGTCAATAGATTCAGGTAATTGCTGTGCCAGATGCATGAGTGAATGGCTAGAAGTCACAGGATGG
Source organism: Ceratotherium simum simum (assembly GCF_057802395.1). Lineage (NCBI taxonomy): Eukaryota > Metazoa > Chordata > Mammalia > Perissodactyla > Rhinocerotidae > Ceratotherium > Ceratotherium simum. Next base: position 25,935,021 of record NC_141901.1, on the reverse strand, counting down.
AGTGGCTGACCTTCGCATGGAAGTTGGACTTCACAGAGGAGGTGGCATTTGAATTGGAGTTTTGAGCAATAAGTAGGAGCTTGCTAGGTGAAGAGGGCAGGTGTGTGGGGGTTATTAACACTAGCTGCTATGTCAGTTAATTCCAAACTCTTGGTAATTTTTCCCCATAAAAGTTTATTCCTCTCACAGATCAATGTGGGTCCAGTGGCTTTTTCTAAGCAGTGACTCCAGGACCTAGGATGTTTCTGTTTTGATACTCGGCTGTCTTGTCCTGGCATCGTGGAGGGGAAAAGAATATGGGGATGGGGCGCCAGGTACTAAGTACCCCTGCCAGAAGTGACACCTGGCATTTCTGCTCACATTCCATTCACCAGAACCAGTCAGGTGGCCAACCTAAGTGCAAGGTGGGGAGATGTTGGGAAGCTCTCAGATATTGGTAGACTACAGCACAGTGAGAGAGAGTACATGAGGCAACCAGCTGAGGTGCCCAAGAGGCAGTTGAAAATATGACTTGGAGTTGGGGAGGAGAGTGGGACTAAATAATTGAGGTGTAGGAGTCAAGGGCAGAGAGGCTGTAGGTGAGACCATGGGAGTGGACTCGATTAGCCAGGGAGCATGCACAGAGTGAGAAGAGAACGGGGAGGAGGTGGGACCTAGGGATGCTGGCGTTTAAAGGGGTAAAGAAGGACAGCAGCTATAAGATGTTCTTTCTGCTTCTCAAAGGCAGAAAGATCAAAGCACAATTTGCCCCGCACCCTGTAGAGCTAACATCAGACACACCAGGTCAGGGTTCTGAAAAATCTGGTCTGCTGCTGCCATGTGGGTCCTACTTTGGTCTACGATTGGATATATATGTTGGTGTCCCCCTTGGACCCAGGTGCCAGAGTCCCAGGGACTGATTCTCCGAATATGGAGGGCTCTCTGGAATCATTTCTCTCTGGGTTCTGAGGCCAGGGAAGCTCAGCCTAAAAGGCATTTTCTGGGTCAGATATTCTTCAGATCAACGTGGTCCCATCCCAGCTGGTCTGTCCCATGGCCTCCTGAGTCAGGGAATGTCTAATGGGGTTTTGGCAGTTGCCCCGTTTCTCTGTTCCCTGCTGTGGTCTTTGTCCCTGAGTGATTGAATTTAGATATCTCTTGGAGGAAAGTGAACCAGATGGTGCCAAATTCCCCATCCTTGAGAACTCTGGATTTCTTTTCATAACTAATTTGATTGACCTCATAGAAGATTAGTATAAATATTCATGTTTTGGCACAAAAAAAGTATTAAAGTGTTGATAGGATGCCTCCTCAGATTCTGCTGGGCATGTTATATTAGCTTTCTAAAATCCAAAATTAAAAAAAGAATTTACTTTGAAACTCATCTGGCCCCAAAGGTTTCAGATAAGGGATGGCTGACCTATACGTGTAGCTACTGATTAATGAGCCGGGACTTTGACACCCTGGTTGTCTCTGGCCTCTTCCTTTGGCCACATGATCAGGACCTGTTGTTCCAAGACCCATCTCTACACACTGAAGAAAATGCAGTGAAGTGAGAAAGCCTGTTTGTAGGGGAGGGAGAGCATTTAAGCTCAGTATCTATATTTCCAGGTTTAACAGGAAGGTGACCCTTCCCTGGGGGTAACCACCCTTGTCCCTCTGTGCCTTGATGGATGGGGACCTGCTGCAGTGACAGGGAGCAGCTGGTAGCACCATGTCCCTCTAACAGATCTCACCTCACTGTTAAGGTGAGGCCTGGAAGAGCAGGAAGCGGGCAGACAGGTGTCTGGAGGAGTTTGCAAATTCCCCGCAATGGATGGGATGTGGTTACATTTGTGTTTCAGAAGACACTGCTTCACTAATTCCCAGGGAGCCTTTCCCAGCATCACTGATGTTCCTGGAAGTATCTCGTGGTTAGCCTAGAGGAGTTGTGTTAAAGTCAGTTTCTCTGTCTCCCATTCACTGACTTTAGACATGGATTTGTTTGCTTTAAGCTACAAAGCTTATTTTAGTGGCTTATGTAAAAATCTCTGCTCTGGTCTCTGTGGGGTTGGTGATATGAGGCTGTAAAACCAGATCCTTTCCTTTCTGTCATGCCCTGCTGTCCAGAAGAGTGGACAAGGCCAGCCAAGGGATGGAAATGCGGAGTGGCCCCCTAGGGGTCTGGTACGTGTCATAAACAAACCATTTTTATCAACAAGTATTATCTCTGCTGCAGAAGTTAGAGAAGTAACATTTCAATTAATTCAGTGATGAATAAGGAATCTATATTTTTGCCTTCAACAAAATCCCCAAGCTTTTACTTTGAAATTTACGTCAAGCAGCTTGAGGAAAGTGAACGTTTAGGCCTTTCTTTATGTATATTTAAGGAACTTAACTGGGTCCAGGGATCTGAGAGGGATGTGGCAGGGGATTTAGTCCCCAGGCTTGCTCTAGGAGGGACCCTGCTGTGTCATGTTTGCCAAGGCAAACGCAGGTTGCTTCTTACATAACTCTTTGGCTCTCAAAAGCATATCTTGACGGAAGGAGCTTTCTCATGTCTACCCTAAATCCTCAACATTGAAGTGAGTTAATTTCTTGAACAAGCAGTTGATGACTGCTCTATAACTCAAAAATATCAGTGAGTTAGAAGTCCAAATGTGTGAGACCAGTCTCTATAAACCATCTGTGTCTTAAACATCCTTGCAGTGCTCTGTAGTCCTGGGACAGTGGGAGGACAAGGCAGCCAGTGGGAATATTTCTGGCCTTGAGGGGGCTGAGAGCTTTATAATGTTTGCCTGGGTGCAGGGTGGTGTTCCTTCTGAAAAGTCCATCTACTTCTGTCAACAGAAGGCATGGGCTTTCTAAAAAAAAGGGACCTAATCATTTCCCAAGAGGTGGGGCCCCGGATGCTGCATCTAGGGTTTTGCGGTGATGGGAGCTTGGCAGAGACATGACATCTACCAAGCATTCTCCTGCCTGACTTCTCATCACACACACATACAGACACACACACACACACACACACACACGTTTATTTTCCCTCCTCGTTGCCTGATCTAGTTTGGCAAACTCCACCTCAACACTCAGCTCCTTGAGTGGCCGTGGCCAAGGTGAGGAGAATCTGGTTCTTTTTCCTCCAGATTGCAATGAGAGAGGAACTAGTAATTTCTTATGCAGGTCAGAACCTTTGCACTCCCCATATTTGCTTGCTATTTCTAGCTGAGAAATGAGAAAAAGTATATTTTCTCCCTGATTACTAGCTTGTCCAGTCAGTTTATTCATCTCCTGATTCAAATGGCTATGGACAGGCATTTTGTTTAAAGCTGAACCAGGATATTGCCCTGGAAATTCTGGAAGGCTGTGGTTAAATAGAAACTCATTCCCCTCACATCTTGTTAAACTCTTGGGACTAAAATTTCATTTTTGATGAGAGAAGACAGAGGGCAGATGTCAAGGTCTCGGCGGCCTTCCTTTGTGATTACTTTGTTTCACCATCTTCCCCAGCCCTTACCTTTAAATGGAGTTTTCATTGCTCTGATTGACTCTGCTTCTGTCTCACTGGATCCTCTGCAAGTTCTAGAATGGTTTGAGGATCAGCAGCTTCCCACCCATTGTACTAGTGGTGAAGGTGATATGTAGATATCGGTTAAACGATTCATCCATGGTTACACATTTGTCCATTTATGGCCATTCTTGGCGTCTGAATTCCAAGACTTTCACATGCTTTGGTTTCTTCTTTACTTCATGCCACGAGGTCACCCAGATGTCTTGGGCACTGGTTTTCCTAAAAGTATTTCAGGCCAAGTCACTAGGCATATAAGACTTGAGAAATAGTGAGTGGGAGTTCTTATCCAGCAGTGCACCTGGGGTTATGTTAAAGCTGAGAGAATTTCTAAAATATCTAGAAAGGAGTATGAATCATAGTACATTTAAAGCCTACTTTCTGTGAGGTTGTGTGAAATTTTTTCCTGTTAACTAGGAGTTTCCGTGAATTCATTTGAAAAGAGTTTAATGGAATATGGGAACATTTTAAAGTATCTTTAAATAGACTATCAAGTAAAGACTACTATAGCTTAGACACAGATAATCAAATAAAAATAAAATAATTTTGACTTTTATTGATTTATTAGCACATAATATTTGAAGTCTCCACCTCTCGTTGGCCCCTAATCTGCTTGCCCCCAATCACATATATGCAAGATGATATTCTAAAATATATTACAATCAAATCATTATGTTATATGCCTTAAACTAATACCATGTTATATGTCAGTTATATCTCAATAAAACTGGGGAAAAGTATATTACAAATATGGTAATAGAAATTAAAATCAAACCAAAATAATTTTTAAAATTTAAGTCCCGTTTACTCTCTAACTAGACTATATATAATAAAGCTGCTCACCATGTGATATGTATTCAGTATATAAAAGGATATTTGCAATAGGATTCCCAAGTCTGTACTCTAAGGCCCTAACCAGGAAATCACTTGGGATTGCAGTGTATGTGTGGTTTCTGAAATGAAACACACCATCTTGGAATTTATATCATTAACTTATTTGATGGCTTATTGCAGTTACTATTATACTTTCTACCAATGGGTGCAGAAAGAGTTCACCAGCCGTGCCAGTGCATGCCAGCTGGGTATAAAAGGGGAGGGCCCTGGCCTTTCCCCCTGCTTCTGGGACTGGTGCCTGATGACCGGGATAAAGTCTGAAATGATAACTGTATTCTAGTTTTTATCACATGCACCAGTAGCCAGGAGACCCTTTTTACCATACTGTCTTCTCAAATTACTACTAAACATTTTAAAAAGCATTAAAAATTAAGAATATTTAATATGGAATTCAGTAACATTTTTGTAACAGAAGGGAAAATCTAGCAAGAGTCATCACCATCGGGTGTCTCAGCTTTGGGGGCAAATTCTTTTGTGCAGCAGGACCCATCATTGAGTTTGTTCTGTTGACCAGTACACTGGGTACTGATCACTTGCTTTATGTTGCCATGTGTGTTCACCTCCTATGGCTGCTGTAACAAATTTTTACAAATTTGGTGGCTTAAAGCAATACAAATTTATCTCTTACTGTTCTGGAGGCCAGAAACCTGAAATCAGTCTTGCTGGAATAAAATCAAGGTGTTGGCAAGACTGATTCCTTCTGGACACTCTAAGAGAGAATCTGTTTCCTGGCTTTTCCAGCTTCCAGAGGCTTGCTTTGTCCCTTGGCTCATAGCTTACCTTCCTCCTCTTCGAAGACAGCAGTATAGCATCTTCAAATCTTTCTCTCTATCCCTCTGCTTCTGTCGTCACAATGCCTTCTATCTAACTCGTCCTGTGTCTCTCCTATAAGGACCCTTGTGATTACCTTGGGCCCACCTGATAATCCAGGATAATCTTCCCATCTCAAGATCCTTAACTTGATCACATCTGCAAAGTCTCTTTTGCCAGATAAGGTAAGCTTCACAGGTTCTAGAGATTAGGGCGTGGACATCTTTGGAGGAGCCATTATTTAGCTACCACAGCACGATAAGGTAACAATTGCTGTCACACAAAACATCCTTTCTGTGGCAGCACTGCAAAGCTTCTTTCTCAAGAGATTTGATTATAAAATAGCAGTTTTTTTAATTGATGTTTTAATGGTTTTTAACATTGTGAAATTTTGGGTTGTGCATTTTTGTTTGTCCGTCACCATATATATGACTCCCCTTCACCCCTTGTGCCCACCCCTCTCCCCCCACCCCCACTGCCCCTGGTAACCACAGTACAATTTTCTCTGTCCATGTGTTGGTTTATATTCCACATATGAGTGAGATCATACAGTGTTTGTCTTTCTCTTTCTGGCTTATTTTACTTAACATAATATGCTCCAGGCCCATCCATGTTGTTGCAAATGGGACGATTTTGCCTTTTTTTATGGCTGAGTAGTATTCCATTGAATATATATACCACATTTTCTTAATCCATTTGTCAGTCGAGGGACACTTAGGTTGCTTCCACTTCTTGGCTATGGTGAATAATGCTACAATGAACATAGGGGTGCATAAGCCTCTTTGGATTGTTGATTTCAGGTTTGTTGGATAGATTCCCAGTAATGGGATAGCTGGGTCATAGGGCATCTCTATTTTTAAGTCTTTGAGGAATCTCCATACCATTTTCCATAGAGGCTGCACCAGTTTGCATTCCCACCAGCTGTGTATGAGGGTTCCTGTTTCTCCACATCCTCTCCAACACTTGTTGTTTTTTGTCTTGGTGATTATAGCCGTTCTAACGGGCGTGAGGTGGTATCTTAGTGTTGTTTTGATTTGCATTTCCCTGATGATTAGTGATGTTGAACATCTTTTCATGTGCCTATTGGCCATCTGTATATCTTCTTTGGAGAAGTGTCTCTTCATTTCCTCTGCCCATTTTTTGATCGGGTTGTTTGTTTTTTTGTTGTTCAGTTGTGTGAGTTCTTTATATATTATGGAGATCAACCCCTTGTCAGATGTATGTTTTGCAAATATTCTCTCCCAGCTGGTGGGTTGTCTGTTCATCTTGATTCTGGTTTTGTTTGTCTTATAGAAGCTCTTTAATCTGATAAAGTCCCCCTTGTTTATTTTTTCTTTAGTTTCCCTAGTCTGGGTAGGCATGTCATTTGAAAAGATTCCTTTATGACCAATGTCAAATAGTGTGTTGCCTGTATTTTCTTCTATGAGTTTTATAGTTTCAGGTCACACCTTCAGGTCTTTGATCCATTTTGAGTTAATTTTTGTGAATGGCGATAGCAGATGATCCACTTTCATTCTTTTGCATGTGGCTGTCCAGTTTTCCCAACACCATTTATTGAAGAGACTTTCCTTTCTCCATTGTATGTTCTTAGTACCTTTGTCGAAAATTAGCTGTCCGTATATGTGTGGTTTTATTTCTGGGCTTTCAATTCTGTTCCATTGATCTGTGTGTCTGTTTTTGTACCAGTACCATGCTGTTTTGATTACTATTGCTTTGTAGTATGTTTTGAAGTCAGGGATTGTGATGCCTCCTGCTTTGTTCTTTTTTCTTAGGATTGCTTTAGCTATTCGGGGTCTTTTGTTGCCCCATATAAATTTTAATATTCTTTTTTCTATTTCCGTGAAGAATGTCATTGGGATTCTGATTGGGATTTCATTGAATCTGTAGATTGCTTTAGGTAATATAGACATTTTAACTATGTTTATTCTTCCAATCCACGTGCATGGGATATCTTTCCATTTCTTTATGTCATCATGGATTTCTTTCAATAATGTCTTGTAGTTCTCATTGTATAGGTCCTTCACATCCTTGGTAAGATTTATTCCTATGTATTTTATTCTTTTTGATGCAATTGTAAATGGTATTATCTTTTTGAGCTCTCTTTCTGTTAGTTCATTATTAGCATACAGAAATGCAACTGATTTTTGTAGATTGATTTTGTACCCTGCAACTTTGCTGTAGTTGTTGATTATTTCTAATAGTCTTCCAACAGATTCTTTAGGGTTTTCTATATACACAATCATGTCATCTGCAAATAGTGAGAGTTTCACTTCTTCGTTACCTATTTGGATTCCTTTTATTCCTTTTTCTTGCCTAATTGCTCTGGCCAAAACCTCCAGTACTATGTTGAACAGGAGTGGTGAGAGTGGGCAGCCCTGCCTCATTCCTGTTCTCAGAGGAATGGCTTTCAGTCTTTCCCCTTGAGTGTGATGTTGGCTGTGGGTTTGTCATAAACAGCCTTTATTATGTTGAGGTACTTTCCTTCTATTCCCATTTTGTTGAGAGTTTTTATCATAAATGGATGTTGTATCTTGTCAAATGCCTTCTCTGCATCATTGAGATGATCATGTGGTTTTTATTCTTTGTTTTGTTGATGTGATGTATCACGTTGATTGATTTGCGGATGTTGAACCATCCCTGCGTCCCTGGTATAAATCCCACTTGATCATGGTGTATGATCTTTTTAATGTATTGTTGTATTCGGTTTGCCAATATTTTGTTGAAGATTTTTGCATCAGTGTTCATCAGCGATATTGGCCTGTAATTTTCTTTCTTTGTATTGTCTTTGTCTGGCTTTGGTATCAGGGTGATGTTGGCCTTGTAGAATGATTTAGGTAGTGTTCCATCTTCCTCTATTTTTTGGAATAGTTTGAGAAGGATGGGTATTAAATCTTCTTTGAATGTTTGGTAAAATTCACTGGAGAAGCCATCTGGTCCTGGACTTTTATTTTTTGGGAGGTTTTTGATTACTATTTCAATCTCTTTACTTGTGATTGGTCTATTCAGATTCTCCATTTCTTCTTGGTTCAGTTTTGGGAGGTTGTATGAGTCTAAGAATTTATCCATTTCTTCTAGATTGTCCAATTTGTTGGCATATAATTTCTCATAGTATTCTCTTATAATCCTCTGTATTTCTGTGGTATCTGTTGTAATTTCTCCTCTTTCATTTCTAATTTTATTTACTTGAGCCTTTTCTCTTTTTTTCTTAGTAAGCCTGGCTAAGGGTTTGTCGATTTTGTTTATCTTCTCAAAGAACCAACTCTTTGTTTCATTAATCCTTTCTACTGTTTTTTTGGTCTCAATTTCATTTATTTCTGCTCTGATTTTTATTATTTCTCTCCTTCTGCTGACTTTGGGCTTTGTTTGTTCTTCTTTTTCTAGTTCTGTTAGGTGTAATTTAAGGTTGCCTATTTGGGCTTTTTCTTGTTTGTTAAGGTGGACTTGTATCGCTATGAGTTTCCCTCTCAGGACCACTTTTGCTGCATCCCATATGGTTTGATATGGCATATTATCATTTTTGTTTGTTTCCAGATAGTTTTTGATTTCTCCTTTAATTTCATCAATGATCCATTGGTTGTTCAGTAGCATGTTGTTTAATCTCCACATTTTTGTCACTTTCCCAGTTTTTTTTTCATGGTTCATTTCCAGTTTCATAGCCTTATGGTCTGAAAAGATGCTTGTTATGATTTCAATCTTCTTAAATTTATTGAGGCTTGCTTTGTTTCCCAACATATGGTCTATCCTAGAGAATGTTCCATGCGCGCTTGAGAAGAATGTGTAGTCAACTGTTTTTGGATGGAGTGCTCTGTATATGTCTACTAGGTCCATCTCATCCAGTTTTTCATTTAAGTCTACTATTTCTTTATTGACTTTTTGTCTGGATGATCTATCCATTGATGTAAGTGGGGTGTTAAGATCCCCTACTATTATTGTGTTGTTGTTAATGTCTCCTTTTAGGTTTGTTAATAGTTGCTTTATGTACATTGGTGCTCCTATGTTGGGTGCCTATATATTTATAAGTGGTATGTCTTCTTGGTGGAGTGTCCCTTTTATCATTATATATATAAAATAGCAATTTTAATACGCCACCAGCCTTATTAAAATGAGAATAAGTCTGTAATAAGAAATGATGCTTGAATTTCACAGAAGTATACATGTGAAATTTGTTATCCTGAGGGACTTAGAGAGTACTATAGGGGAGATCTGCAGTTTTGCTTGATCGACATTTGTTCTCCATTTGTTGGAAACAAACCTCTCCTAATCCACTCTCAATCTGTGTCATTCTGGTAGGACACACCCACACCTGAGATGTAGGGGTGTTACACATATTGATCAGGACTGGCCAGTCAGTATGGTCCATGTCCCCAAGCGGTGCAATTCCAAAGTTTTTGTTGGAATGGTCATGAAGGAGAAGCTCTCTTTCTTTTCTTGTTGCAGAGGTGTCAGAATATTGGGCTAGAGCGGCTGGCAGCCCTCTGGAGAGCCAAGTAGACAGGGAAGCCAGCCCCGAGGAAGGCAGAGCTGCACCTTGGACAGTATATTTTTGAGATAATATTTTGAGACAACCCACTGCCAAATATTTTTAAGTCCCTAGATCCAGGAGTTCATGAAGCCAACATATCTGTACTTTTCGGTTACAGGAGCTTTTTTATTTGCTCAGTTCATGTTGGGAGACAATTCCTCAGGGCTCTCTTGTATTTCTGCATGTCTTCTGAGCAGAGACACTGACTGCCTTTGTTCCAGACTATCTTTCCAAGAATATTTGTGTAGCAAACGTCTTTGGAAAATGCCTTCCTCCAAAGTAAAGGGTATTTGTTTACTGTCCAGTATAATAAATAATTCTTGCTGGGGCAAAGGCCCGGTAAGCTTACTGCCCATTATAAAATATTCGGATTTATAGAGCCTGGGGTTTATCTCCTATAACATAGCACCTGAACCTCTCACGTTGCATTGCAGGATCTGGGCTCAGGGAAATGGTACAAATGCTCTGGCTTCTGTTATTGCTGTGAGTAATAAAGTCCTTTGTCTCTGACCCAAGAGTCTCACGTCTTCTGCCAGCATCCGTGAAATGGACAGGCTAATCTGTTACTTGCAAGTAGGGTAAAATCTCAGAGCCTTCACTTATGGACAGTCCAGATTGGTTGGGTTTCTGTTGCTTGTAACCAAAAGCATCTTGACTAACGTAGGTGGAATATATCACTGTGACATGTTCTTAAGGGAAGGATATTTGCGGAGATTCTTTTATACCGAATCATTTTTGTGTATAATCTTTTTATTTATGTGCCTCCAAATAAAGCAACTTTGAAAAATTATGTACACTGTTATACTTTTTAAAGTAGGCATCTAAATTCTATCCTAAATTTAAATAATTATAAAAGATCTGGTTTTTACCATATTATAAATATTGACATTTAAAAATAAATCTGACAATTTTAAAGATTTTATTTATTTTATTTTTTCCCCCCAAAGCCCCAGTAGATAGCTGTACGTCATAGCTGCACATCCTTCTAGTTGCTGTATGTGGGACTCGGCCTCAGGATGGATGGAGAAGTGGTGCCTCGATGCGCACCCGGGATCCGAACCCGGGCCACCAGCATTGCAGCGCGCGCACTTAACCACCAAGCCACAGGGCCGGCCCTGACAATTTTAAATAATATAAATTATAAATAACTTAGTGATTTGATATACACCATTATCCTTTCAAAAATATATGTGAGCAAGATCTTCTTTCACGGTAGTATTCCCTTGATCGCACATTTCTATTTTATTTCCCCCGCAGAATTTTGTCTTCTCTAAAAGTTATTTTCTTTATCAGCTGTCATACTTCTCTGCAGCATTGTTGTTTTTTGTTTGTTCATTTGTTTTTGTATAAGGCCGGAAATGTAAACATTTTTCTTCTGGATTCAGTTATTATTATAATTATTAGCAGTAAATAACTCAAAATAACCCAAAGATGATACCATTTGATAAATAATTATTAAACACAAAAAAAATTTTATTGGAAATACATTTCTCTTCAGATGGATGGAACAGGAATTTATGGTTATTTGGTTAAAGGAATTATCTAATTGTCCCTTTGTTTTGTCCCCCTTACTGTTTTAAAGCTTTTTATTGAAATATAATATAGCCTAGAAAAGTATACACAAGGATTTTCTCTAAGTGAACACACTCGTATAGCCAGTACCTAGAGGCCCCTTCTCATGACCCCTACTTGTTACTACCTGCCCTTAAGAGGAACCACTATTCTGACTTCTAAGTGCATAGTTTTTTGTGAGGAGCTTTTTTTTTTAAATATATATATAAATAGAATCACATAGTATGTATTCTTTTGTGTCTTGTTTTTTAAATATATATATAAATAGAATCACATAGTATGTATTCTTTTGCTCAATATCATATTGAGAGATTAGTCCATATTTTTGAGTGTGGTTATAGATTTTTCCCACTTACTACTGTATTCTGTCATGTGAACATGCCACAATTTATCCATTCTACTGCTGATGAGCAGAATAGTTATTAGCTCCTATGCGCTGTCATATACGTGGCCTGTGGTGAAGATATGTGTGCATTTTTCTTGGGTATATTTCCGGGAGGCATTGCTACATCACAGGGTATGCATATATTCAGCTTTTGTAGGCACTGTCAAACAGTTTCTCAAAGTGTTGTGCCAATTCCCTTGAGGGTTTTACATGCTGGAGCAATATTCTGAGATAAGGATGGGGGAGAGGCTTGCCTTTCCTTTGTAAAGTGGGATAAAGGATATTTTATGAGAAGAGGAAGGGAAAGAACCTTAACCTTAGATAGATATATTTTAGAGAAATATATATATTTCTCTAAAAATTTATCTATATCTATAGAAGTTGAGGATCTGGAAATCAATTCTTCCTAAATTACCTATGTTGTTTATACTTTAGAAAGTCCTGCTATAACCCTAGTGGTATGCCTAACCCAGTCTGAAGACTAATGCTCTCTAGGGAAAAGGAGGTCACTCTGTTCTTTGTGTCCTACCACATCATCTTTATTCTACCCCAGAAGAAAAGAAGTATTGATCTGGACTGGACAGTGGTTGGGGTTAGCATGTATCAGTTAGCCACTTCTGTATAACAAATCACCCCAAAACTTAATGGCTTAAAAGAACAAGCATTTATTTAGTTTATGAGTCTTTGTGTCCACTGGGGTCTTGCTGATCTAGGACAGCCTCATGCATACATGCATGGGTTAGCCATGGGTTGAATTCGCTGATCTTAGCTGGGCTCTCACATTTCTAGGCTGGGATAAACTGGCTGAATCAGATCTGCTCCATGTTGATTTCTTATCCTTCAGCAGACTTGTCCAGGCTTGTTTGCCTGGCAGTCATAGTGGTTCAAGAGAGAGAACGGAAAGTATGCAAGGCCTTTTCAGGCTTAGGCTCGCAACTGGCACATTACCACTTCTACTGCATTCCTTTGGGCAAAGTGTGTCTTAAAGCTAGCCCAAATTCAAGGGGAGGGGAAATAGATTCCATCTCCTGATAAGCTGCACCATCATCTTGCAAGGGGTGTTGATACAGATAGGACAAAGGAGTGTGACCGTTTTTACAATCTATCTCAGTTGCATATTCAGACAGGACAAAAGAGCTGGCACAAGAGTGTGGCCATTTAGATGATCCCATGAGGCTGGAGAGGTAACAGGAGTCACACTGGTGCCGTTTTGCCATCTCTTACCTTGGCCTCTTTTGCTCTTGTGGCGATCGCTCCCTCTTCTCCCTGCAGAGGCTTTCTCTGCCTCCCACGTCGTAACTCATACCCTTTTGTTGTTTTGGCTGGGAAGGCCAGGAGAGGGTCTGGGCCAGCTCTACACCTTGCAGTGAAATAATCGCAAACACTCTTGTGTGTCCTCTTGTGTGTCTGTGTGGGTGTATTATCCGTACTGTTAAAATCTGGGACATTGGGACATTAAGGCTGATCTACCTTAAAGGAGCTTCCCTGTGGTCCAGCTTGGCCTCGTGGAGTTCTGCACAGGGTTTGGGGCCAGAGCCCAGCTAATAATCAAATATTCCTTTACTTTGCTTTGCGCAGATGTCTCGGCTACCTGGCATTCAGATTTTCCTGAGTCCTCTGACTAAATATAATTTAATGCCTCTTAGCATCCATCGTCACTATTTTAACTCTTTATTGTTCGTTAACTAATTTCTACTTTACTAGTTCAGTTGATCTTCTCAACAACCCTGTGAGATAGTTGAGGCAGAAATTGTCGCAGTATTACTAATAGCTCTGAGGCTCAGAGAGGTTAGGAAACTTGTTCACAGTTACACAGCTAGTAAGCAGTGAAACCAGGTGAGATTTACAGGCCTTTTGACCCCGCATCCCATATCCTTTACATTTCACTGTTCTGCCCTCTCTGCTCTGTAAGGCCTAAATCATGACAAACAATCACTGTTTTCAGCACACAACATTCGTGGGTGTCACTGTCGGAGACAAAGTCTAAGGTACTTGGTTTATTCTATTCCTGGTACTTATCAGTAGGGGTTGGGGGTGGGAGGTGACAGGAGTCAGACCTTCCCGGTTCTGGGGCTGAGAGTCCGGCCTGTGCTGCTGGCTGGATTGACCACTGGCTGGTCTGCACCCCTGCAGCTATTTTTATTCTGAGCCTGCTCAGTTGGTGGGAGACTCTTGCTCACCTGACGAGTCAGCACTCAGGGTGTTGGTTTTCCCTCTCTTAGGCTTACTCAGGCGTTGCATTAGCTTACTCACAAGCCTCATTTCTAACATAATCCCCCTTACTCAGACCAAGAAAGCACTGGGAGGAGAAGATCATTTTGTTTGGGCGTACTATCTAAATTACCAGAGAAACAAAATAGTCTCAGGATGGCTATTGTAAGAGCCGAAGGCCTGTGATGGCAATGAATTACATTGTGCGGTGCTGGGAATGCAGTGGAAGGCAGCAGTGTGGGCTGGTTGTGTTTCTTTTCTTTGCTGTAAAGATCAGAAAATGGAATCCTGGGAAACTTTTCCTCACCTCAGGAATTCTGTTCGGCACTGTGGTCACCTCTCTTGAGTGTAAGTTAGGCAGTCAAGTATTTCAGTGAATATTCAGTAAATGAGAATGAAAACCACAGAGAAAAACTTTTCATTGTCTTGAAACAAAGACGGAAAAAAAACAATTTCTATTTTGTGGGCATCTGTTTAGTACCACACAGGATTGTTCAAGGGGTCAGAGCTTTGTGTCGACAGACATTTGAGCCTCATCTGGACCGTTTTCTCTGCACTGACTTGTGATTCTTGCAGCCTGCCAGCTGCTGCCCTGTTCACATTACTTGCTGCTGTGGAGTATTCTTTGCAGGGGGAACCTACTAAGAGAGTAAAGCATGGCAAAGGGGGCGTTATGGATTGAATTGTGTCACCAGAAAGACACATTGAAGTCCTAACCCTATTATCTCAAAATGTGACCTTATTTGGAAATAGGGTCTTTACAGAGGGAATCAAATTAAAATGAGACCGTCAGAATGGGCCCTAATCCATATGACTGGTGTCCTTATAAAAAGGGGGAATTTGGGTATAGAGACAGGCTGGCACAGAGGGAAGACAATGTGAAGCCACAGGGAGAAGGTGAGAGAGACAGAGATTGGAGTGATGCTGCCATGAAAGGCCTGGGGCCACCAGAAGCTGGAATGGGCCAGGAAGGAACCTCCCCTAGAGGCTTCGGAAGGAACATTTCCCTGCCAACACCTTGACCTCAGACTTTTTGCCTCCAGAACTGTGAGAGAATACATTTCTGTTGTTTTAAGCCATTCGATTTGTTATGGCAGCCCTAGCAAACTAATACAGGTCGTGCGGTGTGAGAAGGTGGGGTGGTGGGACAAGGTACTGAGATGGGCTGGCACTCACTATAAGAAATGCAGTGCTGAGTGTAAGTCCAGAGCTGGGGGGTCAGAAACACCCTCTTCAGCTATGGAAGGTCACACCTTAGAATTAGTGAGACTTTGCTCTGGGGGTGTGGGCCTTAGGAAAGGCATCTTCATGGTGTGAAGTGAAGGTGGGAACAGTCACACACCTACCACAACAATGTCACACGGTGAACGTAGTCATCCAGAGCAGGGTATTCCAGGCGTGAGGCCCAGTGAAGGCGCAGTGAAGGTGAGGAGCAAGGAAAGCTGGCCTTCTAATTACTGAGGAGCCCTTGTCTTTCATGGATGATCCAGGTCGGTTTAAAGAGTGGTGATGTGGTGGGTGACGATGGGTGAGCAGAAGCAGGGGCCCACGGTGACCATCCAGGGATGCACCAATAGGCAGATTTTAAAACAAAGCCAAACTTCCAGCTACCACCTGCCTTAATATTCGTCTTCCCCTCGCATGTCCTTCTCTAGTCCATGATGTTGATTATACAGGAAGCCGCAAATAGAAATAGCTGGTCTGGAAGTATATGTCTCCCCGTGTCAGGCTGGCAGCTGGAGGCTTCTTGGGAGGGCAGACAGAGCTGCTGCTCCACTTGGGAGCTGCCCAGCATCCAGCCGACCCGAGGCTCAAAGCCTTTGTCCTCAGTGCCAGCCTGAGCAGAGTGCCCCCAGTGCTTCTCTACTCCCCTCTGTTCTCCTCTGGTATTGTCACACTCCAGCTGCTGCCAGCTCTTGCCCAGAGAAGGAGGCAGCTGCTAATTTTAGCCCTATTTAGGTCTCTAGGCAGCACATTTTAGGACTTTTCTTTTTCTTCTGGTGGCATTTTTGTGTGATCTTGGGAAAAAAAAAACCTAAGGACTCATCTACTATCAGTAACATAAAAGGGGAAATCTAACGTTTTGTTTTAAAAAGTGATTGCATTCCTTTGCTATTAGAAGTCTCCCTGGGGGCAAGGATATGTACCAAAGGGAGTTATCTATAACCTGTGGCTTTTAGAGGGAGAAGAAAACAGATAACTGAGGGCTGAGCCAGGGGATATAACACTGTGCCCAGAGAGCATTAGGAAGATGTCTCTGGTCTGCTTGGGGGAGGCCAAACCACGTAGTTTTTGACACAGGAACATGGGATTTTGCTGATAAACCTGATTTCCCCTTTCCAGATTGTTTGTTTACGCTTCGGGTGGATGAGACCACTCTTATTTGTCTTGGTTCCCAATTGTGTCTCCACGTGAGAAGGTCTTTGAGCACACTCGTTGCAGTGAACAAAAGAGGGCTATTTGCATTCTGAGGGCTGTCAATCACAGAAAATCTGAAAGATGTCAGACAACGTAATGGTGCTATTATTTGCTGACTTTCAAATGACAAATAGCCAAACCATGGTCACACAGGCCTGTCTTGAGAACCATGCCTTTTCTCATAAATTCATTGTTTTTCACTAAGCTAGAAGAAACTAGATAACTTTTAACATAACAAAATTGTTTCTGGTCCTGTTTTAATATTCTGTTTGTGTTCACAGTTACCTATCACTGACATTTCTTATAGTTAAAGCTTGCCTGTTGATTACTTTTCTCACTTTGTGGCTGCCCCAACAAGATTGCCGGAGGGTTGGGTCATATCTTTCGCGTTGCTGTAAAAAATTGCTATCATCCTTGAGGATTTTACTAAAAGAAGCAAAAGTACACAGTAAGGAAATAAGAAATGGGGAAGCATCTCGGCCTATTTGATTCAGGAAAAAGAGGTGCAGTGGCCAGGTGAGTCTGGCTAAAGCTACGGTCTTTTTTACAGAGAAAATTGCTTGCAGGAGAAGGCCTCCCTGTATTCCTGGTGGTCATTATACTGGATGTTTGGGATACAGTGATAATCAAACGTGGTGAAATGTGCCACAGTGCTTTGGGACATAGTGCTTTGATAAGTGCTTTGGGGACAAAGAGGTGAATGGTTAACTTTATCTTCTGGGTGAGAAAGTCATCATGGAGGAGGTGACGTCAGAGGTGGGCTTAAAGGATGAGTAAGGATCAGACTTGGGGAGTGGGCATGGCATGCACAAAGGCATGGAGGATGCAACTGCACGGTCAGGAAACTGCAAGCATCTCAGGGTCATAACGGGAGAGGATGCGAGCTGTGATGTTGGTGAATAGGCTGGTTGCACCAGAGGACACCAAAAGGTAACTTGAAGACAAGATAATGAAGGCCGTACATGCCATGCTATGGAGTGTGGACTTCATCCTTAATAGAATGGGGGAGGGGTGGGTCACAGAAAGATCTTTGCAAGAGAGTGACATGATTCTCATTTTTGAAAAATCAATGTAGGGCTAATGTGGAGGCTGATTGGGGTGGGGGGGGGCGGTGGGCAATACTAGGAGCAAAGGGGCCAGTCAGGAGGAATGACAAGGGCTGCCGGCAGTCAAAAGACAGGAAAGATGGAAGAAGAAATCTCCAGAATTCTCCCAAGGGAGGATTTTAGGGAATCGTCTAAATCTTCATAATTTACACAGTTTAATGGTTTTGGTACCTGAGACAGGGACAAAAATACTTGAGGTTTTTCCATTGTTTTTGTAGCTCACATAGATTAATTTCTGAATTTTGGAGAATGAATGGCCCTTACGCCAGCTCTGATGGGCTAGTGGTTAAGATTCGGTGTTCTCACCGCCTCAGCCCGGATTCGCTTCCCCGTCAGAGAACCACACCACCCATCTGTTGGTTGGCATACTGTGGTGGCTGCATGTTGCCGTGATGCTGAAAGCTACGCCACCTAGTATTTCAAATACCAGCAGGTGGACAGGTTTCAGTGGAGCCTCCAGACTAGGCAGACTAGGAAGAAGGACCTGGCCACCCACTTACAGAAAAATTGGCCATGAAAGCCCTGTGAATAGCGGCAGAGCCTTGTCTGATAGAGCCCTGAAAGGTGAGAGGATGGCGCAAAAATACTGGGCAGAGTTCAGCTCTGCTGTACACAGGGTCGCTAGGAGTCAGAATTGACTCGATGGCACTAACAACAACAAAATGGCCACTACAGATTTCCCCTCTATTTCTTTATCTTTGCCCCTAGAATTTAAGGGGATATGCAACTGCCAAGGAAAATGCCAAAATGGAAGGGGGGTCTTTGTGGAGATAAGCAGCTTGCTCCATAAACTACCTGAATTAATATTTGTTCCCAAGCCAGAGTCACTCTGGAAGGTCCGTGTTGTATAGTTTCTTGTTCTTTGCAGATATTTTCAGATTTGTCTTTTGTTTCTTAAACACAGTGAGCATACTTGCTTTATAATGTTTGATACTTCCAATATATTAAATCTGTATTTATCTATATCTACTGTCTTCTTTATCTACTGTCTTCTTTTTGTGCTGGGTCTTACCCATAGCACCTTTTTCTTTATATGCTTGGTTATCTTTGACTGTGTGCTGCTCATTGTCTTACACAATTATATGTGGGTTTTTTCTGAGGCCTAGTATGAGAGTACCGTCCTCTAGATGAAATTTGTGCTTGGATGTGACAGATACCTGGGAGGAGTCCATAGTTACATCCCCTCAGGGAGAGATTCACTTCCTTCTACCTCTTCTCTGGAAGAAAGGGGCTATGTTTACCTCTGGTTCACCCCTAACCTGAGGGTGATTATGATTCCTTTCTAGGTCCCAGCTTCATGTGCTTTTGTGATTTGCCTTTTAGACTCACTGCTTTTAGCAGGCCCTGGGATTTTATTTCTGTTATCTTACTCCAAATGTTGTAGCGTAGTCTGGACAGGCAAATGTTCTCATGACAAAAATATCTTTAAGAACTTCTCTTGTCTCCCTTGATTCTCATTTTCTCTTAGATTTTGGCCTGGCAGTTCCTCACTGACATGTCAGAACATTGTCAGCTTTTTGAAAAAAATTAAAATATTTATCTAGCAATTTTAGTGATTTTTTTTTCTCTTCCAGTGGGAGAATTGGTCCAAATAATTTACCTGCCGTTGCCAAAAACAGAAGTCTTTCTTAGATTCTGTAGAAATCCTGATTTTCCTTTGAGTCAAATATGGCATTTGAAACATCCAAGAAATGATAATATGTTTCAAATAGAAATAGGAAGCATTGGGTAAATTCTCGATTAGTGAATTTATATTGGATTGCGAAGAGAAGTTAAGTGTGTTTGAGGAATCTCCTAATTTCTGAGGGCTGTGTTTCAGTGATTGTGAATGGTGGTAAAGGACTCCGAAATCAGACACAGTTGACTCACCAGCTATGGGACTGTGGACAATGTATCTAACCTAACACTCAGCTTCTCACCTGTAAATTGAGAAAAATACCTACCTTCTATGGGACTGTGGAGATTAATAAGGTAATGAATATAAAACCTTGCACAGTCCCTGGCACATGGTAAGCCCTTACTAATGGTAGCTTATTATTGGTAATATTATATTAACATTATTCCACCCACATGGTTTCTTTTTTTTTTTTTTTTAAGGAAAGACAACAGATCATTATTTGCCATTAGTTTTTTTTTTTTTTTTTTTATAGGCTTCTTTTATTTTTTTATTTTTTTTATTTTATTTTTTTTGTGAGGAAGATCACCCCTGAGCTAACATCTGTGCTAATCCTCCTCTTTTTGCTGAGGAAGACCAGCTCTGAGCTAACATCTATTGCCAATCCTCCTCCTTTCCCCCCACCCCAAAGCCCCAGTAGATAGTTGTATGTCATAGCTGCACATCCTTCTATTTGCTGTATGTGGGACACGGCCTCAGCATGGTCGGAGAAGCAGTGCGTTGGTGCGCACCCGGGATCCGAACCGGGGCCGCCAGTAGCAGAGCGCGCACACTTAACCACTAAGCCACGGGGCCGGCCCCCACATGGTTTCTTTTTCTTCTATCAAAAATAGTTTTGTGGAGGGGCCGACCCAGTGGCATAGTGGTTAAGTTCATGCGCTCTGCTTCAGCGGCCTGGGGTTTGCAGGTTCAGATCCTGGGCGGGGACCTATGCACCACTTATCAAGCCATGCTGTGGTGGGCAGAGGAAGATGGGCACAGATGTTAGCCCAGGGCCAATCTTCCTCAGCAAAAAGAAGAGGAGGACTGGCAACAGATGTTAGCTCAGGGCTAATCTTCCTTACCAAAAAAAAAAAAAAAGTTTCATGGATATCCACATGCAAGAGAATGAAGTTGGACTCCTGCCTCACACCATATATAAAAAACAACTCAAAATGCATCGAAGACCTAAGTGTAAAAACTAAAACTCTTAGAAGAAAATATAGGGGTAAATCTTTGTGACTTTGGTTAGCCAATGGTTTCTCATATATGACACCAAAAACACAAACAATAAAAGGAAAAAAAAATAGATCAGTTGGATATTATCAAAATTAAAAATTTTTGTGATCAAAGGACATCATCAAGAAAGTGAAAATGTAACTAGAAGGCAAGAAAATTTTACAAACCATGTATGTGATAAGAAATTTGTATCTATAAAGAATTATTATAACTCAATAATAAAATGACACATAACTCAATTTAAAATGAGCAAAGGATCTGAATAGACATTTGTTCAGAGAAGATATACAAATGACTAATAAACACATGAAAAGATATTCAACATTATTGGCCATCAGGAAAATGCAGATCAAAACCACAATGAAATACCACTTCACAACTACTAGTATTGCTATAATAACAAACAAACAAACAAACTCACTCAAAATGGAAAATAAGTGTTGGTGAGGATGTGGAGAAATTTGAACCCTTGTATACTGCCCATGGAAATGTAAAATAGAAAACAGACACTTTGGATTATAGTCTGGCAGTTCTCCAAAAAGTTAAACAGGTTAAAAGGGTTACCATATGACCCAGCAATTCCACTCCTAGGTATATATATCCATGAAAAATGAAAATATATGATCACACGAAAACTTGTACACAAATGTTCATGGCAGCATTATTCATAGTAGCGAAAAAAGTGGAAACAGCCTGTATGTCCATTAATCGATGAATACATAAGATATGGTATATCTATACAATGGACTATCATTCAGCAATAAAAAGGAATGAAGTCTGATACATACTACAACATAGATGAACCTTGAAAACATTATTGTAAGTGAATGAAGCCAATCACAAAGGACCACATATTGTATGACTCCATGTCTGTGAAATGTCCAGAATAGGCAAATCTATGAAGACAAAAAGTATATTAATGGTTGCTTAGGGCAGGGAAGGATGGGGGTTTAGAGGGTAATGGCTAATGAGTATGGGATTCCTTTTTTGGGGTGATAAAATGTTCTATAATTGATTGTGGTGGTGGTTGCACAACTCTGAGTATACTAAAAGCCATTGAATTATATACTTTACATGGGTTAATTGTATAGTATTTTAATTATATATCAATAAAAATGTTAACAATTAGTTTGGGGCTAAAAGATAATTGGTCTGGCACGGTTGTTCTATCTGTTCCTTAATCCATCCGTCCGTCCGTCCGTCCGTCCATCTGTCCGTCCATCCGTCCATCCATCCATCCATCCATCCATCCATCCATCTGCCCTTCTTTCTATCAGTTTACTCTTCCTTCAATCCTCTTGTCTCATCCCATCCCATTTTCTCTTTCCTTCTTCATTCTGTAAATCCCAAAAACATTCATTGGTTCTCTTCTAAAGTCTAGGAACCGTGCTGTCCCTGCCTTGTATCATGCTAGTTTGGCATTTCTGGTATCCTTATGCTTTGCAACTGTCTAGCAAAAGTGACTTTTCCAAACTCTCTAGAGGAAATGCCCTTTTTCAGTCCATCTAGGCAGCAGATGGATGCATAGAAGTGGAGAGAGTGGGGAGTTTGATTCGTAGCCGGGGGCGTGCTGAAGTGACAGGAACACCTGGGACACATCTCACCTCTGATGAGCTCAGAATGCTGTATAGGAATTTTTCTGGTTTTGTTTATTTGCTGTGACAACTCAATATTAAATATGTATGACATTCTCTCCTGCCTCCCGGCTGTGGTTCAGTGCAGGTTTGATGCCTGGTATCTGCATTTCTCATTATTAACACAATGTTGAGTGATTTCAAGGTTGACCTGGTCTAACACAACTTTCTTAATGAGATTGCTACCCTTTTTGTCATCATTAATCAGCATGATGTCAGCTATTCTCTTGCCCAACCTCCAGTACAGTTATTTCCAAACTTTATTGCCCATTAGAATCAACTAAAAAGCTTATTTAAAATGCAGAATCCTGAGCCTTGCCTCTAAGAGATTCTGATTCAATAGGGTTAGGTGGCACCCAGGAATCTGTATCTTAATGAACGTTGCTAGTCATTCTGATGGAAACGTTCCCTGTGTCACCCCTGAGATACTCTATCATAGTTAATCTGTTAATGCCAGCATAGTTAACACTCTGGGAAACTTCTAGTGCCCTTCCATTGCCCATCTCTTCAAGCTTGGAAGATTTGCTCCATGGCTAAGAAGGAGCAAGCATTATTCTCTGTGTGAATCTCTCCCACTGAGTTGAGTGGGCAGAATCTATGATATATGTTGAGATTCTTGAAGGAGACATGAACCCAACAGTTCTAGGCAACTTCCGTATGTCCAGTGATGTAGCTAATCCAAACTGTAACATATCCCAGCATCTGGGTTTAGAGGCATATTGTTAGATATCAGATGTTTGTACCCTCTTCAATTTGCTTGATTTGATAGGAAAAACAAAGTTGAATTTTAGGAGATAAGAGGGAGGGGACTTAGGAAGGGGATGACCGGGGCCAGAGGGAGTGGAATGGGGGCAATGTTAGCTGTAGTGAAAATTCTTCTCTGAACACAGATAACTGAGCACTGACTCCAATTAGGTGCGTAGGAAGTTTTAAAATGCCTCTAGATCTGCACGTACCTCAAAATGCTGTGTGAACACATGTTTTCTTCATGGAGACATAAATCCATCAGAGCACCAAATTCCTTACCACCATCACCATCAAAATGCCTTTGTGGAAGCCCTAATTACCCATGGGGCTGTATTTAAAAAAAAAAACACTTTAGGCTACTGCCAACCATCCTTGTTGTTTGAGATCTTGATGCCCGAGACATCCTTAATGTATACCAACAAGGAAAGAGGAGGCTTAAACTAAATTTCAGTTGAATATGAGAGAGAAAATATTGTAATGGCATCTTACACATAGATATCTCTTTACATTCTGCAAAGCACTTTCATTACATTACAGCCCTGTCATATAGATTGAACAGAGGTATTATTCTTTTTTAGTGTGTGAGGAAACTAGAACTTATGTTAAATGACTTGCCAAACCCTCTTCCCTAGTAAATGACAGAGCTGAGACTAGAACCCATGTCATCTAGTTACTTCTTCAATGCTATTTTCACTCCATCACTGCTAAGAAAATACTGGGGTTTCTGCTGAGTATCTATCTGGAACTGATAATTTAGGAATCCTACTTTGTTATTCTTTAGGGTATGAATGATGAACTACTGAACACTGCATGAAAAGAGCTATATCAATGTTTGTGACATGGGTATCGGTGATTAGTGTATGTGTTTTGGGAGGAACTGAATGTTCACGTACAAGTGGGGCAGGAAAATCTCAGTACTTACCCTAAAAGCCCAGGAAGCCTTTCTAAAAGAGGTAGGTTTTTGTTTTTGTTTTTTTTTTTTGGTGAGGAAGATCAGCCCTGAGCTAACATCCGATGACAATCCTCCTCTTTTTTTTTTTTTTTTTGCTGAGGAAGATTGGCCCTGAGCTAATATCTGTGCCCATCTTCCTCTACTTTGTATGGGATGCCACCACAGCATGGCTTGACAAGTGGTGCGTTGGTGTGTGCCCGGGATCCGAACCCTCGAACACCGGGCCACCAAAGTGGAGCATGCACACTTAACCTCTTGCGCCACTGGGCCGGCCCCTAGATTTTT
This sequence comes from Ceratotherium simum simum, assembly GCF_057802395.1. Lineage (NCBI taxonomy): Eukaryota > Metazoa > Chordata > Mammalia > Perissodactyla > Rhinocerotidae > Ceratotherium > Ceratotherium simum. The sequence continues at coordinate 25,911,069 of NC_141901.1, read as the reverse complement.
GTTTTTTAATCTTAAAAGTAAAATTGCTTTTTTAAACTTTTATTTTAAAATATACATAAAGTGCAAAAATCTTTAGTGTGCAGCATGAATTTTCATAAACTGAACATACATGTTTAACCGGTACCCAGCACTCTAGAAGTTTATCCTTGTGGTCCATTCTAGTCACAACCCCCTCTAGGGTAGCCAACATCCTGATATCTAATGATATAGATAAATTTTGCCTGTATTTGAACTTTATTTAAATAGAATAATAAGATACTATCAGTTCTGCTATAATGCTTGTTATGAAAATGCAAATTTCCATCATGATTGATACGTTAGGGAACAATTTGAGCATAATGCAATTTAGTGTTTGCTTATACACAATTTTGTCCTCAGGAAACTCTAGGTGAATGCAGAAAACTGCACCCCGCTGAGCTGAGCCAAGTAGGAATGCACAACATGCACTCACGCACACACCTCCAATGTCTACCAGCTACCTCAGTTCATGGAGCATGGTATGAGCCACACTCAGCCACACCTAGTGTCACAACACTTCGTCCAGCTTCAGATAACTGTCTTTCCATTACTTCACGGTAACTCGAAAGCTGCAACTCTTCTGATGTCCATTTCCATAAGCAAATTTCAGATCTTTATAAGCATAAAGAACTATTTATTTTAGTACTTATTCATTTCTTAACCATTTTACATATGTAAAACCATGCTCCCACTTTTATTAGGTTTCTATCTTGTTTTCTTTTATGTGTCACTGGCAAAGTTTTTGAGTGTTATGCCCCTAGCGGTTAATTACCTTAAGCCCTATGGTTTTAATTGCATAATTTTGCATAGTGTGGTGATTTTTAGGAACACATATATCACATTTTAGCAGAACTGACTGTATTTATTTCTCTTTTGTGTCTTCTTTCAACATTCTATTTGAGAGATTCATCAATATCATTATGTGTAGCAATAGTTTATTCATTTTCATTGCCATATAGTATTTTATTGTTTGAATATACCACAATTCATATATCTCCTCAACTGTTGATGAACTTCTTAGGTTGTTTTTAGATTGAGGCTATTACAAAAAATCTTGTACATGTCTTTTAGCATTCATGTGTACACACTACTATTGGGTACAAATCTAGGAGTGGAATTGCTGGGTCTTAGGATATGTGTAGCATCAGTTTTAGTAGACATCATGAGTTTTCTAATGTGGTTGCACCAATTTATTCTGTAACCAGTGTGCATGAGGATTCCAATGGCTCTGTATCCTCTCCAAAACTTGGAATTGTCCATCTTCTTAATTTGAGCTCTTCTGGTGTGTGTGAGTATATGTTATTTCATCATGATTTTAATTTGGGTTTCCCTGATGACTAAAGTTTAAGCATCTTTGCATATGTTCATTGGCCGCTTGTATATTCTCTTTTGTGAAGTGCCCTTAGAAGTCTTTTGGCCATTTAAAAAAAATGGAGTTGATGGCCTTTTTCTTCTTGATTTATAAGCACTCTTTATATATTCCAGGTAAGAGTCTTTTGTTGGCTTTATCTATTGCAAATATGTTCTTCCACTCTGTGCTTCCATATTTTACTTTGTTAATGATGTTTTCTAATGAACAGAAGTTTTTAATTTTCATTAAGTCCTATTTATCAGTCTTTCCTTCATTATTAGTGGTTTCTGTGTCCTCCTTAAGAAATGTTTGTCTACCCAAACATCATTAAGATATCACTCTATATTGTCTTCTAGAAGCTTTACTTTTTTACCTTTTCCATTTAGAGCTACACTCCATTTGGAATTAATTTTTATGTATGATAAGAAATAGGGATCAAGATTTTTTTTGTCTTTGTGAATATCTAATTGACCCAGCAACATTAATTGAAAAGACCATCAGTTTCCCACTGATGTAGTGCAATCTTTGTAATAAATCAGATGTCCAATGGTTTATTTTTCTCTTGGGCCAATGCTATAATTTCTTAATTAGTAAAGTTTTATAATTCTTGTTGCTGGTAATGTAATTCCTCCACCTTCCTTCTTCAAGATTGTTTTGGGTACTCTTGGACCTTTGACTTTCCATACAAAATTTAGAAACATTTTGCTAATTTCTGCAAAAAAAAATAACTTGGTTGGCTTTTGATTGGAATTGCATTGAATATGGATATAAATTTGGTAAGAATTGACATTTCTACAATATTGGTATATCTATTTAGGAAACAAATATGAATCTAGTAGTCAGTGCTAGTCTTTGATCAATCACAAATGAAATCATTATTTACATAGATGGGGAAATAGTGAATATATTCCAAAACATTCTGGAACATACTGCTCATATGGCAGGTGAATCACTCCTTCATCTTTTGTAAGGCATCATTGTAACCATGCTAGTCGAATTTGGAGATGCAGAGGTGGAGGAGGGGTCATGATTTAGTGCTGGGAAATGAATCACTTAAGGGTTTTGTGTGAACTACGTGCCTGCAGATTGCAGCTTTCCTATAGTCCCTTGTTAGCTCCATTATTTTTTGCCACCAGACGGCTTTGTTCGAAGAGAAGGGGGAACATTTTATTCAATTTAGTGAACAGAATTTAAATACAACAGAGCTAATTGTAGAAGCATCTGGAAACATTACACAGATGAGCCAGTGGTGTTTAGAGCTGTTGGAAAATGATATATTCATATGCCAAGAATTGAGTTGAAATACTTCTGGAAATTTTCGTGCCATGGGGATATTAATTTTTTTTTTTTTTGAGATTTGGTACTGAAAATACGGACATTTTTGAAGAATTGTTTGGAAATTTGGAGGTCCTCTGGTTCACCCTCCCTCCAATGCAAGACAATCTAGTATACTTTACAAAAGCCATAGCATTGTGGAAAGTTAGATCCAAAAAGATCTTGGAGAAGAGATTCTGGCCTAACCCTCCCATTTTTGAGACAGGGACACTGAGGCCAAGAGAGAGAAATCTACTTGTATAGGACCAGACCTAGAGGCCACGTCTCCTGACTCTCAGTCCTATGCTCATTTCAAGAGATCAGCATTTCCCAAAGCGTAATCTATGAAATAATACTCCTGGGAGAGTGACATATTCCATCTAACAAGGGATCCTTGGCTAAATTTCTTTGGAAACTTTTGCACAGCATATCCTCTTTTGAAAATTTGCCTATATATACGTTGGCAGTTTTGCCATATAGTAAGGGCATTTGTTTAACTTTAATTCAACATTTTATTAAATTTAAGCATGGAACACTTTTTGCTTAGAACCACTTGTTATAAGCCATGGGGCACTCTTCAGGAAACCTGCTGTCGGCCATAATGGATTTGCCTAATAGCCTTTGCCACTGCCAAGGCCTGTCCTTGTAATTTTCACTGGTTGCCCATCGCCATGCCCTCTGAGTGCTCATCTGGAGGTAAAAATCCTCTAACATTTACCAATTGCATTTGGCTGGGCCTTTGCTTACATTATCCCATTTAATCCTCAAAAAAATTCTTTAGAAGGGTAGTTATTCTAATCCCTGTTTTACAGATGAAGAAACAAAGAATTCAAGAGGTTAAACTTGTTCAGGTCCACTCAGCTTAGCAAATAGGGTGGCTTTCCATCACAGCTGGCTACCTCCTTCCCAGGTTCTACCCTCATTATTATGGAGACACTACCATTTGTCACTTTCCTTTTTTGTTGTTGGTGGTGGGGAAGATTGGCCCTGAGCTATCATCTGTGGCAATCTTCCTCTATTTCATATGTGAGATGCCACCACAGCATGGCTTGATGAGTGGTGTAGGTCCGCGCCCAGGTTCTGAGCCCGCAGACCCCAGGCCGCTGAAGCGGAGCCTGTGAACTTAACCATTACACCACTGGGCTGGCTTCTTTTTTTTTTTCCTTTGTAAATCAACTTTATTTAGGTGTAATTTACATACAATAAAATGTAGCTATTTTAAGTACTGTATAGTAGTCAGTGAATTTTGGCAAATGTATTCACCTGTGTCATCACTGCCACCATCAAGATATAGAACAATTAACCTGGTTAGGTTCAAACTGCAAGTTCTAGGCTTTCATTCTCTGTTCAACTTTCAAAGCCTTTGCTGTGTTGCTTTGGGTCCACTTTGCCGCTCAGGATTTAGTCAGGGACTGGGCCATGACTGAAATGTAAGTTCAGCGTCCAAGCCTTCCTGATAGTGGTTTGGGTCTCTTCTGTGCTTGTGCGGTCCAGGTGTGAGTCTGAGACTCTAAGGGTTGGTACACGGAGAACACCTTCTCCAGCTCACTCCTTTCCAGGATTCCCCTCACACTCTCCAGCCCAGAGGGTTGCTCTGGCCAGAAAGACAAGATTTCTATCAGAGTTTTAGCCTCCCACGTTGCTGCTCCGCCCTGTACCTCCACAATCAGACCCCCTCTCTGGGCAGAGCCGAGAGATAAACGAGAAAACAACTGTGGGAATCTTACCCCTGTGCATCACCAAATTTTGGCTCCTCCAAAATCTGCTGCTTTTGTTTATTTATTTTTTGAGGTCTCAGGTAGTTGCTTTATGAATTTTTTTTTTTTTTTGGTGAGGAAGATAAGCCCTGAGCTAACATCCAATGCCAATTCTCCTCTTTTTGCTGAGGAAGATTGGCCCTGGGCTACCATCTGTGCCCATCTTCCTCCACTTTATATGGGATGCCGCCATATAAAGCCACAGCATGGCTTGACAAGCAGTGTGTTGGTCCATGCCCAGGATCCAAACCTGCAAACCCCGGGCTACTGGAGCAGAGCGGCTGAACTTAACTGCTACACTACCGGGCCGGCCTGCTTTATGTATTTTTGCAGAGTTTTTACTTGTAAGTGGCAGGAGACAGAGGCTGTATTAGGTTTGTGCAGTCATAGCAGGACCAGAGCTCTCCATTTACTTTGAAATATATTTGCTTTTTGTTACAAGGAGACTTATAAGCACCTGGACTTTAAGGCCCATTTGTGAAAACTCCTGAGAATAAAAGGACTGTCCATATTATTATACTGAATCAAAAAATTATCCACAAGCTTCTGGCCTGAACCTCTTGTGCTGGCAGGATAAGTTCATTTTTTTCCAATTTCTAAAGGAACAAATGGATGTTCCTGCCACTGTGTGCCTTATTCTAATCCTTTTATGCCTAATCAGCCTATGAAAACATCTCTGAGCCCCAGGATCAAAAGTCAAGAAAAAAGCCCATAAGACAAGGCATTGAATCCTATTTCTTGCTTTTATGAAACTAGTAATGGCTCTTGGAAAGTAAAAATGTAATTCTTTTGAAAATATTTTTTTATTACAACAAGGACATTGTAATAAAAGTTACCAAAAAATTTGAAAGTTAACAAAAAAAGGAAAAATTAGCTATAATCCCATAACCTAGAGATAATCACTGTTAACATTTTGTCTTTGCTTGCAGATCTTGCAGAAATGCATCTTTATCTTTTGTTCACAAATTTGTTGTAATATTTAACATGGAGTATAAAAATTATTATGAGTTGGGGCCGGCCCCATGGCCTAGTGGTTAAGTTCAGCATGCTCCACTTCGGCAGCCCGGGTTCAGTTCCCAAACAAGGACCGTCACCACTTTTGGCAGCCATGCTGTGGCAGTGACCCACATACAAAACAGAGGAAGATTGGTAACAGGTATTAGCTCAGGGTGAATCTTCCTCGGCAAAAAAAAAAAAATTATTATGAGCCAAAACTTGAGATACTTTATATAAATATCTTCTCATATGTATTTAAAATAATGTTAAGGAATTAGAGGCTAATTGGCAATATATGAAGATCTGCAATTTGTTCATCATTCTAAAACAAAAAACTTTAGCATCCCTAGTTATTACAGTTTTGAGTAAAATTATACACTCAAATCTTCAAGGAAGAAATAAAGTGAAAGTAATGGATGATCTCTTCTCTACTGTATTAGTTCCCTAGAGCTGCTGTAACAGGGTACCACAAACTGGATGGCTTAAACAACTATCTTTATTCTCTCTCAGTTCTGGAGGCTAGAAGTCCAAAATCAAGGTGTCAGCAGGGCCGCGCTCCCCTGAGACTCTGGGGAGAATCTTTCCTTGCCTCTTCCAGCTTTGGGTGGTGGCCGGCAATCCTTGGTGTTCCTTGGCTTGTGGCTGCATCACTCAATCTCTGCCTCTGTCATCACGTGACATGCTCCCTGACTGTCTGTCTCTATGTCTCTCTTTCTTCTTTTTATAAGGATATCAGTAATATTGGATTTAGGGCCCACGCTAATTGACTGTGACCTCATTTTAACTTGATAACATCTGCAAAGAATGTCCATTCATGCACTGCATAACGACATTTGGGTCAGCGATGAACAACATAGTGACGGTGGTCCCATAAGATTAGTACCATATAGCCTAAGTGTGTAGTAGGCTATAGCATCTAGGTTTGTTGTAAGTAAACTCTGTGATGTTCAAACAACGACAAAATCGCCGAAGGACACATTTCTCAGAACATACCCCCGTTGTTAAGCGACGTATGACTATATTCCCAAATAAGGTCAGATTCTGAGATAGTAGGAGTTAAGACTTAAATAATCACTTAGGGGGACACAGTTCAACCTATAATACTTACAGTTTCCTGTCCTTTACCCCATCCCACTGGAGCCATCCTTTCTCTAGCCAGGACAGCTACCTGTCCAATGTGACCAGCAGAGATGCCTCAGACAGACATGTTCTGTGACACATCTTGGGGGAGTTGTCCTCTGCAGTGCCCTGACCACCACCCTCCCTGCTGCTGCCCCCACCAGCCTTATAACTCCTTCTACTCTTCTTTTCCCACTGCTTGTCCCAATATCTCTGATAAATAGTTTCAAGAGTCTTACTAGAGCTAGTGGCCTCTCTCTGGTTTTCATAAGAACACAAACTAAGGGTAAAGGTGGGACTATGTGGAGGAAACAGATTTTTTTTTCCCTTAAATTTCCAGATTGAGATTCAGAAACAACTATTGAGCATCTGTTATGTGCAGGCACTGGGCCAGTTTCCTTTGATATGTGTGAAATCATTTACTTTCAATGTTATACAACTTTTACTGACAAGGAAAGAGATTTAAGTAGGTTGAGTCACACAGTAGGTAAATTTCAGAGTAGAGTTTTAAATCCCTAAATGGCAGCTCAAAGCTAGGAAAATTGTAATAAAGAGTCTGGCTCTATTTTTTATGTTTGACTGCTGACAGCATTCAAGCCCCACCCTCTTTCATCCTCTTGTGTCCCGTCTATGGGACAGCCAACAAGAAAACAGACTCAATCCTTCCCTGGGTGCTGGTGTGAAGTTCAAACCATGCAAACCCAGCCACTGCTCACTCTGGCCCTACCCCCAACCACAATACAAACCAGAGCCACTTGCCCCTGCCTCTGTGGAAGCCATTTCAGAATGGCTTGGGTGTCGGCTCTCCCCAGGAGTCCTCATTATGTGAGTAAGAAAACTTTTCACACCCTCTTGACGCATGTGTGGCATCGTCAGTCTCAACATCTGAATTTTTGCATGGAGGGGTCCGCAGGACAGCCACAGATAAAAATATTCAAGTGAATCGAGTGCTGCTGGGCTGTTCCTCAGAGGACTACTAAGAACATAAAGTCAACATATGTTTGGCTGAAGGAGACTTGAAGCCGTGCATTTATTATTGAGGCCCTTCCTCCCCTGGCAATGTACTTGGTAGGGCTGGTGGTGGGGAAAAGATTCCCCCCATCTTGGCCACATTTGGTTTTTTCTTCTGCAGTTGCACTGCTCTAGGTTCATTACTCATCAATAGAGGTCTTCAATCTTGCCCTCCATATCCATTCTGCTTATTCAGTGCTATTTGGTTATTATCCCAAGACTCTAAATCCATATACACTTAGTGTTAAAGCCCCACGAGCTGATTGATTATGCATAACACCATATGCCTTCTCCAGCAGTTTTTTTCTCCAAGTGAGGATTTATTTGTTCTATAGAGAAATTAGTGGCTATATGTATTGCATGTGTGTTAATGCAGAATGCAGGATTAATTATAAAATTGCACGGAGGTCTGACTGTGCATTATGCAAAGTGCAAAAACTGGTTATATTACAAACGTTTGAATTAACATGCCTGCATGCAGAAATGTTCAGAGAATTTGTGGTTCAGTTAAAGTGACACCAGAATTGAGCCTTTTAAAAACAGACCGTTCCTAGCATAATGATTCTATAATTTATTCAGATGCAGATATCCAGCATCATTGAGTTTTATGTTAAATAACCCAATTCATGTATATGAAAACACCTTCCAGTAATTCAAGTCCTTGGAATCAGCCCAACTGTATAATCTTGACCTCAGCCAAATACTTGAGGAGAGTAGAAGGGATATTTAGCGTATTTTTGGTTATATACTCAACTCTAGGATGTAATACATGGGGATTATCCTCAGAAACATGGCTGTCTTCAGATAGTGTTTGGAATCATATTCTGGGTCCCCTCTGACCACCCGCATATGCAGTAGCCTCTTTTCTCCCCATGTCTAAGAGAGCTCAGGAATGTAGACTCATTTTTAGGAGTCTAAGCATAGCATAATTACAAAGGGATTCACGAAAGAAGACATGGGCCCACATCAGCTCCTAAAGAGTAACCTAGATAGGCCTGAGTGGGTCAGACCGAGGTAGCTCCAGCACAGTGCTGGTCATACTGAATAGAGCAGTGATTGGTAGTGTTGGAGGCAAACCTCGCCATGGCTGTGGTAGACCTTTGTGTACAAATATGACCCTCAGATGGTGGGATACAGGTAATGCAGTAGTTTTCCGCTTGTTAGGATAGGCTGCTTGGAGCCATCCATGCTGTGTCTGAGAGATGGCTGCCTCAGGTTCCATATTGTCTTTGGCAGTGGCCCCATGGGGGTCAGAGTCACGAATGACCTTGACCTGTTGTGTGTGGAGTCAACCAGTGTATCGGGCCTTTAGGGAATGGGAAAGCAGAATGTTGGGTGTGGGGATCCAAGTTGATATTACAGAAATCATGCTACTGACAACAAGCAATGCTGAAGGGATGATAGGTTTAAATAGCAGCAAGTTGGGGGTTAGAAACAACAAAAAAAAGCAGGATGTTTATGCAGGCAAAGTATATTCAGGGTTTATGTCTCCATACTTTTACAAGCCAGAAATGGGCTTGTTCAATGGCAACTTTTAGGCATAAGGAAACCTTTTTAGACTTAGAGTTGTGGATGTCTAAGTACATTCTTGCCAGAGTTTTGCCCTATTCAGGCATCCTGTTGAATGAGTGGAGAATCAGACAGGTCCACGTCTCATAATGATTCTGTGAGTGATTGATGATCCTGGTATTAAAGAAGAGAAAACAAGAGATTCAGAGAAGTTAGTATATGTAGCTAACAAGTGGTGGAACTCAGGACTCCTGAGTCCAAGGGCAGGGCTCTTTTCTGGGGCTGAGAGTTCTGGCTCCTGAAACTGGCCCCAACTGTGGAGGTGGGTGGTATTATTCCTTTCTGCTTTGTGGTTCCTAATCCCAGAGAGAGTGCTGAAGGAGAGAGGATTTTTTAAAATTTATTTTTAAAGCTTCCATTAAAAGGGTTGGACTATAGGTGCATTCTTGGGCTTAATGAACAGGAGCATAGTCTGATTATTTTTTCTTTTTATTAAAAGGGCAAACATAATACAAGGGCCTTTTATTTGCAGCTTTGGACTTTAGCCAACTGTAAACACATTTAAGGGGATTCAGCTACAACCCAAACTCTTCATCACAACATTTGGAAGCTCTTGAATAGAAGGCATTTTTTATCTCTTTCCAGATCAGCTGGGTATCCCTGTGTAGCTACTAATGTAGACAAGATAAGCCATTGAACTCTTCTCTCCTTATAAGCTGATGGGGAAGGTAGGGAATGAGCTAGAGGCATGTGGGCACTGGGCAAGCCGATCCTTTATTAACTTATTTGCTTCATGGCACACTCCTTCCCTTGTTTGTCTAGAAGGGCCAAATATAGTTGTTGTTTTTTACATATTCTCATATTATAAATTCAGAAAGAGAAAGAGGAGATAATCCACTATGTGAAATTTTGCTAATTAAATGTCATGTTGGGAAGCCCTGGATAACTGTCTCCTGGGAGCTATACAATCTCATCCCTGGGGAAAGAGAGGAACCAGCTCAGAAAGAGAAAGAGAACACTTTGATGAGAACCCCTCCAGGTGATTCTCTGTAATGAGTGAACCCACAAAGTCCTGGGTCCCTCCTCTGTGCATGGCAGACTCCCCCACTCATCTCTCCAGACTCGACATGGTTATTGGCTCTCCTTCCCTAATCTTCCTGCCACCACAGGGGGCGCTCATCAGGCTCTGGGCTAAAATTGCGAGTTAGACGATGCATCTGTCAAGGTCTAGTCAGGAACACAGAGACCATGCTAGGTATTTCAAACAGAAGAGATTTAATACAGGGAATTACACAAGTATTAGAAGGCTGAAAGAGCAAAAGGGGACACTGAGGTTACCCAGATATTAGTAACTGTAGAAAGCAGTTATTCCACCTAGGGCTGGGGAAACACAAAGGAAGAGGCGGGATCACTAGAATTTGGGAGCTCAGAGGGGAGGCCCCTGGTGGCTGGTGCTCAGATCTCTGAGGGGTGCCCTTTGGCTTATGCTTGAACCTCGGACCAGGGGGTGCTGCACGGCTGGTTCTCAGACCTTGAGGCAAGCTAGTGCTGATGAGGTTGAAAGTGTCACTAGAAGCTGGAGTTTGGAGACACTGTTGCCTTCTGGTGCTAGAAGAACACTGACAAGTAACAGAAAAGGAAGGAGTCCATTCTTCACCTCCTCCTCCTCCATGCCAATAGGAATTGCTCAGAATTGAGGAGCAAAACAAGCTTAGTGATTGGGCCTGGAGCATCCTGGAGTGGAGCATAGAAAACCTGGGCTTCAAGTAATAGAGCTGGTACTTGGACTTGCCACTGGTGGCCTCTAGGCCAGGGCTTGGTGGGCAGTAAGGAAAACCCAAAGAAAGGGCTAGTGGAGCAGGAGGAGAGAGGCTCACAACAGCCCTGAGCCCTGGCCCCCGAGGCCCATTACAGGGTGTGGCTGAGGCTAATCAACATAATCTTTGCTTTCGTCCATCATGGTTGGCTCAGAACTGAAGGAAGACCTAACTGTCAAGAGCTGGGGGAAGTAATTGGAACAGATGCTAAATACATATCAGCGACTCAACCACACTGGGAGATTTCCAGAGAGAAGGCTTAGGGAGTAAAGCCTTGCCTGCCTCACCAGTTAACATTAAATGGGCAGGTGGCTGGGATGGATAGATGGGAGGGAGGGGATGGGAGAGGCGGACGAGGAATGAGGGGGAGGGAGCAGGGAAGGAAAAGAAGGGAGGGAGGGAAAATCGCAGCAAATAAAGCCTTGCCCCTAGCTCTCCAGCCGAAGGGTCTTATAGAGTGAAAATAGAAGTGTACGGCCTTTCCTGCCTGGCTCACTGTGTTCTCCTTGCAGAGATTATGATGCCAGTAGTAAAGAAGTTTGTTTTCATTTCTTCTCTTAATAAGGATTCAGAAACAGTGAAACGCTGAGCTGCTCTGGAGGGCAGAATGGTACCTGTGGGTTCTTTAGGCCCAGATCCCAGCAGGTGAGCTCCTGGAGTGCTCAGGGGGACTGAGCAGATTGTCCCCAGGTGTGTCCCTGCCTGTGACTCCACACCCTTGGCCTCACTCTCCTGTGGATGGTGGCAGAGCACTCTTCAGGCTGGACATAGTAATAACCACTCTCACTCCTAAAATCTAAAGAAAAATCACCAACCCAGTAGAAAAATGAGGAAAAGACATGAACAGACGGTTCACAGAAAAAAGGAAATACAAATGGCTCTGAAACAAATGAAAATGTACTCAACCTCACTCCTAAGAGAAATGCAAATTACAGGTTCAACAAGGTATTGCACCAGATTATATAGATCAAAAAGTTTAACCTCATACATTTGACTCGGTATATGAATTGGCAATTCCTCCATAGGGAGTGGTTTGGCAATAGCTATCAAAACTCACTCAGGAATTCCACTTCTGGGAATTTGTCATTCAGATTCACTTTCATACATGTGAAATGAAGTGTATACAAGGATATTTATCGTGACATTGTTTGTAATAGGAAAAGATTGGAAATGGACATAAATGCCCATCAGAGGGGGCAGGTAAATAAATTATGGTACATAAATTCAGTGGAAATTTTCACAGCTATTAGAAAGGACAAAGCAGTGTTATATGTACTTATATGGAACCTTAAAAAGATAAGGAAATGAACAGCAGGTGTATTATTTGTGTTCAAACAATATGTATTTCAGAATAAAAAGTTAAAATCTTAAAAAATATATGTATGTGTATATATATTTATGCTTCTGTGTGCATAGAATATCTCTGAGTATAAACAAAGAGCTGGGAACAGATGCCTCTAGGGAGAGGAATTGGGTGGACCAGACATGGGGGTGGGGAGATGGAGATTCACTTTTCCCTGCTAACCCTTTGGTACCCTTTGGTACATTTGAATTTTATATTGTGCATTACCTGGTCAAAAAACAGATTACAATTAAAAAAAAATCCTTTCTAAGTTTTGCTGGAGGGCACATGAGATGGACAATCTTACTGAAGGGCAGGCCTTCTTCCATTGAGGGAGGGTTTACCCAGAGGATGGAAACCCCTGGAAGGTGTGTGCCTAGGAGAGTGGAATAGCCCGGCCATGGCTGGCTCTTTTGGCTCGCGCATTGGCGGTGATCAGGATCAGTCTCCATTTCCTTAGCCCTGGCTGCTCCTGCGTCCTCCGTGGGCAGGCTCTCAGTGCTCTGGATCCTGCACCACAGATGCCTCCCTCCTTCTCCAGAATGGAGCTCTTTGAGGTCAGGGGCCAGTCCTTTCCTATTTCATTTTCCCCAGCCCTTGACATTATGTCTAGTGCACAGAAAAAGCTTAACAAATGTTGAGTGAATGCTGACTTACTCATTCACATCAGGAAACACCCTGAGGTCGTGATGTATCTTTTTACATCTAATTTCTCCCTAACCACAAGTCAGCCTTTTAATCTCTCTGGTATCCCCAAAACTTAGCCCAGTGCCCTGTGTGTAGTAGGAGCTCAATAAGTGTTGAATGATGAGAGTCCCAAGGATGACTAGTTTTTTTCTTCAGATCAGATCCTTCCCAGCCTTTACAGCAAGAATGGAGCCAAATCTTCCTAAATGGAACACACAACAGCCGCCTGGAAAAGGAAGGTGGGAGGCTCTGCAATGTGACAGATGCCAACAGCCTATCCAGTCAAGGGTGTCATCAGCACCAGCAGACATGGGGAGATGAGGCTGTCACAATTCCTTCTTTCACCACCACCTCAAGCTCCGTGAAGCTGGGACACAAGTTAGGAAGAACTGGATAAATGCAACCGGCCTGATGGGGGGAAGTCCAGATCCAAGCCATAGAGCTGACTCTCATAGCCACTGCCCTGTCACTTTAGAAGAATCTGAGAAAGCACACTGAGGCCTGGTTCCATGCCCTGAGTTAACCCACACCGAGGGAGCATCTGGGAACTCTACAGGGAGTCCAGAGTGTAAATATTGTGCTCTGAGGTTACAAACAAAACCAAGCCAGAAACTGTGGCTGCTGAGATCCCTTCCCTGGAGGCCAAGAATTAACCCTATGTAAAGACTACCAGGGAGAGAGTAAACTGGAGTGAGTTTCCCGAAGGATCCCAGCCTCCCTGCCTCTCCTGCTGGCCGAGCAGGAAGCCCACAGGAGGCAGGGAAGGGTGCTACCTTCCTAGTAACTACAGCTAACACTAATTAATTCCTAACATCCCTGAGAGACCCAGGCTGCTTTTGATTTGCTCCTCCTTAGCTCCACTTCAACAGTGCCCTGTCCCGTCTTCTGTGCCCCCGGAGAAAATTGGTTCCAGGTGTTTGATTCTGAGCAGATGGGCAGGTGAGGAAGAGAGCTGCCCTGTGAGATTGCTAAATGCTCCCTGCAAAGGCTGGACAGGGTCAGGACATCCAGGCTGCCCAAGTGAGCAGGGTTGCCAGAAGGGACCCTTGGCAGTGGAGGGACAGATTCCAGCCTGGGCTCAGAGCATCTGGCAGTACCGGCCTGCTGTCCCGGCAGACCCACCATCAGGGCCATTGGCCAGAGTCAGGAGCCTGAGGGGAACACAGTGTTTCTTCAGAATGGGATCTTTAAGGCACAAAAACGTCTTTCTCTGTAACCTGAGTCCAAAAATGTGCCTGAGTCACTTTATACATCAGATAAATATCCTCATAAGCACTTTGCTAAAAATCTGCTGTATCTTGTGATGTTTCCACAGCCAGTAGAGACAAGATCCCCCTCCTCTCCTCTCCCTGCTCTTAATGCAGCCGTCTTTTAGTCTAACCTCAGTCTTTGTTTGTACCTTTCCTGGGGCAGAGGGAGGGGAAGATGATTTGAGGACTTGAATTTTATAGGACTGTAATTTCTAAGAGTTGGAAGGGACCTTGCAAGGGTCATCAGGTCCTACTTCCCATCAGAGGCAGCCATCCTCAACAGATATCTTCCAGAATTCTGCCTGAATGCTGACAGGGATGGGAACCCAGGATGCCCTGCCTTGTGAGGAGGTTCTCAGTGGTACAGGCTCCTTCACTAGTAGCCAAAATCTACCTCCTCTAACGTCCATCTCTGCCCCAGTTCCGTCTTCTAGAGTGACATAGGATAAGTCATATTCCCTTTCCATGTGAGCTTGTGGCCTTTTTCCAGGCTAAACTTTGGCTTATCAGCATGCCCACACTGTGGAGCCCTTCTAGACCCTCCTTGAAGTGGCTTCTGTGTGTCTCTTGTAAAACATGGTGCCTGGAATGGGTCAGCCTCGTTCAGTCTATACTCATGTGCGTGTGCTTTCTCTTAATCTCAGGCTGAATGCACATCCCCCTCCCTGTTTGCCATGTGGCCTGAGACGACAGCAGCAGTGACCGTGGCTACTGTCCAGGGCTGGGTGGCTGTGCTTGCCCCAAGCTCCCACATGGCCCCAGAGCCTTATGCTCCTGCAGAGGAAGAGCAGCTGTGGTGTGGGGCAGCTCTGTGCCTGTCTGCTCACCCTCAGCAGGGCCCTGGGTCTCCAGGGTGTGTGGCTTTGATGGGAGGCCCCCATGGGGTCCTTTGTGTTCCTTTTCCCTCCCCTGAACACTGATGTAAGAGCCTGTGCTCCATCCCAGGGAAGCGCTGATGCTTCTTTAGCAGAGAGGGGCCCCGGACTCACTGAGACCGCGGTCAGCCACTCCCTGTGCTGCCTTCTCTTGGTGTCCAGGACCGTCTGGGTGCTCTGAGCTACTGTGGGATCAGCAAGCCACTTCCCCCGTCAAGCCCGCTGGCTGGAGGGGGACATGTGGACACTGCTGCTGCCAGAGCATCCCCTGAGCTTGGACGGTCTTCTTACCTCTGTTTCTGTTACACCAGCAACTAGGAAGTGAGATACCTCTTCCAAATGCCATTTGTAAATGTTGGAGCCACATTTTTCTGAACTAATCTCAGTGCTACTTTATGCTTCTGTCTGTCGAGTTCCTTTTCAGGAAAGCAACAGGCAGCTCAGATGGTTCAAGTCAGCACTAATGAGACCAAACCTGTGAGCTCAGTCCCCTTAGAGAGAAACTGCTCCATGGCCACCGACTGTACCCCAGGCACAGCCAGCCTGCCTTTGACCAGGAAGCAGGAGCAGGAGAGAGAGTGGGGATGGCCCTGGATTGAGAGCCACAGCCGCTGGAAGATGGTGCATAGACAAGCTCTTTCCTTCACAATAGCTCCTGCTCTCGAACCCATCCCATTCCTCAGCATGGAGATGAGCAAAATAGACTTTTGCAGACACAGCAAGTGGGAACAGCGAGGTGAGAACAAAGCCATCTTTGACAGGCAGGAACATTTCCTTCCTCTTCCCGAGGGGCGGCTGGCGTTCACAGCCACTGTCGCTTCTGAGAGCTCCAGGAAGAGCTGCTGCCCCTGCCGCTGCCACCGCCACTGGGAGCTTGGTTTATCATTCTGTTCTTTGCTAAGAAATTTAAGTCAAGTAATTTGGAGTCCTTTATCTAACAACTGCTTTAGGAAAAGAACATCTCAGACGCATCTGCTGACATCAGCTTTTCAGATATTCACTTGGTTTAGGCATTGCTCTCTCTCCCTTTCCAGCTCTCTCTCATATATTCATTTGGGGGTGGTTGGAAGGGGGATGACGGGAGTGGCATTCCTGCCCTGCTGTCCCTTGGTAAAGTCTAGGTGTTCACAGCCAGTACATGCCAGGTGCCTCTTCTCCCAGGCACCCACGGGTGTAGATGATGCCTAGACTATGGGCGCTTCTGTCGATTGGCTTCACGTCCCATGGGCTAGGTAAATGGCGGCCAAATGGACATACCTATGGTTTCTTGTTCAGGGATTTTGGAACAACTGTTATTTTTAATTACTTGTGGTAGGGATTTGGGAGTCTTGTGAATGAGTACTCAAAAGTCAACAACCCGTATCTAGGTCTCTTCAGTCTCATCTTTATTTATTCATTGACCATTTTATCATGCATGCCCTGGTCCCAGTGACCTGGGAAGAAAGAAGCAGATTCATAGACTCTCAGACCCGGTTCTACCTCTGGAGGAGAAAGGGCATCTCCTCCATTGTGTTCTGGCTGCTGCCCGTCCTGCCTCTACAGCATTCCCCTATAAGAGGAAGCTCGGTGTCTCCTGAGCCTGTTAAGTGTTGGAGGGCTCCAGCTGCCGAAGTGCTCCTATGCCTCCCAGAGTGTCTCCGTGCTCCTCCCAGCCCCACCCTGTGGAGTGTGCAGGTGTCATCTCATCCCTCTTCCAAAGGGTAGACTTAGTATATTTGTTGGCAACTATTTTCTCTTCTCCAGAGTCTTCCTGTGTCCAGATAAATATTGCCAGGTCTGTCAACCACTTCTTCCGTGACGTGGCTCCCAGACCTCTGCCATCCCATATTTGTATAGTTAGATTAGGAAACAAAACAAAAACTGTTAAGCTCAGCTGTTTTTATCACAGTGAAATTTCAACTTCTTAGTCTCAGCCCATCATCCCAGCCTACCTAGTTGTTTGAGAATGTTGTCTGTTTTCCTTGAGTCTTGCATTGTCTGCACATTTGGATCATGGAGCTGTGGAACTGAACCTAAAGGTGCAGGTGAAGAGTTCGGGGGCCCCAGAGCATGCTCTGAGCCTTCAGTGACACATGCTCATAGGCCTCAGATGAAGATGCAGACTGTTCGTATGACAAATGTCGAGGCGGCCTGTCTAAATGCTGGGCACACAGTAGCTTTATAAATACCAA
This sequence comes from Ceratotherium simum simum, assembly GCF_057802395.1. Lineage (NCBI taxonomy): Eukaryota > Metazoa > Chordata > Mammalia > Perissodactyla > Rhinocerotidae > Ceratotherium > Ceratotherium simum. The sequence continues at coordinate 25,893,852 of NC_141901.1, read as the reverse complement.
CGTGGTGGGGGAGTGGTTGTCAGGCTGTGTGACAGGGAACCGACCCACACCGTGCACATCCTTTGTTGGAGGAAAGTGGCTCTCATGAGCTCATTCACTAGGCAGCATCCACTGTATTATATAGTGTGGTCATGAATTAACAATGAACGGTCCTAATTAGGCTGTATTAAAAACACAGGTTAAGGAAGAAAAACAGCTGGGGAAGCATGTTCTAACTGTGCTGCCTGTAGCCCAGGTGGCCAGAGTTGGGGCTGTGGCACCAACTGCAGGGACAGTCTTCTGGGAAGCAGGTGTCCCACCCATTTGGCCCGAGAGAAAATATATGTTTTCTCAGCACCACCTTCTACTCATGCCGTCAGAATAAGAAAAGTGGCTCTGGCTTGTTCTCCCTGCTTCCTCAATTTCACGTGGAATGATTTTACTTTATGGCGGTGAGTGCTTCAGTAAGCATTTGCCTGTGGGGCTTGTACCGGGAGGTGGGAAAGGATGAAAAATGCAGCCTAGGTTGGCTTCATCAGGATGTGAAATTGACTGTGAACAACATGATTGATTAAAGACCGCTGTTTGTGCCAGTTGAAATGTGCACACAGTGCCCAGCAAATGACTCTTGCTCAGGGTGGCAGGAAGCTCCCTGAGGGTGGTCGGAACCACCCCGTCCTCTGTGTCTCCCTGCTAGATGCCACGTGGAGGCTCGGCCGGTGGCAGAGGCCAAATAACTGTGGCTCCAACAGTTTTAATAAAAGATCATCCAGGCATTGGGAACATACTTTTCAATGGCCACAGTCTAAATTAGGCACTCACCAAGACAAAGGATATAAACATGCTCATTGATACTTTCTTTGTCCCCCTTTACAAAGATGGAGAAACTGAGGCCTCTGGAGTTGGGGTGACTGAGGAGTTAGTGATGGATGACACCTGAAAATATGAACCCGCTGCTTTCCGCCCCCTATTCCTTTTGGCACCATGAGTAGAGGGATGAAACAAGATTTGGAGGCAGAGGTTTTAAGGAAAGGGACCAAGCTAGGAGGCAGGGGCCTGGTGTGAGCCTTTCCTGCAGGTGACCCGAGGCCAGTTACTGCTTTCGGGGCTTAGGTGGCCAGTGCACTTGGAGCCACACAGCCCTGAGTTGCAAGTGTGGCCTGATGACCAATTAGCTGTTAGACACTGGGAAAGTTACTTTACTTCTCTGAGCCTTAGTTTCCTTTTCTACAAAATGGGGCTAATAATACCTCCCTCATAAGGTGGTTGTGAGAATGTGGAATGTGCCCAGCAAAGTACCTGGCAACATCTAATGCTCAATAATTGTTTATCCCTCTGCTCCGTGAGAGAGCCCAATCCATTTATGAACAACTCTGTGAGTAGAAGGCTCTTCCCTCAGCTTTCTGCAGAGTTCCCCTAGAACAGTGGTTCCACAAGTGTGGTTATTGGACCAGCAGCATCTCTGCCACCTGGGAATGCATTAGAAATGCAGATTCTTAGGCCCACCCCAGACCTACTGGATCAGAAACTCTGTGGGATAGGGCCCTGCATTCTGTTTTAACATGTCCTCTGGGTGATTCTAAAGTGGGCTCATGTTTGAGAATCAATGTCCTAGAATTTCATGCTTCAATTTTGAACAAATTAGAACCATGTAGTCCTTCTTTCTCATGAGAGCATGTGAAAGAGGCAGCTGAGCATTTTGAAAAACACTGAGGTGGCCCAGGTTTGTTAACTATATGAAGGTAAGAAACTGTTATTATAACCCTAAAGTAGTAACAGGCTGTTCTTCTGCCCATATTCCTATGTGTTTGAAAATAGATCCAGCAGTTTACAAGCTTAGAAGCCTGAGCAGCTTTGCTCTTACTGTGTTGCCTTTGATAAGGTAGCTTTATGACGGCAAAAGGCTCCTGCCCTATAGCTTTCTTAAGGTTAAAGCTCTAAATTTAGCTCTGAAGGAAGGTCTGCAGGCTCTGGACCATTTGATGAATGGCTCCACAATATCTCCAGGCTGGGACCACCAGAGAAAGTAAGATTTAAATAAAGCTACCAAGGCACCTTATCATTTCCCCCCATCAGATCTGCATATTGTTAAAAAATCAAGTGCTGTCTGTAGCCAGCTCTTTTAAGAAGGCAGCAGTGCATAAAGTCATTCTGAATAATGAAACGACAGGAGTGAAGTGGGTGCGATGGTGCAGAGAGTGCCAGGGCAGGGGTAGGGGCCTGTCTCAGATCCTGAGCAGCACCCTAGGACTAGAGTATGATGCACAAGCTAGGTCTCTAAGGAAAGAAACATTTAACCTCCAGTGACCTTGGAGTAGAAAATGCCACCAAAGCAGAGCAGTATATGCATAGGGTGGGGGGCTGGTATTCAAAATATCTAACAAATGGTAAGGCGTGGGCACAAACCAGTCAATCCAAAGGCCTGATGCTGGAGAAGGTTCTGGATGCCCCTGCAGAACCAGTTGTTGCCCCTTTCGATGTTATATCAGAGGACAGGTCATGAGGGAGAGCCTAGGACCGTGGCTTTTACTAACTAATAGGGTAGCATATCCATCTGTTAACATCAGGTATCACCTCTCTGATGTGTACCAGCTGAATGTTAGCCCTGAGGGTACCGTCTAAGCCAGTGGTCAGGGTCGGTGAGAGGAAATATATTCTTTGGTCCCTAAATCCACCAGTCACCAAGTCCTATGACTCTTCTGCAGCATCTCCTAGAATCACCTTTTCATTCCATTTTCCCTTTGGATATCCTTCTCCGAGCCTGCCCATTTGCAAAGGCCCTCTGTGAAGGTCAAAATTCATCAGCCTCACATTGCTCTTCAGCAGGGTGGTGACGTGGGCTGTTATATATGCACCTGCAACCCCAGGGATATGGATGGTTATGTTGGTGGCATTTAATAATCATAATACATCCTTCACATTTGCAGACTTAGGCTCCAACCAAAGAGCCTTTGTCTGAGGAGGTGAGACTGGTTCCTTTGTAGCCTCATGGCTCTCAGGAGTAATGAGAAGCTCCTCTTGTCCCTTTCTTAGAATGGCTTTAAGTCACTGAGTGACATTGCTGCTCCATGACACCAGAAAGTAAGAGTCCATCTTTACAGCTGTAGGGACCTAAGAGCCAAGCTGACAGGGTCACAGTGTTCCTTAGCCCTCGGGAGAACTGTGACCCAGCAAGGTGATGACTGAGCAGTGGATGAGCAGAAGGAACAACAGGCAAGAGGGCGGCAGAGCCTCTGGCTAGGAAACTTGCCGGAGTTAATGGAGGGAGGAAGGTAGGGCATTGTTAATGGTAGATAAATGATATATTATTGTAGATAAAAACCAAAGGGCAGACTGAAGTTCTTCAAACTATTTTCCAAATAGAATTCAACCTGACACCCTGGGCTTGGGATGTGGACTCTGGGCCCTTTAGAGGCAGTGCAGCTTAAGCAAGAATATTGGTATAGGTTAGTAATTTTTATCTCAGAGTGTTGTGAGGATTCACTAAGGTTGTGTATTCTTTGTAAACTGTACAGTAGATTGCATATTCCTCATAAACTACTCGCATGTGGACAAAGACTATGGTGCTGGCTGACTGGGAGGAGGGCAGGAAGAAGTCTTCCCTGCAAAGTTTGTTCATATTGCCGGTCACCAGCCATTTTCTTCTAAAAATGGTTAACAGTAGGATGTGGCCTTTGAAAAAGCCCTGTTAGAGCCAAGATGGCGGCCACAGCCTCAGGAGTGTTGCCCAACCTGACAGCAAGTGAGCCTTTGATGGGGTAATTGATAGCTCATACACAGTTCAGCAGCTCAATTAACTCCTCTCCCATTAGGAAGGATTGATTTCTTCCCTGGGACAGGGATTTGTGCTGATTCAGCTGCTGAATGCTCTGCATGGTTAAGAGCTCCTACCGTTGTCCTCCTCAGAGGCCCCAGTGGAAGAAAGCATGATGAGGGGAGCCCAGTGTTAGTCTTGCACACAGCAAGTCCTCCTGCCTCTAGGGAGATGAAGGACTGAAGACCTGTCATCATTTAAAAAATGAATCGCATCTTCCTGCATCTTTTATTTGAATTCCTTGGGGCTTATATAGCCTAGGACATTGCGGCAGAATACCGCAAGCCTGTGATTTGCTAATGTTCCAATGTTATATTTTTTTCAAAAAATAGTTTTGGGAGGACTTTATTGAGAAACAATTTATGCACAATAAAATACATCCATTTAAGATATTTTCCAGTTGTATATACCCTTGAAAACATCCCCATAATCAAGACGTGCAAAACATTTTCATCAGCAGCAAAGATTCCTAGTGCCCCTTTGTAATCTGTCCCTCCCTCTGCTCCAGCCCCAGGCAACCGCTGACATGCTTTTTGTTACTATAAATCAGTTTGCATTCTATATAAATGGAATAATACAGTATGTGTTATTTTGTCAATGGCTTCTTTCACTCAGCATAAATTTTTTTTTATTATGGTAAATTATACATAAAATTTAGCATTTTAACCATTTTTAAATGTACAGTTCAGTGGTATTAATTACATTCACATTGCTATGCAACCGTCACCACCATCCATCTCCAGAACTTTTTTATCTTGTAAAACTGAAACTCTATATCCATTAAATACTAACCCCCCACATCCCCCAGCCCCTGGCAACCACCATTCTACTTTCTGTCTCTATGAATTTGACTACTCTAGGTACTTCATATAAGTGGAAATCATACGGTATTTGTCCTTTTGTGACTGGCTTATTTCATTTAGCATCATGTCTCCACGGTTCATCCATATTGTAGCATGTGTCAGAATTTCCTTTTTAAGGCTAAATAATATTCCATTATATATATATCGCACATTTCATTTATCCATTCATCTGTCAATGGACACGGGTTACTTCCACCTTTTGGCTATTGTAAGTAATGCTGCTGTGAACGTGGGTGTCCAAATCTCTCTTCTAGTTCTTGCTTTCAATTCTTTTGGGTATATGTGTGGCAATTCTATGTTTAATTTTTTGAGGAACCTCCATAGGGTTTTCCACAGTGGCTGCACCATTTTACAATGTTACCTTTAAATAAAGTTTTTCATTACACCTGCTGCTTGTTCTGATTCTCCCTTCACTTTCCAGAAAACCAATTGGACATATCCTTTGACTTCTCATGGCCCTGCGTGATGATGGTCTTTTCCTTCACTATTCTGAGCTTCTGCCTTTCCAGTCCTTTCAGACTGATGTAATTGCTCAGAGAATTGCTCAGCCATAATAATCTCAAGTAAAATTACCGTGCTCGCTTTCTATTAGCTATAGTCATTTCCCTCTGTGTCTTACTTGTTTCTCATTAGCTGTAGTTATTATACAACTCACCAATATCCTGTTAACAACATCATGGTACAACCACCTACATCCTATTAACTGCATCTAGTATACCGCCTACACTGGTCCTCTTAATTGAATCTATTGTGCTATACATCCTACTTCTATGCATTTAGCTATATCTGTCAAATAATCTGTCCTACTAACTATATTACCCAATCTTTTGCAACTGCTGTCTAACTTACTAACTTCCTGTTCATAATATCTTCAGTGCTGCCTGGCTGTCATCTGTTAAACTGTTCGCCTATTTAGATCTTGTTAGGTCCAGATATCAAAAGCCCACTAGGAAGCTACACGCATTATTGACTCTGGGGGCCTAGCTGTGAATGTGTAGAGTGTACAAGGGCCATTAAGAAGGATCTTTTCCTTTGACCAATAACATACTGCCCACCAGGCTTTATGAGCCACATTAATGGAGTGTGTGTGCGTGTGTGTGTGTGCGCATGCATGCATGCGTGGGCTTGGGGATTTGGGGACATGGGAGTTGACTGGACTCTGAGGATTGGAAAGCCTGGTGAGAAGGGAGAGTACGAAGGAGAAGACAGAGTAGGGAAAGACCAGGGGGAGAGAGGACTGCAGGATGAGGTCAGTGTTCAGTTGGCAGGACAGAACCCATTTTGACGCCATCTTTTTTGTTAATGGCTGACAAGCCTGGATACTGTGCATCATAGCCCTCAGAATGTTGCCAGAATGACAGGCCATCCCAGTTTCTTTTCAGTTTTATGATCCTGTGCTCATCTGAGCCCTGATGAAGAGGAGGCTCTGCCCCAAGTACCCCTCCCCACACACAGACATTTGCCACATCAGTGCTTGGTTGGCAGTTGCCACAGTCTAAGACCTTGTGCCCACAGGCAACGTACAGAGGGTGATGTCAATGTCTAGCATGATGTCGATGTCTATTACAGGGCCAGGCACACAGCAAATGCTCATGAAGTGTTTGTTGAATACTGTGGAAGGGTGACTTGTGGAAGCTGTCTTTTCCTTGTCATCACATATGTTACTCCTGAGGAAAGGATAAGGGGTCCTTGGCAGCCATCCGGTACACATTGGGGTTACTGTCTGTAGGAACACTTGTGCATTAAAAAGTCCAGCAAGAAATCTCAGGTGGTACTATAGTAATCCTTTGCATTTCTGAAACACTTTTTAAAAGCACTACCAAATCTATGATCTTCTTTTATTTCAAATGCTTTTATTTATTTTTGACCTCCTATTGTGTAGATAGAGAAACTGAAACCCTACTCAGGTCTCATAATAGAGTCAGAATTACAAGTCTCCTAACTGCTATCTAGCTGCCTCTCTGCATGGCATATGGTAACATTAGGGAGAGTTTTCGGGGCCCAGGTGTGGTCCAAACTGACGTATATGCCTCACCTCTGGGCAATGTTGGGACGTTCCCCTTTACAGTTCTATGTGCTGGGCAGAAGCTTTCACAGAGATGTCCCTTGACAGCCACAGGGCCCAGCACAGCTGTGCAGTGCCCCAGGCCCAGCTTTGTGTAAATGAAACATCCCCAATCTGCCACCTTCACAGCCAGCCTCTGGGTTCTGTGTTGACCAAACACCTGCTGATGCCTCACCCTAAACACAGCTGAAGTCTGGGACTGCTTCCTGTGCCTGAGGCCCCCTCCCCTCTTCCTGCTCCCTGAACCCACTGAGGAGCAGGTGTTGACAGGACCCCAGGCATCTGTGTCTGAGCCACAGAGGTGAGAGATCTCAGGGCCTCCAGGCAGGATGAGTACATCTTGAAGCTTAAAAAAGTACCTGGCTAATAAAAAAAGACAAAATCGTCCCATTTGCAACAACATGGATGGGCCTGGAGCGTATTATGTTAAGTGAAATAAGCCAGAAAGAGAAAGACAAACACTGTATGATCTCACTCATATGTGGAATATAACCAACACATGGACAGAGAAAACTGGACTGTGGTTACCAGGGCAGTGGGGGTGGGGGGTGGGCACAAGGGGTGAAGGGAGTCATATATGTGGTGATGGACAAACAAAAATGTACAACCCAGGGCCGGCCCTGTGGCTTGGTGGTTAAGTGCGCGCGCTGCAATGCTGGTGGCCCGGGTTCGGATCCCGGGTGCGCATCGAGGCACCACTTCTCCGTCCATCCTGAGGCCAAGTCCCACATACAGCAACTAGAAGGATGTGCAGCTATGACATACAACTATCTACTGGGGCTTTGGGGGGAAAAAATAAAATTAAAATAAAATCTTTAAAAAAAAAATGTACAACCCAAAATTTCACAATGTTAGAAACCATTAAAACATCAATAAAGGGAGAAAAAAAAAAAAAGTACCTGGCTATACTGGGCTGAATAGTGCCCTCAAAATTCATGGGTACCTGGAACCTCAGAATGGGACTTCATTTGGAACTGGGGTCTTTGCAGATGTAATTAGTTAAGGATCTTGAGAGGAAATCCAATGACTGATATCTGATAAGAGGAGAGGACGCAGGGAAGAAGGCCATGTGAAGACAGAGGCAGAGACTGGAGTTATGCCACCATAAGCCAAGGAATGCCTGGGGTCACCAGAAACTGGAAGAGGCAAGGAAGGATTCTCCCCTAGAGCCTTTGAAGGGAGTGTGGGCTTGCCAACACATTAATTTCAGACTTTCGGCCTCCAGAAGGGTGAGAGAATAAATTTCTATTGTTTGAAGCCACTAAGTTTGTGGTAATTTGATCCAGCAGACACAGGAAACTAATATACTGGCTGACTAGTAGACAGGAGATGGGACTGCAGGGCTGGTCCTAGAGCAGGCTGTCGGGAGTCTTCTGCTTCTCTCATTTCTCTTGCCTTCAGGGCCCGGGAGAATTCTTGTGCCAAGCCAGTCTAAGGAGCAAGTTGAAAACAGGAGTTAGGAGGAAGACCAGGGCTTGGCCTCCCTGTTGTCACTCTGATCCTGGTGGACAAAGACTCCTGGGCCCTCGCACCATTATTACCACCTTTCTTTGGTGCCCACCATGGGCCAGGCACCATGCAGGTCTTTATATCATTTCACACAATCCTGACATCTTAGCTCAGGCTGCCGTAACAAAATACCACACACTGGGTGGCTTAAACAACAGACATTTATTTCTCACAGTTCTGGAGGCTGGAGAGTCCAAGATCAAGGTGCTGGCGATTTGGTTCCTGGTGAGGACCCTCTTCCTATCTTGCAGATGGCTGCCTTCTCACTGTGTCCTTATATGGCAGGGAGAAAGAGAGAGAGAGAGAGAGAGGAAGCAAGGTCTCTGGTGTCTATTCTTACGAGGGCACAAATCCCATCATGAGATGAGAGCCCCACCCTCATGACTTCATCTCATCCTATTTACCTCCCAAAGGTCCCACCTCCACATACTATCACATTGGGGTTATGACTTCAACATATGAATTTGGTAGGGAACACCATTCATTCCATGGCACCTTATAAGGACACTATTAAGTAAGTTACTCTAGCCCTCCTAGTTTTATATTTGAATTCATTAAGTTACTCAAGGTTACACAGCTGACAAGTGGCAGGGCCAGGATTTGAACTTGTGTCTAATCCCACTTCAGAGCCTGCACACTTTACCACTATGCTATACTGATGGGACCTATGTCATATTAATAATAATAGCAGCTAATGGTTGGCATAGCAAGAGAGCCTGCCAGAATTATAATAACCTTCATTGGCTCCCCACTGCCTCCTCCCTACTTCTATCCCTACCCTGCCTGCCCCTCCCTGTGTAGTAGCCACATCACATGATCTCTGTTCCTTGGATGGCCAGTGATGTGCACACTTTAGGTGATCTCTCTGGTAACTTCTCCTTGACCCTTTCCATCTGACAAACTCTTGCTCATCCCGCATGGCCCAGTTTAAATGTGCTCTGTATACATCATTATCTAGCGCATGTCACATGGCTCATAAATCCCAGTGGTGTGTGTTTGTCTTTTCCAAGCTGGAGTGGGAGCACCTTTGACATAGGACTAGATCTTTTTATTTTGGCATCTAGTACCTTCCACAAAGGTACTGGCTCTCCAAAGCCTCCAATAAATGTTTTAATAAGTGAAACATGTACAAGACATAGAGATCATGAAGTAACAAATACTCAGCAGAAAGGACTTTTAATTAAAAAAAGAAGAAGAAAGAAAAGAACATCAGATATTCTAAGACAAGTACTTATAGAAGAAACCACTAAAAGCTTTGAGTTTTGAAAGCAAATGTTAAATTTAGGCTCTCCCTTCTGTGTGCTTACAGATGGCACTCAATTCAATATAACGGTCAATCTATATTTTGAGATTTACTATGGGTCTCATGGAGTGTTCTTCTTTTTTGATTATTAAGTGCTTTAGTTTTCTAAATATGTATTCTTTAAAAGCTTGTCCTATTTCTAAACATAATTTGCATTTGTGATAGCATACCCCTCGCTTTATGCTGATCCCAATGGAAATGTAGGGTTTAACTTGCTGATGTTCCAGTTAGAGCAAGCTTTCCAGGAGGTGGGTGTCTTACGCATAAACTGAGGCCCGTGTTGTTTCTTGAGTTGCCTTCTCCAAAGGGGGCATTTTGCACCAGTGGGAGGTCCTGCCCCAGGCATATCTAACCACTCTTCCTTCTCTGTCCTCCCCCTGCAGGCTGGCCGTGGGTGACCCTCTCTGTCCTGGGATTCCTGTACTGCTATTCCCATGTGGGCATTGCCTGGGCCCAGACCTACTCCATGGACTAATGCTGCCAGGCCAGCCTTTGCTGCCAGTCTCCAAAGCAAATGGTGCTTCACCCCGACCTGGCACCCCAAGATAAGCTCCAAAGGACCAGTGCTTGATCTGCTAATCTTTTGTTGAAGTTACCTTACTCCAAGACTGGAAACTTGAGCTCTCGTAGAAAATTGACAATCAGAGAGTCTTCTAACTATGGGGACTTAGAGATCACCTCCCCCCAGCCCCATCATTTTCCTGTTGAGTAAGCTGGGGTCCAGAGCAGTAGAGTGTCTTGCCTAGCTGCACATGGTGACATTATGGTCTAGAACCCAGTCTCCAGAGCCCTTCAGGTTCTTTCTCCTTTATCAAGAATTAAATGTAATGGACGTTTCTTGACTGAGGCACAGAAATCTTTATTAATGATAGACCTTTCCTCTACTGGGCAGTATTTCTGAAACATTTTGGTGATATTTAAGTGACCCCTTCCCCATGTCCGGCAATGTAGTCTCTAGAATCAGCACTGGGGTTTGAGCTACACACTTCAGCTCCTCAGCAGGGAGGTGACAAAGCCACAGCTGTGTTTCTAGTTACCCAAAGAAGATAGACTATGTTCTGTGGCATTCCAAGGAGTCAGTACCCCAGGAGATCTGTTCTTTGAACTTCATCAGGGTGATCTACGTTTGGCTGCTTGTTTCCTAGATTTGCAGAGAAGTATAAACATGGCAGTTCCTCTACCTGACAATTAATCATTTCCCAATAAAGGAACAGAATTAAAAAATCCAGGGAATAGTGTATCCACAGACGGGTGCTATCAAGCAAGTCACAAAGGGGAAGGATGGTTTCCTGTGGTTTTCTCTCCTCTCTCCACCCAGCGGTCATCTTCCCACTCAGCGGTTTATATTTTGTTTCGAGTAAAGTGGAGCCTTTTCTATCACATAGATTATTCACTTTTTGTAGAATTATTTTAAATATTTTTTGAGGAAAATGTTTAAAATCTGAACACATATAACTCTTAATTATTTACTCCTCTGGAAAGATGCTGACAGGCCACTAATGGCCCCAAGTGGTAGATAATTTAGAATACTTGTCTTTGGCTTTGGATTTTTTTTGAGAGGGCAAGGGGTAAGGGAAGAAGCTTTAAAATTTGAATCCATGGTGTACCCAATTATGAGAGAACTTAGAACATCTCAAGCACATGAATTCAATTGTTATTAAGTGAAAGGTTCACTTGGACCTGTCTGTGCCACCCTGTCCAGTATTACTTGGTATTGTCCTTGTGTCCTGGCTGTGGTTATTAACTCAGTGAGCTATAAACTCCTCAAGTGCAGGACCAGTCATTTTGCTGATGTCCGTTCTTCCTAGCCACTCTGCTTGGAAGAGAGAGGGGAGGAGACCAGATGTGGATGGCATGGGGTGGGCACATACTGTGTTAGCTGCAGCAAAGGACAGAGGCCAGGGGTGGGGGGCGGGAAGACCGGGTCAGCAGTCGCCTCAGCAGCTGGCTTGGTAAAGGAGGAGACATGGGCAGGTGATTCTAAGGTGCTGGGAAGTTTTAAGAAGGAGATGAGGCTGAGGAAGAGTGAGCACTCAAATGAACATAGTGAATCTTCATGGACTAACACTAATTCAGGATTTGTGGGCAGCCAGAGGGAGTTTGGCTGAAGTTTACGTGGAAGGAAAGGGCTTGCTAAGGAAGAAAGGGAGTGTGAAGATGATTGTAGGGAATTCTCTGATGTATGTACTTATATAAATAATACAAAGGATTCTGAACTCTTCAGAGACACCATTTATATAAAAACAAATAGGCTTATTCATTCATTAAACTATATTGGAAGAGTCAGTGAATATATTTGAAAGTAATAATCCTGAATTTCTTTTAAGCTGTTATATGATTTAGAGTGGTTCTCAGGAATTAGTAAATGGTTACTGTATTTAGCTATATATTTGAGGCCTGATTAACCAACATGTGGATTATCTAGGACCATTGTTTTTTTTACTTGAACCTCTTGCTATTCCCCAACTGTAATATGAAAATGATAATACATCTTTCTTCATGCATATGAACTAAAATCTTGGAGTTGCTTTAAGTGAAAGACTCTTGAGGTGCCTGGGCAGACAGAACAGTTCCAGCTGGGGAACATCTGACATGTCACTTTCCATAGTCATCAGCCCTGGGCAACTTCAGGCACGTGGCCTAGAAACAACTAGCGAAGGTCTCAAGGTCACTTCCAGCCCCAGGATCTTCTGACCCCAACCTAGCTATGCAGGCAAACCGAAGATCGCCAAGCATGATCGCCAAGACAGTCCCCACAGAGGCAAGCATGACATCTGAAGGACAGCCAAATCCCGGTCATTTTGACTAATTCTTGGGACCATGCAAGAAGACTTAAAAGTATTTTATTATTTCTTCTGATTAATTTGTTTAAAGTGACAGCAGAAAACCTCTTGTTCTATTAAAGACTGCAGACCTAGAAAGAAAATATATCAATCATCTATATAATTGTATAATCTATATATTGAGAGAATAGTAATTTAGTGGGAGGGGGGTTCCCCTTAGAGAAATGGAGACTGCTTACTTGCTTATTTGAAATAATAATATAATTGTTGACTAAGTATAAGAAATTAGCCATAATACAATGAGTTTGTTTTCTAGCAAATGTACCAGACCATATCATACAATAGGGCCAACTATTGAGAAGCCAGATTATCTTGACAGCACTGGCCTGTCTGAGTACATGGCGAGAAGCCTCTCTGAGGCCTTTCTTCAGGGAAATTGTTTTATTCTAAAACAAACCAACAAAATCCCTCTTTTTTTTATAGTTGAAACCCATTTGGCACTCAAATTTTAGAATCTGTTATTTGAGTCTATATTACTAGTCCTTTTGACTAATTATAAAAATTATATTCACATAAAGATTGTTTTTCACCACTGAGGATATCTAAAGAATATAATGTTTAGTGCTTTATTAGGTGAGACTTTTGAAATGAATATTGATCATTTGGAATTTTAAACTGTCACCTTTCAATTATTTTTATTATGGTTTTCTGCAATGTAATTAAATAACAGGGTGTGGGGAGACCATCGTTAAAAATACTATGGCCCTCTGAGATCAAGCAGAGGCCCAGATATGGTTTGCAGATCACAGATTCCTCATCCACGAATGAAGTTCTGTCTGTCAAAAGAAAAGTGCCATTTTTGAAATGTGATCCATTAGTATTAAGTAAGAACTCAGGTTGGCAGTATTGTGGAGAATCTTGCCATGCGCAGGAAGCAAGACCTATTAAAACCATAGCAGAACTGAAACAGTGCTGGTGTGTAGGACTGGTTAGTGTAGGGGCAAACAGTCCTCTACCTTAATAGCTTCTGAGACCATCAATGAATTAAATCACAGATCAGAACTCATATTGTTGACAGTGAATCATTCCAAAAAGATTCAGCTATGTTTTTACACTATATTTTAAAAGGCAGGAAGCATTAATATATTCTTATACAAATTTCAATCCAAATTGTTCAAAATAAAAATGCTCACTTTTAAGTGGGAGGTTGACTTCAGATACATGTTAAATCAATGTGTTGTACCACAATTTTCCAGATGCCAGGTTTTGAAGGCATCTCTGTACATTTGTATAGCAGATACAGCTCTATTTCAAGATCATGTGGCAAAGCACCTTCTCAGCCATTCTCTCACTGCGCAGTACTTGGACATGCAATCTTGTGTCTCTAGAAGTTTTCCAAAAGCCACAATTATAGGTGCTATCCAAATTAGACTTCCCCAAGCTCTGGAAAAGGAATAGAAAAGTACCATCCTCGCTCTGTCATCTCGGGTCAGAACACCCAATTCAATGCCTTTAAATTATATAAGGAAAGGCAAAAGCAAGTATCGTGTATAAAATAGTTTATTACCATAATAAATAAAATTAAACTTTTTTTTACAAATATCATTTGTGCTTGTTTAAAAATGTCGAGAAGGGAATATCATCAATGGAGGGGCCCGCATGTTCCTCTTAACATTCCCAAGCTGCAGACATACAGTGGAGTTCCTGGCAGCATCCTCAGCCGACCACAAAAATAGCATCAGCTCATTTGCACTTCTGTTTATTCATGCTCATTTGGACAAAAAGTGACAGATGCAAAGGAAAAAGAAAAACCCAATGAAGGATTTGGTGTGACTCAATGGAAAGAGTGTTAATATAAGGAGAGGCCCCAGGATGACGAACTGCTCATGAGTAGAAGTGTCCTTGCAGTGTTGGCGAAATGTTAGATGTGGACAGTCTCCAACTGATGCACAAATACAGCGTCTGAATATTAAGAGAATACATTCATTGGGGGGGTTGCATCTTTCGTAACACAAAAACAGTTCATATCCTGATACAAGATCTGTGAACTTCTCATTGAATGACTAATGGACCTGTTGGCTGACTCAGAAGTCACAGATAAAGAGACAATGGCTCTAAGAAAAGTTTAACGGTGAGCAGGGAGAGGGCACCCACCAGGTCTGGCACCTGTGGGGTATTCAGGTCCAGTTCTAGAGGTTCCAGAATAACTCTGATATGCTCGCATGAGAATGAAGTTTCATTTGAAACTCAGCTGCAGGCAAATTCACATTGATTCTTTGAACTTTGGGGTGGAAATTAAAACTTCTCAACGTGAACACCTTGGATGAGAAAATGGTGCTTTCTCTGATGGCTGGAGTTGGTGCTGAGAGGACAGTGAAATCGCCTCCAGTTGGAGGGCACAAGAGCTGGTGAAGGTAATTTTCACTGAAGCGAGCAAGAAGGCAGTACAATGATTTAGTGACAGAAGAGAGGCTGTCTGGGGCCCTGAGTGTGCCCTCAGTGAGCCTCCTCTTTAAGCAACACTGTGTGAGGAAGAAGGAGAGGAGAAAGAGTATTGGCAGCTCCATCACATTTGGAGGTTCATTCAAGGGTCTTAAGGCTCAACATCTTTATTGCAAAACACTGTACAATCTACTCATCAAATACACGTGAATGTGTACCTCCACCAGGTCTCCTAAAATTTCCCAGAGGGTTCACGTTCTATATGGTGGTCAGTGCAACAAGGGAGATGAGGCTCTTCCTACACCTGATATTCCTAAGGCATTCATTTAGTCCCCACACAGGCTTGGACAAAAAGTTTTGACAGTTGGCTTAATACTTTTACCTTCCACCTGAGGATTCGGGAGAAGAAGCTTGCTGGATGGGATGGTGAGGTGGAGTGCACTTTTACTCTGAGCTGTGCTATCTCCACTTCTCAAAGAGGACTCCACTTCTCAAAGGGCCTGATGTTTGGCCAGAAACAGCACATAGGATCTAGAAGGTTGAGGGTAAAACAGGCCCAGGAATTGATACAAGAAATGGAAACAGCTTTGAAACACTTGGGCCCATGTTATTGTCGTATCAGAGTTTTTGAAGCCACTAGTTGCCTACTACTAGCTACAAACTCTTTGCACACAGATTTACTCTGCGGTCCAGAATATAAAGAATGGTCTTATAAAGAAAGCCAGGCAGTATGAGTGTGAGGGAAGGAGATGGTTGAAGGAAGGTGGAGACATCAAAATGGTGCACTAGACCTGGGCTTCTCAAGCAGATGGCTGCCTCCCTTTTCTTCCTATGGGAATCTTGTCATACCCATTGGAAGAGCCCTTGTGGGTATATGGAAAGGCAGCACTCATTGCTGGAGACAGTGCCCTCCACCAAGAACAAGCACACCACCTTGTCGACCATCTTATTTCGTAGACTCAAGCCTCACTCCCACACCTCCATTGGTGGGGAAGAGCATGTTCAAGCAGCCACGTATTGGGGGCAGGATGTCCTACTTCAAAGCAGCCTGTCAGGACACTCTGGGAAATGCAGCCTCCCTATGAATGACATTCAAAGTAAGGAGTTTAAGTAAGAGATCAAGTAACCAGCAATTACTGGGCGATGGTATAAATACATCACATCCCCTTCCCTCAAAAAGGAATAGTTGACTCAGGTAAATCTAGAGCTCTCAGCATAACTTTTCCAAAGTCTAAATGTCGGGTCCAATACCTAATAAATTTGTGTTTCCCTAATCTCTCTTCAGCCCCCAGATAACGGTTTAGAGTGGAAGGTTCAGTCAGTGGTATCTGAAGCTCGTGGTCCTTGCTCGGGAACCCAGAGCAACGCCTGGGCAAGAGTAGGTAGTCAGCACAAAGCAGCCAGCGGCCAAGTGTGTGTCATAAAAATGAAAGGAGAGAAGGTTTGGCTCATTTAAAAAAGGTTTTTTTTTTTTTTTCCAGAGAAAACAAGGATAGCAAAAATCCCTAAAATCCTTAAATGGAGAAGAATAAAAGCATATACAGCCACACTCGTGATGCTCTCACTGTCACCCACAGGAGCACGTGTTGTGGGATCTGCGACCTCAAGATGAGCAGATCTGGGCTTTCAGTCATTAGCCCAGTTTGAACCCTAGGAGTCAGTCCAGGAGTACATTCCTGATGTTTTATTTTTCCCCGAAACAAGACTGGACTACAAAGCCTCACATGTCAAATCTTTGCCCCTCAGACACAGATGGGGAGTTATTTCTTTATAGACACCTGTACCCCTCAGGCAGAGCTGGAGGGAAAGAGAAGGGCCTCTCTATACTGGCCTCCAGGGTCCTAGATGGGAGCCTGTCATCAAGTCCCCGGAGACTTGGGCAGGTGCTGCTGAAGCTGAGTGTTGGAGTTATTAGGGCCCTTGCCCTGCCTTAAAAGTAGTGGGTCCTAAACTTTAGAAGCAGGTTAATGAGCATGTTTAAGGAATGTCAAACTAGCACATTTCAGCTGCAGCTGGCAGATGGGATTCCAGATATTCTACAGCCTCTACCCCAAGAACTAACTGGCAGCTTCTCAAGTTAAAGAGGCCGAAAGCCCCACGGCTTTACCCAGAGTCACAGTCGTGACTTGGCCTTGGGAAATTTCACTTCCTCGTCTTTGTATGCTGCCATCTGAGGCTGAATCTAATAATGTCTCAGCCTGCGGAAGCCAGGGGCCACCGCTGTAAGCCTCACGTGAGAAGCTGCACAAGTGTGCAGAGCCTCAGGGGAGGGACCCTGCCCTTCACCTCCAGACTCTGCACCCCAGGGTTGTCTATGCCAACCCTGGGAGCCAGGAGAGGACAGCCCCACTGCACAGACCACTGAGGGCAAGTCCTGGTCATGCCATGGCCACTGAGCAGGACTAAAAGGGCAGGTGGGCGGGTGGGCCTGGACAGGAGACTTTTAGAAATGCCGAATATCTTTGGTAGGGCGGGTCCTGACCTGTCAGGTTCCCTTCAGTACTGAGGGAAATCAACATTGGGATCCAGAAGCTCTGCAACAAAGCAATGCAGTAATACAGAAGGTCAGCACCCTGGATGATTCCATGCTGTCACTAATAGTCCAGATCACCCGCACTCCTAATTTTACTTGCTTCAAGCTGAGGTTTTAGAGCTGAACTTTCAACCTTGCTTGTCAAATTTTAGGGTCCTGACCTCTCCCTGCAGGGCATACACTGGGCTAGCTCCACAATGCCTGGGAGAGACCTCTTTTTCTTTTTTTCAGACACCATTAAAAGAAGTCCAAGCACAAGACTAACCTGACCCCAGGTGACTATGAGGCAATGGAGTGTCCCTGAACTTGAATGGCCCATAGGTGGCTCCATGATCATTCTGAGCTCGGACCTTCCCTGAGACCACAGCTCCATGGCCACCTCTCTCCATCACCTTACAGAGACAGTTTAAAAACTCACTGCCCCATTCTGTTTTTCCAGCTCCTAAAGCAAGTACAATCATGGCCCTATGTCTTTTCATGGTTTCTCTTAAGTCCTACTGACTTTAGTAGGAGATAGAGATTAGCTTTAAAACAAAGCCAAGCACGGCTCCCAGGTGTCCTATAATGACCCCATGCAGTGGACAAAATACAAACTTCTGAAGGACAATCCCAGCAAGAATCATAATATAAACATAACACTTGCTACAATCGTTTTTCTGAGGTTGTATGTGTGTGTCTGCTTTGCTAATAAAGCAACTCTGGGCTCATCGCCCTTCCTGCCAGTGCCCCATACCCTGAGGAATGCCACAGGAACACTTGGGAGGAGGTCGAGAAGGAAAAGAAGCAAAGGGGCCTGTGTCAGGAGGCCAGTGGCACGGAGCAAGGCTAGAGATTCATCTGGGGCCTCCGGAGCCCTCCCCATCAGCTGTCCCACAGGAGTGAGCTGTAGACCACAGCCCAGAGAATCTCTGGATCCCAAGGGCTCCTCTCTAGCTCTTACACTTGGCTCACCACTTTCGGGAAAGGGGACCTGAGGATTCCCAGCTCTAAGTGTCTACGGGAGGCACTCACAGCACCTCTGCTGCTTTTTGGCCTTAACCACTAGAGACAGAAAGTTAAAGGCTCTACCCTCCCTGTCCCTCAAGCTCCCCTTGTCCTGAGCTTGTTACAAACAACTACTGTAGGAAAATATATGGTGACATCAGACACAGGCTGTACAAGGACAGGGAATGCTGGGAAATCCCTGTGCCCACCGCCATCTTTGGGGGTCTTGGCAAAGGAGCCCACCATGGTATATACACGAGGGGTTTTCCGGTGCTCTCCCACCAATCCCCAAATGGCTGCTGTTCTTTTCTGGTAGTTTCCATCTTTTACAAATATCATGGCAGTAAAAAATTAAAAATGGAGGAAAATACCCTTTAAACAGCATGCCCCCTCTTCCAAAATTGTGCAAAGACAGTTCAGTTGCAGCTGCCATCTTGCAGGGTAGTAGCACACTCCTCGTATCTTTTCCCAGATAGAGAAAAACAGAGAGAACGTGCCTAACCGACTGGTCCCACTTTGATTTTCTGTCAGGAAAAGCTTACTTGGAAAGTTGTTGGTCATGGAGGTGTGTGTGGTGGGGTGGTGTCTAGGGCAGGGCGGTATGTTTTCATCTTTGATTTTCTTTTTTATTTGACAGAACTCTCAGCTCGCTGCAAAAATGTCTCTCTCTGATTCTGGGGACTGAGGCCTCGATATTTCAAACAGCTCTTGAGGAGACTGAGAGGATCTTCTGGAAGTTAATATCCTGAGTATCTCAGAGAGCTGTTTCTCAATATTTGTCATTTTGGTATTCAAGGCCTTGATGTCCTCTTTCAGCTCGTGTTTCACCTCCAGGACGGTGGCTTGCAGCGTCTGCTCAGGGATGGGGTAGAAGGAATGCTTGACTTCTGCCAAGATGGGGCTCCGGTCCTGGGGGCTCCTGGCCTCCCCGACGTTGTCCAGACGCAAGTCGCTCTTGGTGATACCGCTGTCACAGGAGTCTGTCTTCTTCAGTGTGGCCTCGCCTGATGCCTTTGTCCTCTCAGGGAGCGTCTCCATGGACTCGGCCTTGGACACCTTGTTCCACTCCTCGCCCTTCCCACAAGCATCCTTGAAGCGAGTCCAGCCTTTGCGCTTGGCGCAGTCGCCCCCGCCTCCCTTGGGGCCCAGGCACTCGGACCCGGGTGCGTGCAGCTTGGCGTGGTCTGACACCCCAGAGCTGGAGGCCGCCTGGAAGGACACGGGCGTGGCAGGGCTCTCGCGGACGGTGACAACGCTGGCCTTCACGAGGCCGTGGTTGGCCAAGGTGTGCTCTGTGAGGACATTGCCCTTTTCCACGTCCAGGTCGTCCAGGTCCCGGCCCCCTCTCTCCGCAGCCAGCCTGGCCTCCTTCTGCTGTCGGAACCTCTGGAAGAGTCGCCGGACAGGGTGGTCGGGGGGCAAAATCAGGGGAGCCTCATTCTTCCGTTTCATGCGCTCTTCCTCCTCCCGTTTCACATCGCTGATCTTCCGGAACACAATCTGGAAGGAGACAGATGACACGCCGTGTTAAGCAGGCGGTGGCGCCAGCAGCGGAGCTCAGCCCCTCTGCCTATCACAGCTCTCTGATTCCAGCCCCCAAGGGCTGAGGCCCACAGTATGTTCACATCCCTACAAGGCTGTACTCAGTGACTGCCATCACTTTCCTTTTCCTTTATTTTTTTTTTGTGAGCAAGATCAGCCCTGAGCTAACATCCCTGCCCATCCTCCTCCATTTTATATGGGACGCGGCCACAGCATGGCCTGACAAGTGGTGCGTCAGTGTCTGCGAACCCCAGGCCGCCGCAGTGGAGCGCACGCACTTAACTGCTTGTGCCACCAGGCCGGCCCGTCACTTTCCTTTTCTTGACATTCATTCCCAGTTTTCCAACAGCAAGGAATTGACTCTTGCTGTCGTCCTTTTCAAAAGGAACAACCTCCTAACCTCTCCATCCCCACATAACAGGAGGCTGGAGACACCAAATGGCCTCCTCCCAGGAGACTGTCCTGGCCTCTGAGACTGGGCCCCCTGTAACCCCTCCTTGCCTGCAATTCAGAATCACCTGGTGAGCTTTTAAAAAATCAGTTTTCTGACCCCAACTCTGACCTACTGCATTAGAATCTCCAGATGGGAAGCCCTTGAATCGGTAGCTTAAAAAACTCCCCAGGTGATTCTGATGCATGCAAGTTTGAGTACCTCTGGTCTACACCACATTCCAGGGCAAGAAAATTCAGCTGAGTCCTCAGGCAGGGCTACAGCGAAGGCTTCCATTGCCATCTGCAGATCTGGACCCTAAGTGAATGCGGTTGGCTGTGAAAAGTAAAAACTAGTCTCACACAGATGTCCTCCTTGTCCTTGGGGAGCTTACGGGGAAGAAAGGCCCATGACCTTGCACACGAGGTCATCCTAACAATAACAAACACTTGGACAGTGCTTTAGAGTTTGTAAGGCACTTGAATGTTACTTCATGTATTCCTTACAACAGCACGATAAGATCACTGGGACACATATTATCTCCATTTTAGATAAGAGGAAATCAAGGCTCAGAGTAGCTAAATGTCGCATAACAGATACGTTTCCTATAAGGGACTTGTACCCAAGCCATCACACCCCAGACCCATTAGATGTCCCATAGG
The DNA here is from genome assembly GCF_057802395.1 of Ceratotherium simum simum. Taxonomy (NCBI): domain Eukaryota; kingdom Metazoa; phylum Chordata; class Mammalia; order Perissodactyla; family Rhinocerotidae; genus Ceratotherium; species Ceratotherium simum. Next base: position 25,872,943 of record NC_141901.1, on the reverse strand, counting down.
TACTTACTGACGATGACAATGCATCCTGCAGAGGACGGACAGTCTACAGTCTCATGAATCTGGCGCTGACTGCAGCATAAGCCACATATTACAGGGCTTTCTCCTGGGCCAACATCTGATTATGGGAAAGCCCTATAATTTCTGGCTTATATCGTATGTGGCAGGTACACTCAGGGGCATGTTTGACTCATCCCATATCTGAACTTGTGGGACGCAACCTGCAGTAGGTTGTCTTTTTTACGAAAATTGCTAGTTTGAGGACCAGAGGTATTGAGATCCTTGAGAAGTAGAGGAGAGGCCTGTGTCAGGGAGAGTGGCAAGTTTTCCATCATCACGGTCTGGAAACCCCTGTGCCCTGTACAGGCAGCTTTGGACCAACCCAGAACCTGCCCCCAGGACTTGCCCCAGGACCCCCAGGTCTCGGGGAAGCACATATGTAGGATGCCAGGAACACGAGCTTTAGAGACAGACAGAATTAAGTCCCAGCTCTGCCACCTAGCTGTGTGACCTCAGACAGGTATCTTAACTTCTGTGCCTCAGTTTCCTCCTTAAAAAGTGGGAAAAATCCCTACTTTTCCAACTTGGTGTAAAGCCAGCACAAGACTCCTTATGTGAAAGCATGGGCCCACTGTAGGTGCTTAAAATGAATCCTCCTGGCCCCGCCCCTTCAAGGCCTCTGCCTTTTATCCTCTAGGTACAGATGCCACATAACTCACCCTGCCTCCTCCAGGAAGTCCCCCCTGCCCAGGAGTCTCTGGCGGCACCACTCCTTAGGTTCTCAGAGGTGACCAATAAGACAGTCATTTTGTAGTGCCAATAAATACAGAGGAAACAAACATTGAATTGCTTGATGCCAGTGATCAATCAGCAAATGGTCGGCAGACTGAAGGCTCATACCTGTCATCTGACTTCTCCATCAAAGCTCCTGTCACTGGATGACTCTACACTCGGGTCACTAACAGGTGGGTGGGATGCACCTGCCACCCCTCTTGTCACCTGCTTAAATCTTCAAGCCACATTACTTGGGACCCAGGGCATGGCTTTCTGATCTCCACTGGGCAGCATTTCTCCCATCCCCACCCTGCCCAGCTGTGATTTTATAACCCTGCCTCCCCTGGTACCCTTCAGCCATACCCTGTCTTCTCCTATAGTCTAGCCTGCAGATCCCAGCCATGGGACTCAGGAGAATCCTGTCCGCTCTGGAGAGAAACCCACCTGAGGGCATCACTGGGATGGAGGGATGATGATAAGTAGAAAGATCAGGACCCTTTCTGCCTGTTCCCCCAGGGCTCTCAGTTGGCAGCCTTCCACCTCTGTGCCTCCCTCTGCTCATGCTGTTTTCTGTTCTTTGAATGGCCCCCGCTGTCCATGGGGCATCCAGATCTTCCTCACACCAAGGCCCCACTCAAACAGCACCTCCTGTAGAAAACCTTCTCTGATTCCGCGGAGCTCTAAGTTACCTCCCTCGTCCCAACTCTAACAGCCCTTGCTGTGCTAACACCACTCTTGTGCCCTGATTACTCTCAATCCTGTGTTCATTTGTAGCAGAGATACCAACTATTTCCTCCCCCACTCACATCCCTTCTTAGAAAAGGGAGGGGGGGAGAAGGGAATAAAGAAGGAAGGTGATACGGAGTCGGGGGGAATGAAAAAAAGAGGTAGGAAGGGAGAAAGGAGGAATGAATGAGAATGTGAATGTACCCAAAAGAGATGATGGCTTTTAGAGCTGACTGCTCTGGTTCCTTTCCTTTATTCTGCAGGACATCTGATTCTTATCGGTATCCTCCCTTTTTCACTTGAGCTTGTTTGGGTGGAGTTCTGTTCCTTGTAAGCAACAATCCCAGAACAAGATAGCGGTTACTTACATCTTTACCGTATGCCCTCTGAAAGCTCCCTGAGTGCCTAGGACAGTACTTTGCAAGTCACATTGTATCTTTTACTTTTTAAAAACTTTATTTATTATCTACGTTAAGAGAGTAGGGATTGTCTGTTCACTATTTCCAACACTTAGAAAGTGCCTGATACCTAGGGGGACCTCAATAAACATTTGTGGAATGAATAAGTGAATGAATGAAAAACATAAATATGAGCTAATGAATCAATGGGAGAATGTCTTCTGCCTGGAAAGATGGAATCACAGAGGTCATAATCAATGTTATAAAAGGAAGGGATTGGCTCACAACACACGTGGTCCTGTTAGCAATTCTCTCAACATCAAGGTCAGCCCTTGAGCCTTGAAATGAGATATTTTAAGACTAAAGAAAAGGATGTACTTCTTCAGATACTGAGGAGTCAACACAAAACTTATACCAAAAAGTTGTACAGTGGAATATACCAGTGGGTTTACAAAAGCTTAATGTGCGCTTGTGGTAGACATTTATGGGAGGAAGTGGTAGCTCCTCCTCGAGGGTCTGGATATACTGTGCTCTTCAACCAAATGCCACGTGGGTCATAATCCTGAAGCGGGGGCCAGGGGCCTGGCCTGATCCAGGCAGCATATTCAGATGCTGTGGCTGCATCATCAATGGGGGCATTTCAGACACTCATGGGCTAAGGCTCTCCTCGGGAGCAGACATGGGTGTCTGGGTCTGTGCTGACTCTTCTGAAGCTTCTTGGCTTTTCCCAAAATGTCATCCTGTGTGCCACAGGCAGCCCCACCTGAACATCACTGGCTCCTCCAGTGGGCAGGTGAACCAGGGAAGAGCTTCCTGCCCTGCAGAAATGCCTGAGCCCTTCTCCAAGAATCAGAGAGTAATACCAGCAACTCCCCAAGGGGACACAGAGCTGATGTGGTCTGACCACTTTGCTGCCCTGGGGTCTAGGGCTCTGCTTACCAACTTCACTTGCTTTTGTGGAGGAGCTGGTCATGATGTCTTTGTCTCAGAGGCAGCCATATGACCAGGCATTGGGCCAATATTTTAGATCAAAGTGGGCAGGGGTGGCCACATGACTCACAACAATGAGGTCTGTGTTGCCAGCACCAGCCACAGCAGCTCTCGGTCTGCTCAGAGATGCTCCATAGTTCCCATGGCAGGAGTGTGCCCTAGGAATGACAGGCAAGACACTAAGCCCCTTAATCCAAGATGCTTTCTGCCCTGAACAGGCTCTAGCTGGCTGCCTGAGGAAAAGTCTATCCAGCTTTTCCAAAGTGTTTCATGAGGTTTTAACAGGTGCCATGAGGGGGGAAAAATTTCAAAATGAAATAAATTTGAGCCACATGACAATGGGTTGCTTTACTGTAGGACTTCTCAGAGCTTTAACATGCTAAAGTGACTTATGAATGTCTAAGAGGAAAATATCACATATAGCATTTCTTAAACCCTTTCCCCCACATCCTCTCTTGGGAAAGGGTAGTATTCCCCAGAACCCCCTCTGGAAACCCTGAAATTATACAATGTGTGGGGAGTAGGGTACCCCCTGTATTTGTGCATAGCCCTAATGGATGGGAAAGCAGATTCCTATTCCACGTTCCAGCTAACTGGTGCCTCCTATCTCTAACCCTACTGCTGAGCCCCTGGAGTTGGTATTTGCCATCTCCATTGTAGATGCATTGCCCCCTAGTAGATGGACCTGCATCAATCCAAACTCTGTGATATGACTGATGAAGGTGCGGCATCAACTCTCCTGCCTCCCACCCCTCAGTCACTGTATGTGCTCCATCAGTACCGAACAATTTCAGGTCCTGAAAAAGCCCTGTTCACTCTGCCTGAAGCTCCCTTCAATCTCATCTCCTGCCCCATCCCTTCAACTTGACTCCTATGTGACCTTCAGGATTCAGCTTAGGAGTCACCTACTCCAACCAGCTTCCCTGACTCTCCCCCATCCCTGGGTCAAGAGACTCTTCCTGGTGGTACCGAGCATGGGGCAGCCACACGTACCTCCATCACAGACCATTGCAACCACTGTGCGAAGAAGTATTTGCCTGTTTGTCTTTTCCTTTAGGCGGAAGCTCTCTGAAGGCAGGCACAATGCATTATTCAGTTTTTTTTTTTCATCTCCAGTATCATGTCTGGCATATCTAGTGCTCAAGAAATGGTCAATGAATATGTCAGTGAATAAATTATGGCCATTCCTCTGTTTGTGAGGCCCATGCTAGGGTGAAAGAAGTGATGTGTCTGCACCTCCCAAATCTGTTTCTGATGTTTGTGGTCTAACAGGAAGGGAGAAAAAGAGAGATTACAGGTGGACGTCTCCATGCACAGTGTATAGGCTCCTGAAGAGTAGTGTATAAATAAAATCCCAAAGGACTCCCATTTTCATTCATCTTCATTTCAGACTGACCTCATACTGATCTCATCATCTCTGCCTGACCAATTTTTATTTTTTCAATCTCTTATATGAGCTAAGAGAGCTGATATTTAGAAACAGCCCTGAGATGAACCTTTCTGCAAGGAGGATAACTGCTTTTGAATTTTTCTCTTGTATAAACTTAGATCTTTCTCTGGAAGGTACTCTGATGTCACAGAAGAGCCCGGACTGGGAATCTGAAGACTGGAGTGCTTGTTTCAGCCCTCCTACCCAGCAGGGCTGGGCCCCAAGCTAGCCACCCCCTCACATCTGCCCTCGCCAGCTGGAGAGCCTCCTCCCCCAGCTCCCATCAGAGCAGCTCCAGGTTTTCTTTCTTTCCACTTTCTTGTTTTAGGTACTGGGCTTCGTTGTAAGATTTCATTTTGGAAAAGCATTCTGTGTCCCAAAAAATCATTGTGAAAGCCACGGAATGAGGTTATCTCTAAAGTCCCTTGGAGAACAAACAATTAATGATTTAACGATACAGTCCTGTGGACTGTGCTTCACAGCTTATTCCACATACACAAGTACTTTATCTCATTTAAGCCAAAATTCCCAGGAGATGTGCCGAGGCCTCCACCACAATTTGACAGTCGAGAAGACTGAGGCTTAACTGGCAGGGTGGTCTGCTCAAGGTCGCACAGCTAGGCAGAAACAGAACTCCAGGGTGTGGGCCTGTCTGGAGCGTTGTTACCAGGGACCCTCTAATCACCACTGGAAAGGTCCAGCCCTGGAGACAGGCTGGCATGAGTCCAGGCTCCAGTGATGGGATAAGTCTAGATCCTTCCTGGCCAGCCAGAGTCCTGCCAGCCCACAGGGGTGTGCATTTTCCCTTCCCTGACATGTCGGGCATGGGAGGCCCAGGCAGAATGCTGAGCAGCTCATGACTCGCGGCAGTGCGGGGAGACAGAGGCAGGGATGGCTGCTACGCCTTGCTCATCCATCTCCACATCCCTCTGAGGGCTCGCCAAGCAACAACCCTAAACCTGGGAGGCCTGTAATAGACAGTTGCTGAGCTGAACTGAATGGACACTCGGCTCCTCAAGCTGCAGGGCTTTCTGAGCAACTATTTTCAAGTTTATTTGAAAAAGTAGTCCCCCTAGGATCTGAGGTGAATCAGGACAATCCTCTTCTGGGTTGGATTCAAGGAGGGTCTGGCCCCACTCAAGCTCTAGCCAAGACCAGGCCAAAGGAGCAGGAGTCCCCTCAGGGTCACTGAGCAAGAGGGTCCCAGCTGCACACATAGGGGAAAGATAGGCCTGGGAGGGGAATGGGCCACCTAGACAGCCTTGACAGCCCAGAGGATGCTGGGAGGGCACCGAAGTGGGAGCCCAGTTACTTACAAGAGCTCAGATTGACGAGTAAAAATATATACATAATGTCAACCCTCAGTGGTTTGCATAAGTGAACAGAGACTGAGGTATGAATCATAGAAAACTATAGATAAACCAAAAGGGATTTATTTTGGTTTTTATTGGATTCAGACATATGTCCCAAATCTGAAACATGCAGAGAGCAGTGGAAAGAGCACAGGCTTGGAGTAGTTCCAACTCTGCCATTGACCGGCCGCTATGTGACCTTGGGCAAGTCATGTCCTTCCTTGGCTGGCCCAGATCAACAGTTCTCAAATCTGGCTGCACTTCAGAAGCACCTGGAGAGGCTGTTGTCTACTGAGTGAGAATTTCTCATGGCAGGGTCAGAAACTGGCATTTGCAACAAGCTCCCAGGTGACTCTGATGCAGGCAGCCTGACCCGGATCTGCTGAGCAGGGTCCCAGAACCCCTGGATTGATGACTGGTAAGATCACTGCCACTCTGCTGTGCTCTCTGTGTGAAGGATGACTGAAGGGGGCAGGCAGGCCCTAAAATCACTCTTGACTCCTTCCTTTGATCTGACAGAAAGCTGGTTTGCTGTCTGGAGTGGAGGACACAAAGCCAAGCAAACATTTATTGAGCACCTACTGCATGTAGAGCACACACACATTGCCACTCCATGACAGGGGAAGGCCAGGCCTCTTCTCCCAGAGCTGGGGCCCATGTTGGCACTGACTCTGCCGTTTTGGGGGACAGAGCAGCATTAGGAGGAGGACCCCACCCTAATGTTCGTACAGGCCCTGGTGATGTTGCCTTCCTCACGGTTTCCTCAGCCACCAGCCCCCTCCACCAGTAGCCCTGCCTGCTTTGATAGCAGGGCATACAACATGAAGGCCAACAAATTGGGCCATTCAAGAAAGTGAAAACATGGAAAAACAAACTGGAGATGGATAGATATGATAAGGGAGTTGATTGGGTTTTGCTTTTTGAAAAAGGCACTTTTAACCCCCTCAGAATGGCCACTTCTGTTCATTATGGAATCAAGTGGTACATTTTTCTCTCAACAGCATCATGAACATGTGGACCAACCAGAATATGGGCGGCCCTGAGCCTCAGGGAGGGTAGGGGGTTTCCAGAGTTATGGAGGCCAGTCCAGGTCAGTAACCACTCCTTGAGCTAAGACCATGTGCTGCGAGTGCCTGAAGCTAGAAGGGAATAAAGCACAGCCCTGCTCTCCAGGGAGACAGATTGGGGACCACAGAGCTTAAGCACCAGGGCTCAATGGGCCCAGGGGAGGGGGGAGGAGTGGGTGGGTCAATGTGGAGTGATAGACAGCATGAGCACAAGCTCTGGAAATCAGACAGACTTGGGATCATGCTCCCCAAGCCTCAGTTGCCTCATCTGCAAAAGCAGATAATACTGCTGATTTCATAAGGCCATCATGAGGATTAAGCTGGATAATACCAGTAAATCCTTAAGAAGAGTGCTCGACATTCAATAGTTGCTGAGTAAACGTATTATGTATCATTCTTTGTGCGGGCTACCCTTGAGATGATTCTAGAAGGATGACTGGAATTAGTCAGTTATGAAAGGTGAAAGATTTGGGTGAAGGTGTTCACACAGGGAACAGCACATGTAATGACACAAGGCAGAAATGCCACCCAATGTAGAAAAATGTCTCTGTGATAGCAGTCCTGGTGGGAGGGGCTGATGCTGATGGAGAACCTCTGATGTGCCAGGCACTGTTGTCAAATGTTTGACATGTGCCATCTCATACCATCCTTAGAGCAGCCCCAGCAGGTGGGTACAATCATTATCCTCATTTTTCAAATGAAGGAACTGAGCTTAGAAAGGGTAAGTGACTACGTAAGGGCACGCAGATGGTGGAGCCAAGACTCAACCCCGGCCACCTGAGTCCCCGTCCATGCCCATGTCCTAAGCCATTCTGCCAGGGAAAGTGGTTTTGTGGAAAAAGACTTTATCAACAGTATATATTGATAACCTCTATCCCTGCCCCGCCACTACTCTCCGCTAGTTTCTTTTACTCCCTGTCCATCAGCAACTTCTCTAAAGAACTCAGGGACAGAACTGTGAAGTAGAAAGAAGATCTGGCCAAGGGAAGGAGAGAGGCCAAGAGGCCGAGGTTCCCAGAGCATTTAAGGAGAGAACAACTCACCAGGTACATCAGGCTGGTGGTCCTTTAATTCATCAGGATAGGGGAATGACTTAGTGTGAGATCCAGACCTTGATTGGTCAAGGCAAGAAAGAGGAGCTGTGCGACACAGGAGTGTTTTGGTTATTGAAAAAATCTTGCCTCCCTGGAGAGTGCTGAGGCTACCAGTTATCCTCAGGGCTCGGCACTGGGAGAAGGAGCAGGAATGCACAGAGTTCCCCCATGGACTTTATCCAGGAAGAATCTAGAGGCTAGAGATGCTCTGCTCTCAGATGGCCTGGTCCAGTGGCTCTCAGAGTGCTGCTCACAGGCTGGTCCCTCCTGCCACCATGCAACATCTGCACTTTCTTCTGGCATTAACCAAGAACGACCTTGTGAGACCCCTTAGTGACATCCCATGAGGACTGGCATCATCTCATTCACTCTTGTAAGGGCCCCCAGTGAGAGCAGGTGGATCAGCAGGGTCTTCTTTTGGCAGACTAACCTGGGACCTGAAAGACTCCTGCAGATGCACCTGTTCCTCTCTCTTGAGGAAGATTCAAACCCAAGAGGGATGAGGATCCTTCCTTCTCAACCCTGCCTCATGAAGGAGATGCGTACCTTGTTTGCCGCTCAGGGAAGAGATGGCATTATTGTGTGAGAGTCGCTGGCCTCTGGCAATTCACTAGGGCCATATTTGTCATTCTCCTCCTTGCTCTGTGCTCCCTCGGTGTAGTGGACTGAATTATGGACACAAAAATATATGTCCACCCGGAACCTCAAAATGTGACCTTATTTGGAATGAGGGTCTTTGCAGATGTAACAAGGTAAGGATCTCAAGATGAGATCATTCTGCATTAGGGTGGGCCCTAAATCCAAAGACGAGTGTCCTTATAAGAGACAGAAAAGAGAAACACGAAGCACAGAGCAAAAAGTCACATGAACATGGAAGTAGATATTGGAGTCATGCAGTTACAAGCCAAGAGATGCCAAAGATTACTGAGAGCAACCCAAAGCTAGGAGAGAGGCATAGATTCTCTCTGAGAGCTTCCAGAAGGAACCAACCCTACAGACACCTTGATTTGAGATTTCTGGCCTCCGGAAGTGCGAGAGAATAAATTTCTGTTGTTTTAAGGTACCCCGTTTGTGCTAATTTCTGCAGCAGCTCTTGGAAACTAGAACTGAGTTTCCTTTACTGCTTCTTCTTTCCGTCTTCTAAGTGTGGCCCTCCCCGAAGCCCTGCTCTCTGTTCTCTGGGCTCTGCAGGGTCCTCTGCTTCAGTCCTCACCTTCATGCAGCTGAGTGCCAGAAGAGGTGCCAACAAGACCTGGTGCAAATGCCCACTGTGTGCTGGTCGCAGACCCTGAGGAAATTTCTTGATCTCTCTAAGCCTCAGTTGTCTCATCCACAAAATTTCTCCTTCCAGCCTTGCTGTGGCGATGCAATGAGACGACATTTGTAAGAAGCCCCTCCCTTCTCACTTACAAATCAATGCTGCTTTTCTCTCTAGCGCCAGCAATATAACCTGAAACTTCCCATGCAGAGCACAGCTACATCAATGTCTCCAGATGCCTCAGCCTCCACTCCCCTGGCCTGAGCAGTCCCTCTTCCCACCCAGGCCTTTCTCAGTGTGAGCCAAGTCGCCAGTCAGGCAGGAGGAAACGGGGCCAAATGTGGAGCTAGTGACCTCCACCTTTATCAGCGATGTTCCGGGGCTATGACAGGTGGACCCGTGTTCAATCTCCAACACACCCTCAACAGTGCCTCCCTCCTGTCTAGGGAAGCTCTAAACGTGACTTTTGAAGTCATGTTAACACTATGCTGTCTCATTATTCCACAAGAGAACTTAAGAAAGTGGAAGGGGACCCGTGACTTGCAGAAGTCAAACCTACAAAATACTTCTCTGAGTTCAGCTTACTCCCCTCCACCCCCTTCAGCCTGATACTCCTGCACAATCCTGCTCACCATGGCTCCGGAGAGATCAGACCACGTTTTTCTCCATCCTGGGCATAGGCTTCTGAACATTCCTTTTGCCTTCCAGCCTGAGATGGAGGCAAATGGAAAATAGGGGAAAGGGTCTGTCCTGGAGACGGCAGCAAGGGGAGCCCATGAGAGGAGGGAGGGTCAGGGCGGGCACTGAAGGGTCAGCAGTTCACTGCTACCACCATACATCTGAGTCACTCTCCAGTGCTTCTCTTCCCTTCCTCATCTGAGCCTTCAACCCACACAGCGGCTAACACAACCAGCCACTCAGCGAGGGACCAGATATTGGGCTGAGCACTCGTACACATCAGTTTCTCACTCCTTACAACCACCCCATGAAGTCATTCACCCAGTAAGTCTGCACCTGATGTACACTGGATTAATATCTCTGCAGTTTATATTTCTTACCACCAAAAGAGGACAATAATTAAAGAAAGATTCATCCACTCCCCACATCTTCTGGTTGGTTGCATTCTCTTCATTTTTTCTGGATTAAACAATCTGATACAAAGCATATATTTGCATAATTGTAATTCCACTCTTAAAAATAGTTGTTTTCTACCAAAATGGACAAACAACTGAGGATTCTGACAACTTATGCATTACTGGAGAGTTGGCTCTGACATCACGGTCGCTGTCCTTCGTGGTCTGTGCCACCCTGTCTGTGGTGTGTGATTGGGTTGCTATGATCCTCATCATTTCAGCCGGCAGGGCATACCATCCCACGCACAATGCACTATAACTCTTTGCAAATAACTCTTTGATTCATGCAATTGCCTAGTTGTGAAAAATGATGGTTATAACAATTTCACTGTTTGGATTATTTCAGGGTTTGACTCTTCCAATAAATAATTTTCTGTTGTACTATTAAAATCTCCATTTCTCCTGTTAGGATGCTGAATCTCAGAGCCATCAAATACATGAGGCCAAGTGGGGTGCCTTTCCACCTTCATCAAGGTGTGGCTGCTCAACTTTCAAGGAAACCTGCTGGTTCTGCACTCCTTGAGAAAGTATTCACTACTGTCCTGCTCACATCTAAACTACAGACACGTCAGAATTGGTCTAACAATGAACTCTCACACCCAGGGGTGAGGAGAGAGATGGTCTGGGAGAATCTCAGAGTGAGGGCCAATTCTCTCTCTGATGTGCACTCAAGTATTTGTGTGTTCCCATCAGCGGTCAGCAGAGCAGCCCTCAACAAAGTGTGGGCTCATCTGGAGAGCTAGTCCCCCTTGCCCCTGTCCCTGTGGGGTGTTTCAATTACAGGGAGTCATACCCCAGCCCCAACTCTGAGTTATCAGCCAATCACCTTGCCTCTCTGAGCCTGGTTTTCCACAGCTGGAAGTTGGGGATACTAATGCTTGCTTTGGCTCTCAGGTGGTGTTGGTGCAAGGTGGATTGCTGTACACACGAGCTACATCACAGTTATTCCCACATAATCTTCCAGCAGAGGAGGCATTGCTGAGCTTTGCCCCAGGGGCCAGAAGAGCCTATCTATCCATGCAGAGTATGAAGGGCAGCAAGGCTTGAGGAAGACTGGGTCTGGGATGGGGGTGGAGTACAACTGAAAGGAGGGAGGCCAGGTAGAAGGCTGTGATGATAGCTGGTGACAGATATGGAGGGGGTGACCAAGAGAAGCAGAGGAATGTGCAGATGTATTGCAACACGGCCTGTTTCTAGACATGCACGCCAGGTCACGGCATAAGAGAAATGGACATGATCTGAAAACTCTGAACCTCAACCTGGGGCCTCACCTACACCAGGTTCCCAGGGAGCATTTGCAGCACTGTGGGCATCTTTGGGAAACGTACATTTCTAATTCCTACAGGGTTTTGGCCCCTATGGTGTCTCCCACCCTAGGAATCTGGATGGAACCATCTGTAAACCAGGAGGCTGCCCTTAGCTTTTCCAGGGCAGTTTTTAGCAGTCTGCCTGGCCATGCCTCCACTCTCAGGGGCCCCCACTCTGGTGCCCCTGGCGTTCCTGGGAGAGGGGCACAGTGATCCCATTCTCAGGAGAAATCATTAGAGAAGAAGAAATCTTGGGGAGACTGATCCGAAATGGCACCTCTTTGAGACCAGAGAGATTTTAACCTCTTCCCACTTCTCATCAAGAGCTCCATCCTGAAGTTCATGGCCCAACTGTGTGACTCAGGGCTCCCTGACTTTGGCAGTGCATTACAGCAGTGGTTGTTAATGGGGGAGAGGGACAGAATCACCTGGGGAACTTTCTATGCATCATCAAGATGGCCACATAGGCACATATTTCACACTTGTGTTTAGAGGACACGCATGTGCACATGCTCAGGAGACAAGATGCCCCTGCCCAGTGCCAGTGTGCCAGCTGCACACACAGGCCCTCACCAGCCACATCAGCCCTCTCTTGTTCTGCATTTCCCTCCTGGGCACCAGGCATGGCTAGCTATTTCCCCTTCCCAGTCCTAAGTCCCATCCTGGGCAGAGGCACTGGATCTGAAGACAAAAAATAGCTCTGCCTGGGCCTCAGGTTATTTACGTCAGTACTGTCTGAGCCCTCTGCCTGCACGGTGTGTGCAGGTGGGGAGCAGAGCCACACCCTGTCCCCAGCTGGGGAGGAACTCAGCCAGGGGTCTGCAGCTGTAGGCATCCCAGGATTCTAAGGATGGAAAGGGGCCCATTCCTCTGACACAAGACAGATCCCGGTAAATCATCCTTGGAGTTGGGCAGCCCCCACCCCCACCCCCACCCCAGACCCTGTCAGAAGAGCAGCCTGAAGCCCTCCATGCTCGGTACTGTTGTTCTTAGACCCAATCTGAATTCCTCACTGTGGTTTTAAGCCTCATGTTCTGTCTTAGGGAGAGACAACACTCTCTCCAAAACCTCATTCCATAAGGAAGCAGCTCTGATCAGCCATTCAAAAAGTCTTTATGCAGTGCCCACTGAATACAGAGGGGTGTACGAAATGTATGAGATGGTTGGTGCACATTTAAAGAAAGCAAAAAGAGCCTTCCCCTCAGGAGCTGATGAGCCCATGGCCTTCCTGGCCTGAGCTGATCGGAAACAGCTGTGTTTTACAGAAGGCCCCATGGAAAATGAGAAGGAGTGGGAGGGAGGTGGGCCCTCACAGCGTCTACTTCTCGGTGTCTGTGAGGCGGTTCAGACCCTCCATGCCTTTATCATTCTCCCATGATCTGGAACAGCCAACCTCTTCATGATGCTGAGGTTGGACTAGTCGACACTGCTCTGTTCCTCAGCCATGGATTGGGCCACAGGCCATGACACCACTCTCCTATCAAGAGGGGCCAACGAACAGTTCTTGAGCAGAGGCTCCGGCCCTGCTGCTGACTGCTCAAGCCCGTAGCTTACGTTATCCAGCTTTCTCATGACAGCCACTCTGTGAGACGCCGGCAGACTTACTGCTCTGCAGAAGGTGCTTTGATGAAGAACTTCTCCACTCATGAGAGCAAGAATCTCATTTCCCAGAGGTGAGGGGGACTCAGCATGGCCACTGGCCATTCACTTGGGTTCTTGCTATTTAGTTGCTAACATCTCTGTCCCCTGGGGCCTGGACCTCTACTAACCTCCCATAGCACCTCACATGGTTCAGCATTTGCTTTTGGTACCCGAGATTATCAATGTATTTATCTGCTATATGTGTGCTTCGATTATCTCCCCACTTCCTCTGTCCCCACTCCCCCAGTTATAGTAATACAAGCGTCCTTGCTGGTACGAGCTCTGTCTTGTTCACTGTTGTGGCCCCAAAGCTAGAACAATGCCTGGCACACAGCAGGCATTCAATGACTGGTGGCTGACTGACTTGGGCAAATCAATGAATTTCTCTGGTCTTTGGTTTTGTCTTTATAACTTAGGAATTATACTCTTAAATACAATCTCTAGAGGAATGCCTTGAGGATGAAATGAGACAGTGCACCCCAGGCTGTGTGTGCGTCTGCATCAGTTATTTACTTATTGCCCATCAGCACCAAATCCACCCTCCATACTCTGCTTGGAGATGCTGGCGCTGAGAGCCGGCCAACCATGTTTCCCAGACTCCCTGGCGAGCTGGCTTCAGGTTAGGTTCTGCCAATGGCAGGCCCTGGCCAGACTGAAAGGCAGGAGGAGAGAAGAGCCTTTCTCCCTCCTTTCAGCTTCTGTGGTTGTGGCGCCAGCAGCGGTGGTCCACTTCAGCCACCTTCCAACAGCTTCTGGTGCTTCCTGCACAAGCCTTCCCAAGCTCCCTCCGAAGCGCCGGCAGCAGCCCAGCTGTGCACGTGGGCAGTCAGAGCACAGCTTCACAGCTCCTCACCCCAGAGCACCCCCAAGCCAAGCTCCATTCTTTCCCAGAGCTCTGGGGACAAGCCCCAGGTACCTTCCCCTCAGAAGTCCCAGCACCAGACATGCAGCATCCTTCCTCAGGGGTCTGCATGGAGCACGCCTCCCAGAAACTGGGGCCCTCTTCTGGCCTCCTAGGATTTGATAATACCACTCGTTTGTGCCCCCATCCCTGGGAGAAGAGCCGCTTCTTTTAGTTACTAATCTCTGGGCGTCCTCAACATCTTTTTGCTCTTACAGCCTTCCATCACCAATTCCCCAATTTAAATCCTCTCTTAAAAAATTAGTGTAGTTTCAATTTCTATTTTCCTAATTGGACCCTAACTGATAGGAGGCCCTGAGGGGAGAGAGTTCAAGTTGAAACCTAGCAGCTGCATGAGAAGGGGAGGAACTTGAACCCCCACCTGGTGACCCACAGCCCCTTTTTATTCACCACAAGCTGCCTGGGGCTGGGGAAGGGGCCTCACTAATGTCACCTTTGCTGCTGTCATTAGCACCTCAGATTCGCTCTCTGAAACCTGTGAGGGCTACAGTCAGGCCTTGACTTTCTCTTGGTTCTCTTGGCTACAAGGACTGGGGGTCCCCTTCCTACCCCCTTTGTGCTCAGTCTATTCCCATCATTCAGAGGACCTGTTGTTTCTAAGGCTTCCAGAGAACAGCGTGCACAGAGGCTTGTGCAGGGGAGGGGAGGCAGATCTTTACCCAAATCTGTCTTAGAACTACTCCGTCTTCAGGTAAATCATCCTCTGCCCAGCTGTGGCCTTGGGTAAGGCAGTGTAATTCACAGCCGTCTACTGGGCTGGGCCCAATGCCAAGCATTTACATCCCTTATCCTAACTCTCAACCATAGCCCATGAAATTGGAACTATTATCCCTCTTTCAAAGGTGAGGCACTCAGGCTCAGAGAGGTTAAGTCCTTTGCTAATAGTTTACTCAGTCAATTAGTCTACAGAACTGTGACCAGAGCCCAAGTTGGCTGATACCCGAGCTCGGCCACCAGGGCTGGGATCCCAGCAGATTCCAGAGTGAAGTGGCCTTGGGAAGGGGAGAGGTTCATGCTTCTCTGCTCAGGAAGCTGCCCTGGGAAGGTCTCCAGGGCCCTGGAGAGAGCAAAGCACCTGGGGCCTAAGAGGACTTCCCTGGTAGACTGAACACAAGAAACATGGGCAGGACACCTACTAGCACTGGGCTTTGAGCTTGTCCTGGGATAAGCACTGAATAGGGAATAATGGGATAATGATACAGGATGACCAACATCAATTCCCCAGACCCAGTGCTGCCTCCAGAACTGGGACCAGGCTCCTGGGACCAGCCCTCAAGAGTGTTCATCTGCCCCTCTTGCAGCCCCGTAAGGCCCTTTTGCCAAATGCAGACATAGGATATGTTTATTTCAATCCCAGACAACTCTTCATTCCTAGGGAGCAAATGCGACAATTTGTCTCCCAAACTGCACATTCACACAAAATCCCAGGCTGACCGAGCAGACTGCACACTCGCGCTGCTGCCAGTCACTGCCACAGAGGGAGAGAGCGTGCCCTCCCTCTTGCCTGTGGATCTGTGCTGGGCTCAGGGACCAGCTCCTCGCTACAGGGGCCTGGCCAGGCAATCCGCCAAAGGCCAAGCACCCTCTTCTTGTCCCCATCAGCCACACCCCCACACCAGGAAGCCTGTTCCCGGTAGAGTAAACCACATCAATGCATCTGGGAAAGTCACATTTTAATTTTCAGGAAGCAGCTGATGCAAAATTAGGGGGCTTGTGGTGCATGTCAAGTGGCTGCATGGCTTCCACCTCCTCCACTCTATCTTTTTCACATGATATCATTGTAAGCACATGGTGTACGGACAGACAGTTTACAGATTGTGTTTCTCTCTTCTTTCAATGTACAGATGGCAGAAGTTGGTCCTGAATCCCACCCAGAATAGGAAGGCTGGTTTTTGGGCTGCAGAATCTGCCCTTCAGTTTCTCAACATTTCTCTGAGGACATTTTCACTCTAGGAACGACTTTTGGCATTTGAGTCCACCCAGAAGCTGAACGTCTGGACAACTTGTCCTCCCCATCCCACGCCTATACTCAGCCCACAGACTTGAAGCAGGGCTGCTGCAGCTTTCTTGGCTTTCTGGGGGGAGAGCAGGCAGGAGGAACACAAGTGCTGCAAACTGGTCCCATTTGTCAGTTCTGACCACCGAGGCTGGGGTCTCCCACAGCTTACTCTGTGGGAGATCCCCCGTGAGCAAGAAAGGAACCATGAAGTCTAGGGCAAGCAGAAGAAGTGGGCCTGGAGGATGCCCACTCCAGCTCCAGGGGAACCAGGCATCCGAGAAGGACAGAGGCCCTGAGAGAGGGATAGACAGAAGAGAATATAATGAGATGGAGAGAAGGCAGAAGAGAAAGAGAAGAAGCCCTTGCGGAAGAGCCTTACAGGGAGGGTGAAATAAGAAACAGCAAGAGAAAGGGCAGAGAAGAGAGGGCACAGAGACAACAAAATGGCAGAGAAATGAGCCCTCAGGAACCCAAACCATGGGTGGAGAGAAGCAAGGGCTGCACCCACAGACGGAGCCCAGAATCATCTGATGATGACAGTGGCCGCCTGGCGCTGTGCTCTCCCTGGGCGTGAGGTGCTGTTCTAAACACTTCGTATGCATTATTTCAATGAATCTGAATAACCCTATGGGGTAGCCGCTATTGTCATCCCATTATGCAGATAAGGAAGCTGAGGCCAAGAGAGTGTACGCAGTGAGTGACAGCCCGAGCTCAGGCTTGTCTGATACTGAAGCTTGTGGGCTGTAGCACCTGCCTGCCTTCCTCCTTGATTCTCAACAGGAGTAGAAAACAGGGACTCCCCACCTTTATTTGAAAATGGGCCTCACTTTCCTTTTCCCCTTTCTCACCTCCCAGCCTGCTGTGTAATAGACCCATGTAATGGAAGCTTAAGTCTCCAGGCCAGATCTCTACCTGAGCTCTCTGCCTCTGTATTTTGGACCTTCTCCTCCCCAAAGTGGGTCTCTCTTTGGGCTATTCTTGTACCCAGTATAAAGAGAACAATGTGCTCCCTGGGGTGGGGGTGTGGACTAAATGAGTTCTAATGTATACTGGATCTAATGAGATCTAGCACCTGGCACCCCCAATGCTCAGTAAATGCTGTTTCTGCCTCGCCCCACCCTCGACTGAAGGTCTCACCTTCCTCATACTGCGAATGTGGCCCTCATGTGTCACTGGTTCAGTGGGAGGGGCAGTTCTGCCACCCGCCAAAGGGGCTGTGTCTGGTCACACAAGGGCACCGTGTGGACACAGAGCTGTTCAGACCAAGACTGGCAGAGGAATGCCTTTGTAATGTGAGTACTAGAATGGCCAAGAGAGAGCCCCACTCTGTGCAGGAGAAGCTTCGATGAGCTGTCTTGGGGCAGGAATAGAACCCCTCGGCTCTGGGTAGGCTGATTTGCAGGCAGAGGAGAAGTCACTCTGTGTAATCCAAGGAGAAAAGTGGGAATCAGAGGGGTCGGATGAGAGGTGGCTGAAGAGTTTCACTGCCCACCACTGGTGGGACCCATAGGTTCCTGTGTGCCTTCCTCTGCTCCTCTCCCCCTATCCCCAATTTTCAGTGATATTTCAAAAGTATTTCACCAATGGACCACATTCTACACAGGGTATTTTCCTGGATTAAGAAAAACAATCCAGATGAGTGGAGTTGGCAGCTGAGTTACAATTATCATTTATTTCATGAGTGTGGACACTGAGGCTCAGAGGCTATTTGGCTGATAATTGGTGGAGCTGGGACTCAAACCTAAGTGTGAGCCCACAAACCCAGACTTAATTTGCTTTCCTTCTGCCCAGCTGCCAAGGACTCAGCCACTCAGGGGTGACTCTCGGGATTAAGTTAAATTGGCTGAACAGCATGAGCAGGGAGCTGATGGTCCCACGTCCCCCTCCCACCTAGGAAGAGTCCCCATCCCTGCTGCTGCCCCTTGAAAATCAACCATCCAACACGTGAGCCAATTAAAGCAAGTCTGGAAGTGACAAGCCCCCAAAGATAATGCTCACAGGGCACATCTTTTTATATGCAATGGTTGCAACAATTAGACTCTCCCCTAAGAACAACAAATGAGAGGCTTACAGAAGCTTTGAGCAGGGGACAAAGCATTGCTGTCCTCGGCACGAGGAGCAGACGCTTCGCTGCCCACTGGCAGGACTCACAAATTCCTGCCACATTCCCTGCAGTAGGTTTGGGGTGTCCAGAGTCAGCATCATGCTTTCACCAGGGCCCCTCTGGGCACGAGTGCAGGAGGTCCCCACGCTGGGGTCTGGAGCATGCTGGGGTCAGGGGCCCAGGAACTCCCCATACTCCTTCAAAGGCAGTTTGTCTGGGTTTCAGCATCACCACCTGGTGTCTTTCATCCCACCTTAACTGTGTTCCCTTTCTTTGTCTTTTTCTTACTGATTTGTTGGCTTTCCTTATATATTTTAGGTCTTAATTTGTTGCTGTTTACACACATTGTAAAAATCTTCTCCTAGTCCAGGGGTTGGCACACCTTTTCTGTAAAGGGCGAGACAGTAAATATTTTCTGCTCTGTAGGCCATATGTCTCTGTGACAACTGCTCAACTCTGCCCTGGTGGTGCAGAAGCAGCCAGACAAAACGTAAATGAATGGGAGTGGATGTATTCCAATACAACTTTATTTATGAAAGCAAGTGGTGGGCCAGTTTTGGGTCCTGCCAGTTTGCTAATTGCTGTTCTAGTCCATAGCTTTGTCTTTTAATAGTTTTTTATGGTCTCTTTTGTCATACCCACATTTTTCACCCTGACATGATCAAATTTTTCTATCTTTTCATGTACGGTTTGTGCTTTTTGCATAGCCCGTTTACTTTATAGGTGAGGAAACCGAGGGTCAGGAGGGACAGTGGCTTACTAATGTCACATAGTTACTCTGTAGCAGGAGCTTTCTTCTCCTGTTAGATCCTAAGACCCAATTTTGGGATCAGACAGCCTCAGCTTTGAATTTTGGCTCTGTCACTTATGCTTGGACGAGATTTATTTTTTTATATACAACCTTTTCTCTTTCCTGGAGTTAATCATTATCTCATCTTTTCTTTTATTGGCCTGGTTGTCCATGAACCCACCACTAATTTATTTCATATGTTCTAATACCTCTATAATATGCCCATTAATAATATATTCTAAATGTCTAAGTACATTAGTTCCATTTTTTTCTCCTGGAGATACCATTTCCGGAACCCTCCATCCCCTTGCTCCAATCTGATCTGGCTGCTTTCCAGGCCTAGGATCTCCCTCCACTTCTGTCCTATAGCTAGTATTTTCTCTTTTTTATTTTCCTTTTCATTTTGTAGGAGCAAATCCTCTAGTGGCTCCCTGGAAAAAATGTCCTGAAAGTCATTTTAATTCCTAAAAATGTCTTTATGTTCACCCTTGACTAACAATTTGGTTACAGAATTCTGGGATGAAATATTTTTCCATAAGAATTTTGAAAGTATTGCTCCACTAGCTTCTATATGTCAGAATTACTATTGAGATATCCACTCTGATTACTAATTTTTTGAGTGTAACCTGTTAAGTCCCTGTGGAAGTTTTTAGGATTTTTTTGTTTTTTACCCCTTAAAGTTCGTGGATTTTAAAATAATATGCTTTGATGTGGGTCTTCTTTATTCGAAGAGCTGAACACTTGATGACCTTGCAACCTGAGGATTCTCGTTCTTTGGTTTTGAAAAGTGTGTTTATGTTACTTTGATAGTTCTTCTCCACTCCACTTTTTATCTTCTTTCTTTCTAGAACTCCTTGAGTTGAAATGTGGGATTGATGTTTCAATTTTATCACCTTTTCCCCCCTTCTTTCTTACTCTTTGTCTTTTTATTTTATCTTCTGAAAGATTTCCTTGACTTTATCTTCCAGACTTTTTATTATGTTTTAAATTTTCTGCTACCCTATTTTTTAAGACTCAAAAGATCTTGCTTATCTTTTGATTATTTCTTTGTTATAGCATCCTGTTTTGTTTCATGGATACATACATTTTATGTCTTTATTTTAAGCATTTTTCTTTTGATGCCTGTATTATCTCTACAGTCACCAGGTTGCATGAGGTAGAGATGTGGAGCTAGAGATCTCACTCTTCCAGATAAAGACTTTACACCAACGCCCTCATTTCTAGCACTGCAGTTTACCTTCCCCCACCGCATGCTAATTTGTGCTTCTAAGACCAGAGATTTTCTTGGGTTTTACAAGAGAAAAAATGGCTCCCTTCTCATCTTTAGCCCCTTTTTGCATCTGGGATGCAGCCTCCTCCACTTTACTAAATCAGTCACCATTCCTCCATCCACTTTCCATCTGCTAAAAATTTGTTGAAATCATTCATCTGCTATTTTCTCTTCTCTCAATTTCTTTGTCCTTGTGGGTTTCTATCTCTTTGAAAAAAAACAAATTCTTTAGTATCATTTCATTGGGTTTTCAGGAGAAAGAAGAAATAGGTAGATGCCTATGTCCAATGCCCCATGTTTAATACAATTTTATTATTTTAATTATTTTTTTTGTGAGGAAGATTAGCCCTGAGCTAACATCCATTGCCAATCCTCCTCTTTTTGCTGAGGAAGATTGGCCCTGGACTAACATCCATGCCCATCTCTCTCTACTTTATATGGGATGCCACCACAGCATGGCTTGACAAGCTGTGCGTCGGTGCGCGCTCAGGATCGGAACCTGTGAACCCCGGGCTGTCAAAGCGGAGTGCATGCACTTAACCACTGCACCACTGGGCCTGCCCCTTATTATTTTAATTTTTAAAGATACCACTGGAAGCCCTTTCTAACTAACTTGGAATCCAGAAACTATAAAATTAAATAATAAATTTGGTTAGAGAAAAAACTCCTTGCATGACAAAAGACAACATATGCAAAATTAAAAGACAAATGATAAAATAGGAAAATATTTGTAATTTATATTATTGTGAAAACTAGCTTCTAGAAATTGATAAGAAAAAAAAAAACCCAACATTCCAATTTTTGGAATGGACAAGGATATGAAGAGAGGTCACAGAAAAGGAAATTCAAACGACTGTTAAGCATGTGAAAAAAAGCCACATGTCACTCATAACAGGGAAGTGCAAATTTAAACTACTCTGAGATACCATTTTTTCCCACTATCAGATAGGTAAAAATCCAGAAGTTTGACAATCCACTTTGTTGGTAAGGGTGTGGGGAAACAAGCATTCTCATACATCTCTGGCAAATTTTTTTTTTTTTTTTTGTGAGGAGATCAGCCCTGTGCTAACATCCGCCAATCCTCCTCTTTTTTTTGCTGAGGAAGACGGCCCTGGGCTAACATCTGTGCCCATCTTCCTCCACTTTATATGGGACGCCGCCACAGCATGGCCTGACAAGCAGTGCATCGGTGCACGCCCGGGATCCGACCCAGTGAACCCCGGGCCACCGCAGCGGAGCGCGCGCACTTAACCCCTTGCGCCACCGGGCCGGCCCCTCTGGCAAATTTTTTTAATGTCTTTGAATATCAGTTTCCTCATCTGTAAAATGGAGCTAATAATAGTGCCTACCTACTTTATAGGATTATTACAAGGATTAAAAGAGATAATGCATGTAAAGTGCCTAACAGATACATACTACACATCAATAAGTATTACCTATTAATATTATTAACATATATTTGATCACGTCATTATGTTTTTCTTCACTGATGCTTCTACAAAAGTCAAGATTAAGTTATGCCTTCCTAACTCTCCCGTGAGATTTCTGAGGACAGAGACCAAATCTCAGATTTCTGTGTCCCTTTCAGTTCCAGGCAGGGTACAAGACTCACAGCATGTGCTCATTAAACACCTGATTTTGAAGGATAAGGGTCTATTCTTGGGCTTGTGCTCTCAGTTTCTCAGTTTCTGGGGCTATGAAATGCCCCAGCCCCAAAGCAGGAGGGCACAGGCCAGCGGCTAAGATGAACAACACGTATTCCAGGCAGGGGGTAGTCAGTGTTCAGAGATGTGCTCCAGGGTTGAAGTGCTCCCCATCAGCAGACAGCCCTATGAGAGATGAGGCGCATAATGCTGTGACTGCCGCCCAGCTGTCAGCTTAAGGAAGCAGCGCCCGGTAGGGAGAGGTGCCCTGTGCCAGGGCAGACGCCACATGCAATCTCCCTGGGTCAAGGATAGGGGAAGCTTCTGGTGCCACCTGAGAACATGTCTCAATAGCAGGGGCCCTTCCTGCCCTCTGTGGGGAAGTCTAAGGGAAGGGAGGGGCAGAGGAGCAGCACAATGCCTGATGTCTCAATAGGAGGATTCCTGACTTCCTGGCCATGTCAATGTTTAGGTTATCATCCTCATTTCTAATAACAATCTCTAGGCCTCAAAGATTAGAGACCTCAGGCCCCAACACAGCCTTTCCGCCAGCCTCACTCCCATTTCTCTTCCTTTGTTTCCCCGTAGCCGGGGCTCCTCTGATAACAACAGCAGAGGAGCCAGGAGAGTGATGCTAGAATCAGAGGGACCTCAGGAGGCCACCTGGTCCAGTCCTGTCTTCAGGCCAATGACCTTCTAAATCATTCAACGCAAGCGGCCATGATGCCAGGCATTATTAACAATATGACAACTGACATTTGTTCCCTGTTTATGGTTGACAGAAAGCTGGTACACACACTGTCTCCTTTGGGATCACAGTGGCCCTGCAGCGTATGTGGGGCAAGTATTCTTATTGCATATAGATGAGGAGACAGGCTGGGAGAGGCAAGGTCTCCGGCTTTTCCAACCCTAAATGCTACTCTCTTTCTTGAAGGTCCAGAGTCAATGCTGTGTTTAATCATCCAGGGGTCAATTTTATACATGCACAGTTTTGTCTGTTTTTATTTAAACCTAACTCCACGTGCTCATTCCTTCACAGGCACGGAGGGCAACTGGTCAGTGCCCTTTCTTCCTATACATACTTTGCAAAGTCAAGGACAGCAAGTGATTCATTCAGAAGCTTTCTCTTTGCCAGGCTGCAAACTCAAGCTCTCTTTCCCTCTCCAGTCAGCAGAGGCCTGGGGGGTTGAAAGTAGGTGGGGGAGCGGCTTGGTCTGAGTTTTCCCAGGCAGAGTGAGGAGAGGGGGAAGGCAGGGGGGCAGGGCAGTGCCAGCTCTGGAGTTGGGCATTCATCTCATCTGCATTGAGAATGTTGGAGAAAAGCCACAGACGTCATCGTCATCATCCCTCCCCTCTACGGCCTCTGTGCCAGGCCTGGGTGGAGGGAAAAATAGAGGGCACCTGCTGAGAAGGACCTGAAATAGGTGAGAGCCGCCAGCCTCCCAGGGGAAAGGAATTGTCAGCTCAGGCCCTTGGTGAAAAAACCTTTTCTTCTAAGTCTTCAGATCTGAACTTTCCTGCAGCTTGCAGATTCTCATCTGCCCAGGCACCTGAGGAGTTGACAAAGCTGGCAGAGAAGAATTACAGGCCTCTCAAGTCTCTCTTCCCTGGGGGTTTAACCTTCACCTCTAGAAATGCATGGAGGTCTCAGGCCAGACAGAGATAATGAACCTCCCGGGGTGTGTGATTTTTGGCTAACCAAGCAGCATCCATCAGAGCAACAGCAACAGAGTCTGGGGCTGGCGGCTGGAAGCTGGAGAGCCGAGTTCTAGTTCCACTTAAGCCAGAGGTGTTCCCGGGGACCCTGGCCCAGACACCGAACCCATTTGGCTGCAGTTTCCATAACAAAAAAAAAGGCCAAAACCACCTGATAGGATTGCTCTGAAGATATAATAGAAGGAAAGTGCTCAGAAGACAGATCACAGGGCTGTCAACTCTGAGCCCTCATTGTCTCTCCTCTCCTTGGTCATCCTCTCCCACAAGGATCCCCTTGCCCTGTAGTTCTGAGTCAGGGTCCTCCTCCCTGCCCATACTCACCCCCTTATGATCAGCCATCCCTCCTTACTTCCTCTCTCCCAGGTTATACTGCATCTCGCCCCCAGTGTCTGGGCCTCCCAATTCAAATTCCAGTCTGCTCCTACCCCATGCCATCCCTAAACAATGCTCCCCAACCATAATCATAATCAGCAGCAACATTACTGAACACGTACTAAGAGCCAGGTGATGCACCATCTACTCTTCACATATTGTATTTTATTTAGTCCTTACAGTAACCTTAAGGTAGGTACTATCACTAGCCCCATTTTACAGATGAAGAAACTGAGACTTGCAGAGGTTAAGTGGTATAACTGAGATTCAAATCCAGAGAACTGGGCTCCAGATCTCGTCCTCTTGCCAATTAATTCTACTCCTCATTGTCACTATTTCCATTCATCCTGAAATCTCCCCTCTTCCACAAAACCTCCTGTAGCAAATGGGAGGAGAGGAGGTGCCTCTTCCAGACTCACTTGGCCTTCGCTGCCATCAGCTCCACGGAACTCAGACACCAGCACTCACAACCAGGACTGTGTTGGGTGGGGAGCACTCCCCAGGGTGCTTGCTGTCACCTCCACCCTACTCATAGTCATTGATGTGCTCAGGGGATGCAAACAACCTTTAGTATTTGCAGGAGCAAAATGCAGTGTGGAAAGTAAAATCTACCACAAAATAAGCAAAGCATTTGAAAGTCATTAGCAGTGGCATTAGCCACTATTTGGGATTATGTGAGCCATGGCTGGTGACTCACAGCATGGGTGATGGATACCTAACGATTTAATTAGAACCACATCTGTCACGGCTGGAAAGGATCTCACGTATCACTTTGTTCAACTTCTCCGTGTGACAGATGAGGAAACCAAGGCCAGAGAGGGGTAGGAGTATCCTCCAGGCCCCACAGCCAGGATTGCAGCTGAAACTGGGACGCAGCCAGCTCTTCTAAGTCTCAGACCATCCCTCTTATCAAGTAGACGGAAGGCAGTAAAAGCAATTAAGAGCAATTTGCACTACGCATAGTGGATAATCCTCACGACACGACCAGGTAGATGCTGTTATTTTCATTTCACAGATGAGAACAGTGAGGCTCAAGGACACGTCATTGGTGTTAAGCGGAAGAGCCTCAGCCCTGGGGAGGTCCCTGATTGGCATTTCCTGCTTTCCCTCTCTCACCTCACATTTGACAAACACGTACTGAACCCAAGTTATGTCAGGCACCTCACAGAAGGTTGGGTGTGAAGGAGAAAGCACAGTCCTTACTCTCTGGGAACTCGTGGTCCCAGAAAACAGCAAGCGCTGGGGAGCAGAGGATATGTGCAGGGACAGGTATAAAAAGGCAACAAGGTCTGGGGCTGGCCCGGTGGCATAGTGGTTAAGTTCGCGAGCTCTGCTTCAGCAGCCTGGGGTTCGCAGTTTCGGATCCCGGGCACAGACCTATGCACTGCTCATCAAGCCATGCTGTGGTGGCGTCCCACATATAAAATAGAGGAAGATGGGCACAGATGTTAGCTCAGGGCCAATCTTCCTCACCAAAAAAAAAAAAAAAACAAAAAACAAAAAACAGGCAACAAGGTCAGCTTTCCATATACATTGTTGCTTGACCAATATCTGAGAGGAGTCTGGTAAGTGGGCAAGGGCAGCCACGCCCAGGAGGGGCAGGAGGGGGTGCCAGGTGATCCGTGGCTGGGCAGGGCTCCCACCCCAGCTCTGAAGTGAGGTGTCTGTCCCCGTGCCCCCAGCACTGAGAAGCACAGGGCCTCTGCCCACACAGACAGTCTGCCCATACTGAGGCAGGCGGGCATTCACCCTGGCTTGACCCCGACTCTGCTCCCAGAGAGAGCTATTTACATCAAGAACTGTTCAAGGACAGGGGCAGCACAGGCAGTTACCGGCAGAAAAACCCACGCCCAGCTCTGCTCCTCTCCCCCACGCTGTTTTTTATATGGTCAATAAAGTGGCTGCCGGACCCGAGTTCTTGGCAGCAGAGCTTTGGTGTGAGTGTTTGGCTGGGAAGCCACCGGCTGCACGGGGGAAAATTGACTGTCTTCACGAAGCTGCTGGTTTCATGCCCCAGCCCAGGGCCTGGCCGTGGGCTCCAGATGTGGCCTGTCTGCGGAGTATTTTCTAAAAAACGCCTCAGTGCTAATAAAGATAATACTCCTACAGCCAGGCCCTTCCCTCCCCTTCAGAGCCTATAAAAGAGCTATCAATGTGTCTGGGCCTGGGACAGATCAAATAAAAGTGGCCTTCCCTGCACTCCTGTGAAATGTCAGATGAATCTATTCAGGCAGACATAATTTTTACAAAACTGCAAACGGAGCCTGCTTTTTTGCCTCCCACCCACTCTGAAGTATGCTCAGGTTACGATACAGGTGTGTGATTCAGGGCCATGACGAGACTGGACAGGATAATGCAAACACAGACACAAGCACGTAGCATGGACACATAGACACAGTACAGCCCATGGAGCATCATGTGTGTTTGCGACAGCCCTGACTCTCCAGGCAGAGGACTCCACACGCCCCATGCCCACCCCCTATCCCCACTCCAGAGCCATTCATGCTGCCTTCAGACTGGACTGCTCTCCCTTCCCCCATGCCTATTTCCACTGGTTCAAACCCTACCTCTTCGGCAGAGGCCTAAGGAATGCCACTTCTTCCAGGAAGCCTTCCTAAAGCCTCCCAGCCAGAGGTGCTCAACTCTTTCCAGAACACAGCACAATCTTGATTCTGCTCTAATAATAAACAACACTTTCTGCCCTAAATTTGTCTTTAATGTAAATATCAGAGCTCCCCCACTAATTCATCCATTTATGGGACAAGATTCATGTCTGATTCATTTCAGCATGCCTCCGGGGCTGAGCACAGTGTTTGGCACATGGCAGGAGCTCGGTCAATGTCTCTTGAATGAAGGAATGCAACATTCCTGCATGGACACATGGAATGCACACAAGGGTGGCAGGAAGGCTTTCTCAGTTGCCCTTGTCTGCTTCACTCCTTTTCCTGCTCATCCCTGGTGGAAGGATTTTATTTATTTATTTTTTTCACAATGAATCATTGAATTTTATATCAAGTGTGTACAATGAGTGGTAGCTGGCATTAGGAAAAAGAAAGGTTGTTGTCTGAGAGTCAGTTAGATATTCCCATCTCAAGACTAGAAAAGTCAGGCATCTGCTCCCTTGGAAGGACTAAAAGGTCCCCTGTGGCCCTTTGGGGAAAGAGCCAGGACTCTTGAGAGGAGGGTGGCGTTGGAAAAGGCTGGAGGTGGTGGGCTGTGGAGCCCAAGAGAGAGGACTCCCCAACCAACGGAGCTCTCCCAAGGCAAGCTCTGCATGCACAGTGATGGGGAAGTAGGAAGGTGCTGGGGTCCTGCGTGCTCCTGAGTCTGACACTAAGACTGTACTCATCCTGGAGCGGACAGGAGCCGCCCCTGCTGTGAGGCACAGCACAGAGCCCTCTGCACCCAGCAGCACCAAGCCCAGAGTACACAACAGGCGTGAGGACCTGAGAGGTTTCCTCCACTCACAGAAACTCACTGTCTAGGAATCCTGGGCCTTTAAAGTAGAACATACCCTTCTGTACCCGGATGCTTAACGAAACAGTATCCCCACTAGG